>NW_028270144.1:102519574-103119574 GCF_037043375.1 Chiloscyllium plagiosum | reverse complement strand
CCTCATCGTGTGAATAAATTAAGCAAACCTCTCCTTCTAACTGTTAATGTCTGTTTATTTCCTCATATATCTCATTCATTTTTTGCCATCAGACAAACTTGCCACTCTGAGCTACTGACTAGTTTGTCTACTGGTGACATAAGCCCTGCTCACACGTGGAAACTCGGAATTTACATTTGTGTAACTGATACAGGAAGAGATTTTACCACTGTCTGGATTTTTATTATACTGCAGTATTAAACCCTGGTTTCTGGTTACACATGAAAAGATATGGATTTACATCTAATGGTTAATTGCTTAGTTCTGAAATAATTTTGAAATCCTGATGATTCGCATCCTTCTCATGTGCCAGTTAAACTGGCCTCAGAATTTTACTGTACACAAGATTGCTGTGCCTTTTCTGAACACCTCTTGAGTCTGAGAATTAACATATATTTTAATCTGTGGATGTAAAGCAGATGCCTTGTCTGATTTTGTAGGTAGGATGCTACAACTGAGTACGAACTTTCAATAGGCTCATTAAATGTTGAGTGGAATCCTGCCCAACAATAGAATTCTACTATCAACCCAGATGAGTTCACTTAATTCAGCTCCAATCAGATATTGTCCTTATGGCCTGAATTTGGGTTATTACCTCACCACTAGATTTAGATTTTAACATCATCTCATGTGTTGTAATCCCTTTTCTTAAAAAAAGAGCTTGATTATACTTCAGAATAAAAGCAATTTTTCAAAAGTGCATTTATTTTAAACTTCTTTTTATTCATAATGTCTTACGCCATTTATAAAGCCCTTGTAAAAATCTACCTTCTAAACTGCATCAGAGTCAACTCTCTAACCCTTCAAAATTTATGTGGCATATAAATTTAAGTTCCTGTTACTGTTACAGCTAACATTATTTAATTTCTAAAAGTCAGAATGAATAACACTGAAGATCTAGCACATCAATTAAATGAGCTAAACAAAACCTGCAAATACGACATAGAAGATGTGATTTAGATGCAGGGATAAGTATCCTATTGGATGAGCAGAGATTCTGTTTACTATATTAACGAGCCATAAATATCTCTGTACGGCTCCTCTCAAATTCTTCATCTCCACAGGGAATTCTTCAGCTGTGAATGTGCAAAGCAGGGGAAATTTAGTCTTGCAGTTTAAAGCTTCTTAAAATGGATGGGTGTTTCCCATAAGCATCATTACAACTTCTCACAAAATCTGATGAGCAACTGATTAAATAAAGTTATCTAATTAACCATGATATAGAGATCCCTGCTTGTGAATTGTTGGTATTTGGTTCAGTAAAACGTATCCATAGGGTACAGCAAAAACAGAAAATGCTGAAATACACAACAAATCTGGTAATTGTATATATTTTCTAAACGACCTGCTCACTAATGTTATTATATTCTTCTTGAGCTGGTTTTTTAAATTAAAATTCACTCAGAGACATGGGTACCACTCACTGGTCAGAATTTCTTGTTTGTCCTTAGTTACCTTCGAGAAGGTTGTGGTAAGCTGTCTTCTTGAACCACAGTAATTTATGTGCTGTAGGTAGACCCACAATGCCCTTAGGGAGGCAATTCCAGGATTTTGACCCAGTGACACTGAAGAAGGTCGGGATGGTGAGTGGCTTGGAGAGGAACTTGCAGGTGGTGGTGTACCCACGCTTCTGCTGCCCTTGTCCTCCTCGATGGAAGTGATTGTCTAAGGACCTTTGATCACTTTTGCAGTGCATCTTGTAAATGATATGCACTGCTGCTACTGAGCATCAAAAGTGGAGGGAGTGGATGTGGGTCTTGAACTCAGGCCTCCCAACTCAGCTGTAGAGATTCTACCACTGCACCACAATAGCCTCTCAGATCTGACTGTGGAAAGAGTAGACAAATATGTTTCAGGTGCAAAGCCTTCTATACTTGATGAAATACAATCAAAACTGCCAAATGTTGAAATTGCTATGTTAATTTCAGCACAGAATTGGTTAAGGTCATTCAATAATTGTTATTTTAGCAGAAGTGTTAACCTATTAAAAATAAATGAACTGATATCAATGTTAATAAATGGGTGTTTTTCTGGTTGGAGATCGTTGGCTAATGGTGTGCCTCAAGGGTCAGTGTTGGGACCGCAATTGTTTACAATTTACATCGATGATTGAGAGATGGGGACCAAGTGCAGCGTGACAAAGTTCGCCGATGATATTAAGATCAGTGGTAGAGCAAAGTGTGCAGAGGACACGGAAAGTCTCCAGAGGGATATGGATAGGTTAAGAGAATTGGCAAGAGTCTTGCAGATGGACTACAATTTTGGTAAATGTGAGGTCATCCATTTTGGCAGGAATAACAGCAAAATGGATTCTTATTTAAACGGTGATAAATTGCAGCATGCTGCTGTGCCGAAGGACCTGTATGTTCTTTTGCATGAATCGCAAAACTTGGATTTGAAGGTGCAGCAGGAAATTAAGAAGGCTAATGGAATATTGACCTGATTGCTAGAAGGTTGGAGTTTAAAAACAGGGAGATTATGCTGCAATTGTGTAGGGTGCTGGTGAGGTGTCACCTGGAGTACTGTCTACACTTTTGATCTCCTTACTTGAGATAGGATGTACTGACACTGGGGGGAGGGGGGGGGGGAATGCGGAGGAGGTTTACTAAGTTGGTTCTGGAGTTGAGAGGGTTGGCTTATGAGGAAAGATTGAGTAGTTTGGGACAATACACATTGGAATTTAGAAGAATGAGAGGGGATCTTATAGAAAACTGTAAAATTATGAAGTTAGAAGCAGTGAGGTTGTTTCCACTGGTGGGTGAAACTAAAACCAGGGGGCATAGCCTCAAAATAAGGGGGAAGCAGATTTAGGACTGAGTTGAGGAGGAACCTCTACTCCCAAAGCAGTGGGAATCTGTGGAATTCCCTGCCCAATGAAGCAGTTGAGGCTACCTCACTGAATGTTTTTAAGGGAAGGGTAGACAGATTTTGAACAGTAAAGCAATTAAAGGTTATGGTGAGCGAGTGGGTAAGTGGAGCTGAGTCCACAAGAAGATCAGCCATTGAATGGCGGAATAGGCTCGAAGGGTCAAACTTTTGAACATGAAAGTGGAAAATTCTAAAAAACGAACGTGATAACACTAATGAAAATTTACGTCAACATTGCTTTCTCTCTGAAGACTTTGTGAAACATCCTGCAAAAGCAATGCTTATAATACAGGTTGTCTAAATTGGCAAAGCTCTCATGTGTTTACAGAATCTAGTGATCTCAGTTCTGTCTTTAAATGTCAGTTTTATGCAGACACATTTGAAATGCCAAATATACCTTCACTGACCTTTTCATATTAGACAGTCTCACTAATTTTGGTTTTAGTTCATTGAGTGAGTTTTCTCAGTAACTCACAGGTCTCCAGTCATTGGCTTGTGATAATGGTGAATACTGCTGACATTTAAAAAAAAGCTTTTCAGCTCATAAGCTGTGTGTACTTTTATCTGTTATGCTGAGAGCAGAATTTCTAAAAGTCAAGTTTACCTGGTCAACTCAGCCACACAGAGATTAGTGGACACATTCACTCCTTGTATTCTATACTCATTACTTTTTTTTATTAGTTTATGGGACGTGGACATTGCTGACTAGGCCCATCGCTAAGGAAAAGTGAAATACTACAGAGATCTGAAATAAAAACAGAAAGTGCTGGAGAAATTCAGCAGTCCTGGCAGCATCTGTGAAGAGAGAAATAGAGGTAATATTTCACATCTAACATGACTTATCTTGAATTCAAAACATTATCTCTGTTTTCTCTTCTCTACTGAGTTTCTCCACACATTCTGCATTTTTTTGTTCATCCTTTATTACCCTGGAGAAGATGGTGGTGTGCTGCTGTTTTGAATCACTGTAATCTTTCTGGTATAGGGATTCTAACAGCATTGTTAAGAAGGGAGTTCCAGGATATTGACCCAGAAACAGTGAACTTCAGTTGTTTGAATATTTAAATAATCTCTTTTTAAAAATAATTTAAGAGAATAACATTTTCATCACATTTTACCTTGATTGTATCATTCCACTATTTTCAAAGCATTGAAACATAATGTTTAAAAGCCTATAACAGATTCAAAAAGGAGCATAATGGATTTAATATATCGTATCAGTCATAAAAAATGTCAATTTTATCAAAGGTGCTCTGCCAGTCAAATAGACCACAGTTTATTGTTTGAATTGTGGATTAATTAGTAGTATTCTCTCTCTTAAGTTGTGATATGGAGGAGCTGGTGTTGGACTGGGGTGGACAAAGTTAAAAAAAATCACACAACACCAGGTTATAGTCCAACCGGCTCGTTTGGAAGCACTAGCGTTTGGAGCTCTGCTCCTTCCAAAGCTACCTGATGAAGGAATAGCAGTCCAAAATAATTTCAGTTCACACTACAGTACAGTACTGAAGGAATGCAGTACAGTCAAAATGCTTTCTTTTGGATGAGACGTGAACTATATGCCTGACCTTCATATGGATGTAAAGGTACAATTTTGAAGAATAGAGGAGCTAACCCCTATCAGTTTAGATTAGATTAGATTACTTTACAGTGTGGAAACAGGCCCTTCGGCCCAACAAGTCCACACCGACCCGCCGAAGCGTAACCCACCCATACCCCTACATTTACCCCTTACCTAACACTACAGGCAATTTAGCATGGCCAATTCACCTGACCTGCACATCTTTGGACTGTGGGAGGAAACCGGAGCACCCGGAGGAAACCCACGCAGACACGGGGAGAACGTGCAAACTCCACACAGTCAGTCGCCTGAGGCGGGAATTGAACCCGGATCTCTGGCGCTGCGAGGCAGCAGTGCTAACCACTGTGCCACCGTGCCGCCCACTAATTGATTTATTCATCTACATCACAAATAAAGCAGATTGCCCAGTTGTTTCCATATTTCTGTTTGTGGATGTTTACTGTGTTGTCTATGTTTCAACTTTCAAGAGTACCTTTATTGACTGTAATGTGGATACCCAGTGGTTGTTAAAGATTCCTTATGATTGCAAACTAAACCACAATCACTCCAACCTCAGTCACTGAGCTTCAGCATGCAGTTGATGGCTATGTGTGCACTCACTCGCAACTAAGTTCCAGGTCATTGTTAATGCCTTCTTCAAAGCATATGAAAAAATTGCCCTTTTGAGAAACATGAGAATATAAACAGACAAAAAGTTATAATGCTGTTGCAGTCATTTCCCAGAGCAGAACACCTTCCTTCAACCACCCAACCATCAGCCAAGCACCACCGCCACCATCACAACCATGGAATAAGATCAATGGTGAGACTGGAGTAACTGGGGACCACTGTATCCTGGAAGCATTCACTCAACAAAGGCAGATACAGATTAGAAAATCCATCAACTCCTGCAATGAGCCAGCTCAGCCTTCTGCCAATTTAAGTAAATGAATTATTTGTTGACTAGAGTCCCAACCCTCAGACTCAGCACCGCCTTCTTGACCTGCAATCTTCTTCCCAACCTCTCCGCCCCCACCCCCTCTCCGGCCTATCATCCTCACCTTAATCTCCTTCCACCTATCGCATTCCCAATGCCCCTCCTCCAAGTCCTTCCTCCCTACCTTTTATCTTAGCCTGCTTGGCATACCCTCCTCATTCCTGAAGAAGGGCTTATGCCCGAAACGTCGATTCTCCTTCTCCTTTGATGCTGCCTGACCTGCTGCGCTTTTCCAGCAACACATTTTTAAGCTCTGATCCCCAGCATCTGCAGTCCTCACTTTCTCCTAGGAGCTCAAACCCAAGGTTAAGGTCATGGTTTATCAGGAAGCTGAGCACCCCAATCTTCTACATTCTTTGGAGACTGGGCAATAAATAATTTCAGTAACATCTCAAAATGCTGAAAAAATATTATTTGTGGTGTCTTCACAAGATCCACAAATCCAGATTTGAAGAAAGGAAAGCAAATAGCTGTATCTTCTCCTCAGCCAACACGCTGAGCAATGAGCACTAATCACTTCAAACCAGATCCACCGAGAAGGACATGTACTTCATACACGTGACGCCAGACAATTGAAGCAACTACTCCATTTGGAACTTGTTCATTGCCAGAAACTCCCAGGAAAACACTGAACATGCTTTAGGAATGCGTTCAAAGAATCCGTAAAGAGGTCAAACATTCTCAGATACTTATGGGAGTCCCTAGCTTGTGACTGGCCAAAGTGGAGAATGGTCACTCAAGAAGGCATTGAACACATCAAAAGACTTTGTTGCAAACATGCAGAGATGAAGTTGAAGCATTGGAAAGTGTGCATGGAACTCCAAACATCTTATCTAACCAGCCCTTCAATCAATGTCCCTTGTAGCAGGGTCTGTAGATTGTATATTGGGCCATCACCATCTCTGAAACCATCGAATCGGAATGGAAACAAATGATCCTCAATCCCAAGGGACAACCTGAGAAGTGCAAGCATTTTTGCTTTTTTGCCTTTGCTCTGTAACCTTTGCTGTACTTACATAACAGAAACCTATTTATTTCATTCCTGAAACTTCCAATTGACCTATTATTTACAGCTGTTTGGAAGAGAGTATGCCAAATTTCTACTTGTCTGAAAATGTGCTTCTTGATTTTGTTCCTGAATAGTTTAATTCTACCTTTAGTACACATCCCCTTGTTCTTCATTCGTTGATGGGAGGAAGTCATTATTCTGTATGCACCCTGTCAAATGTAGCAGGAGAATAGGTCAATTTAAATCATGGTAAATCTGTATGAATTAGGAAACGGACTGCTTACATGTTATTTATCATTCAATCAAAATTCCATGTTTTAGATACCAATAAATTTGGCGTGAATTTGTCCCAGCAGAATCCGTCATTAATCACTGCCAGAACCTTTCACAAACATAGTGTAATGGCTGTTAAAACATGCCCTTAGTATGCTCTTCCACGACAACAAGATAGCACACTAATCAATTAATCGCTGTAATGTCTGACCAGTTGATAAATCTCACTTCACTGTCTACCTACCTTTCTTGTGCAGTTCTTTCTATTGCACAATAACCTGTTGTAAATCTGCAGATGCTGCAGAAGTTCAGAGTGACGTTGAATGGTTTTGTGAACAGCTTTATTTATTTTAATGCAATATATGTTCATTGTTATGTACAAGCCCTTTCTTAATGTGTACAGATCAAAAGACATGAAAAAAGCCTTCTTTTCAATTGTAATTCTTGTTTTCAGTATAAGCAACATTAAAGTGAAAAACCTATTCAACAATGAAAAGATCCAACCCCAATCTATTAGAAAGAGCCCACATTGTCAGCTGAAATCATCTGATGTGCAATTTGTATACTCTATCTTAATCTAGCAATTGGGTACATTTAGAGATTTCCATAGCTATTTATAACTGAATCTTGACAGCTCATAGAAAGCCCACTGCTGTGTCCATTTAAAGCACAGTGAAAATCACACCTGGTGCGTGTGACTGAGTTATTAGCTTGTAATGACTGGTTATTAATGGCTGTCACAGCACTTACTTCACTCAGGGTGAAGAGAATCTTTTGCAAGGTCAACAAATTTGATTCTATTTGGGAATTGCAAATGATCCATGTGTTTAGTCTTGGTTAACTCTTTGCGGTTATCTTTCAAATTTGAACAAAGAAAATTTTTTCAATAAATATTCTGGGAGCAATGTATAGCATATCATTTTACGATGGGTCAGAGAAGTATTGCAACATTGCTTCTTTTATTTTGTAAAATATTAAACAGTGTTTAAGCAAGCAGAACAACCTCTCATTGTATTTCGGTGAGAGAGAGAAGTAAATGCTTTATTTTATTCCTTTTGCCTCCAAAGCTTTACTAAGAGATGATTCATAAGTGGTGACAATTGTCTGATACCTGGTTCATGAGGCATGAAGTTTGACCCAATGTGATCCAATTCCCTCTTGAATTCCTTGATCAAACATTCATCCACCAGTCTCACAGGCATTTCAGATCCCAACCACTTGCTACATAATGACATTTTCCCTCATGGGGCCAGCACTAATTTTGCTATTTAACTTAAATCTGTAACCTTCCTTGACCTTTCCACCAATGGAAATAGTTTCTCCTTTTCTACTCCATTCAAACGTATCATGATTTTGAAACTTTTTAATCAAATCTCACCTCAAATTTCTCTTCTCCAAAGAGTTCCAACTTTTCCAAATTTGAAAGATCACAATAATTTAGACTGCAGGGGACATGGGTGTTCGAGATTGGTAAGTTGACACTAATTGGCTGAGACATTGTGATGGAGAAAATAACTAGCCTTCCCAATCTCCCTAGAAATTCAAAAACAGGCACAAAGCTTGAACATATTGCTTTTGGTTACAGAAAATCATCCCCTCATCTCTCGTCAGCAAGCCATCACATTATGAGCTTGACTGTTTATAATAACAGTCTCAGGAGTGTTCAGCAACTGCTGCCCAATTGCAGGATCACATCTAACAGTAGACATTTTGTTTTGGGTTTTGGAAGTACAAGCTAGTTTAATCTAGATGGTCCTCTGCCCATTATGAACAGCCAAAAGAGATGTGTTATTTACATGATATCGCTCAGTGTGGTAGGCAGAGTGTCTTTTTAGAATAATGGCAACATTCTGATCGTGGAAACCATCACTCACGTCTTGCATAGTAGCAGGGTGAAATGGCTTGCTTAATTTGTTGTTCAAATTATTGAGATATCTTGCCTTTCCAAGGTACTTTCAGATAGATCAGATAGTTTCAGACCTGAAAGTGGTGATCTTTGGTCCTTTTGGAGTTTGTGTTATACTAGTAAACAATGATTTGATAAGGATGCCACTGTCCTGCAGGAGAGCTTTGATTCTATTTTAGTGTCAAACTTGTAAGGTGATCAAATGGGTAGCGTCCTAGTTACATGATTGCTGATAGGCCAGTCTTATAGATTGTGGAAATGGAGTTTAGAAGAATGAGGGGGATCTGATTGAAACTTACTAGAATACTGAATGGCCTGGACAGAGTGGACATTGGGAAGATGTTGCCATTGGCAGGAGAAACAAGGACCTGAAGGCACAACCTTAGAGTAAAGGGAGGACCTTTTAGAATGGGGAAAAGGAGCAATGCATTTACGCAGAGAGTGGTGGAATTCATTGCCACAGAAGGCTGTGGAGGCCAGGTCGTTGAGTATATTTAAAGGAGAGACAGATAAGTTCTTGATTGCCAAGGGGATGAAAGATTACGGTGAGAATGCAGAACAATGGGGTTCAGAAACCTATCACTCATGATTGAATGACGGAGCAAACTTGATTGGCTGAATAGTCTAATTTTTGCCCCTATGTCTTTTGGTCTTATGTAGTCTCCCGGTTAAGATGGCAATGAGGATTCCTTTTGTCAGAGAGTTGTTAATTTTAGGAATTCTTTTCCACAGATGGCACTGAAGCTTAGGTCATTAAATGCATTTTAGGCTGAGTTAGACCAATTTTATTCTACAAAGGAATGAAGGATTATGGGAGACAGGCTGGAAAGTTGTGTTAGCGCCAAAATCAGATCAGTCATGATCTTATTGATTGGTGGAGCAGACTTGAAGAGCCAAATGGCATACAATTGCTTTTATTTCTTATGTGCTTTTACCTATTAAGGAAAAGGTGGATAAACAGTTGAAATAGAGGAGCATATGGGCTATGGGGAGAGAGTGGAACACTGGGATTACTTTTGCAAAATGTCAGTAAAGATGAGTTGCCCTCCTATGGTTTGGTAAGCAGCTGCCATTCTGTGATTATCAAATACTCCTGCATAAACGCAAAACCAAAGCATCCTAGAATCTTGTACACTTAATGCCATTGTACAATTGTGCTTTCTGCTGTGTGATATCTCCAAAACTGATATTTCCAAGGATGTTCCCTTCAGCTTAAAATTGGAAGAAATCACAGAAATAGGCAGGAGAAACTATTGCTGAAAATGTGTTGCTGGAAAAGAGCAGCAGGTCAGGCAGGATCCAAGGAGCAGGAGAATCGATGTTTTGGGCATGAACCCTTCTTCAGGCTAAGATAAAAAGTAGGGAGGAGGGACTTGGGGGAGGGACGTTGGAAATGCTATAGGTGGAAGGAGGTAAAGGTGAGGGCGATAGGCCGGAGTGGGGGTTGGGGCGGAGAGGTCAGGAAGAAGATTGCAGGTTAGGAAGGTGGTGCTGAGTTCGAGGGTTGGGACTGAGACAAGGTGGGGGGAGGGGAAATGAGGAAACTGGAGAAATCTGAGTTCATCCCTTGTGATTGGAGAGTTCCTAGGCGGAAGATGAGGCGCTCTTCCTCCAGCCTTCGTGTTGTTATGGTCTGGCGATGGAGGTTTCCAAGGACCTGCATGTCCTTGGTGGAGTAGGAGGGGGAGTTGAAGTGTTGAGCCATGGGATGGTTGGGTTGGTTGGTCCGGGTGTCCCAGAGGTGTTCTCTGAAATGTTCTGCAAGTAGGTGGCCTGTCTCCCCAATATAGAGAAGGCCACATCGGGTGCAGCAGATGCAGTAAATGATGTGTGTGGAGGTGCAGGTGAATTTGTGGTGGATATGGAAGGATCCCTTGGGGCCTTGGAGGGAAGTAAGGGGGGAGGTGTGGGCGCAAGTTTTGCATTTCTTGCGGTTGCAGGGGAAGGTGCCAGGAGTGGAGGTTGGGTTGGTGGGGGGTGTGGACCTGACGAGGGAGTCACAGAGGGAGTGGTCTTTTTGGAACGCTGATAGGGGAGGGGAGGGAAATATATCCCTGGTGGTGGGGTCCATTTGGAGGTGGTGGAAATGACGATGGATGATACAATGTATATGGAGGTTGGTAGGATGATAGGTGAGGACCAGTGGGGGTTCTGTCCTGGTGGCGATTGGAGGGGCGGGACTCAAGGGCGGAGGAGCAGGAAGTGGAGGAGATGCGGTGGACAGCATCGTCGATCACGTCTGGGGGGAAATTGCGGTCTTTGAAGAAGGAGGCCATCTGGATTGTACGGTATTGGAACTGGTCCTCCTGGGAGCAGATGCGGCGGAGACGAAGGAATTGGGAATATGGGATGGCGTTTTTACAGGGGGCAGGGTGGGAGGAGGTGTAGTCTAGGTAGCAGTGGGAGTCGGTCGGTTTATAGTAAATGTCCGTGTTGATTCGGTCGCCCGAGATAGAAATGGTGAGGTCTAGGAAGGGGAGGGAGGAGTCTGAGACGGTCCAGGTAAATTTGAGGTTGGGGTGGAAGGTGTTGGTAAAGTGGATGAACTGTTCAACCTCCTCGTGGGAGCACAAGGCAGCGCCGATACAGTCATCAATGTAGCGGAGGAAAAGGTGGGGGGTGGGGCCAGTGTAGTTGCGGAAGATGGACTGTTCTACATATCCTACGAAAAGGCAGGCATAACTGGGGCCCATGCGGGTGCCCATGGTTTGGAGGAAGTGGGAGGATTGGAAAGAAGTTGTTCAGGGTTAGGACCAGTTCAGTCAGTCGAAGGAGGGTGTCAGTGGAAGGTTACTGGTTGGTACGGCGGGAAAGGAAGAAGCGGAGGGCTTTGAGTCCTTCGTGATGGGGGATGGAGGTGTACAGGGACTGGATGTCCATGGTGAAGATAAGGCGTTGGGGACCGGGGAAGCGAAAATCATAGAGGAGGTGGAGGGCGTGGGTGGTGTCCTGAACGTAGGTGGGGAGTTCTTGGACTAAAGGGGACAGGACCGTGTCGAGGTATGCAGAGATGAGTTCGGTAGGGCAGGAGCAGGCTGAGACAATGGGTCGGCCGGGACAGTCAGGTTTGTGGATTTTGGGCAGGAGGTAGAAACGGGCGGTGCGGGGTTGTGGGACGATGAGGTTGAAGGCGGTGGATGGGAGATCCCCTGAGGTGATGAGGTTATGGATGGTCTGGGAGATGATGGTTTGGTGGTGGGAGGTGGGGTTATGGTCAAGAGGGCAGTAGGAGGAGGTGTCTGCGGGCTGGCGTTTAGCCTCAGCGGTGTAAAATTCGGTGCGCCAAACTACTACCACGCCTCCCTTGTCTGCCGGTTTGATAGTGAGGTTGGGGTTGGAATGGAGGGAGTGGAGGGCTGCACATTCCGAGGGTGAGAGGTTGGAGTGGGTGAGAGGGATGGAGAGGTTGAGGCGGTTAATGTCACGGCAGCTGGCTATGAAGAGATCGAGGGCGGGTAAGAGGCCAGCACGGGGTGTCTAGGTGGATGGGGTGTGTTGGAGGCGGGAGAAGGGGTCATCAGAGGGTGGGCGAGAATCCTGGTTGAAGAAGTAGATTAGATTAGATTACATTAGATTAGATTAGATTACATTACAGCATGGAAACAGGCCCTTCGGCCCAACACGTCCACACCGACCCGCCGAAGCGCAACCCACCCATACATTTACCCCTTACCTAACACTACAGGCAATTTAGCATGGCCAATTCACCTGACCTGCACATCTTTGGACTGTGGGAGGAAACCGGAGCACCCGGAGGAAACCCACGCAGACACGGGGAGAACGTGCAAACTCCACACAGTTAGTCGCCTGAGGCGGGTATTGAACCCGGATCTCCGGCGCTGTGAGGCAGCAGTGCTAACCACTGTGCCACCGTGCCGCCCACAAAGTAGACGCGGAGGTGAAGGCTGCGGAAGAATTGTTTGATGTCTTGCCGCGTGAGGATGAAAGATCAGTCCTCGGCAGAGGCCTCACCTTCATTCCCCTATTCTCCTCGGAGCAACTATTGGCAAATATTCTGATAGTACTGATATAATCTTTTTAAAATAGTAATTTCCAAGACTTACTGATCAATCCATCAAAATAAAGTAAAAGTAACTTCAATTTTTTTTCCCTGTTCTTCTCCATTCTTCTTCTTCTGTCTTCTTCTCCTCCCCTTCCCCAATAATCTGCTATATTCCAGTTAAGAAGATAGGCCTACGGCATGTGCTCAGGTCTCTGCTTGTGTTGCTCAGAAGACGGCTGGTGAGAGGTGCGTGAGAAACACTCAGCTTGAGTGAACTCGTAGTATTCCCTGGTTCCCTTTGGGAAACTGCCTCACCTGAGCCCTTCACTACCTTGAGATCCCCAGCTGAAAAGAGGCACGCATTCTCTGGAGAGTCCTGGGCACGCTATCCCTTGGTAATAGTATCCCTTAGGTACAATATTCCAAATGGAATTTCTCCACAATATAGCAGCACAGCGTTCACAACACTATTCCCATTTTAAAATAACCCAAAGAAACACACATCCTGCTTCAATTTGAATGTTGCCTATGTTTAACTAAAAGATTTTGCTGAGAAAGATTTGTGATTTGATAACATGCTGAAAATATGTTTCAAATTTCGTAGGGAACACTGTTGCTGACATTACACAATGTTTACAGCCCAAGAAGAGATCTTTTGGGCCAGATCTTCTGTGCTGGCGTTTATACTTATGTGAAGAATTAATATGTTATCAAAAAGATAGAACCTGCACTTGCATTAATATTATCGATATTAGTCTGCCATTATACCATGTATGAATAAAATCCTTGCTCACTGTGACAATGATTTTGTAAAATCATGAATTGTCAAGAGAGAGACATTGCCCAATGGTTTGCAGCAGGAAGTTATCCCTCAAAGTATTTCAGTCAACCTGTCAAATCAACTTCACCTCACACGATGTAATCCTCAAAGGACATCCCTTTTTGTTGTTCTTAACTGCCAGAAGTGCTGTCGGAACTAAATCTGATGCAAGTCTATTAAATAGGGTCACTAATTCTGGTTGGACAGGTTTTCTGAAGATGCCATAGAGTCACTGAGTCATGCAGCATGGAAACAGACCCTTCAGTCCAACTAGTCCACACTGACCATGTTTCCAAATTAAATTAGTCCCACCTTCCTGCGCTTGTCTCATATAGCTACAAACCTTTCCTAATCACGTACTTATCCAAATGTCTTTTAATTGTTGTAACTGTACCTGCATTTCACCACTTTCTCATGAACCACTCTCTCTGTGTAAAAAAATGCGCCTGTAGCCTTTGTACCCCAGTTTTGAACTCGCCCACCCGAGGGAAAAGGCCTTTGTCATTCACTTTATCTATGCCCCTGATGGTTTTATAAACCTTAGAAAGGTTATCCCTCAATTCCCTAGGCTCCAGTGGAAAATGTCCCAGTCTTTCCAGTCTATTTTTATATCTCAAACTCTCCAGTCCTGGCAACATCCTGGTAAATATTTTCTGAACTCTCTCCAGTTTAATAATATCCTACCTACAACAGGGTGACCAGAACCATGCACAGCACTCCAGACGAGGCCTCACCAATGTCCTGTACAACTTGACATCCTAACTTCTCTACTCAGATCCAGAAGCCATGACCTCAAAACTCTGAACATTGGTCACCCAACATCCAGAATTGCTGTCTGAGGCCTTCACACACCAATTCAAAAGCAGATGAACGTTTAGAGATTTTTGACTGACTGTCAAGCAGTATCTTGTTTTCTCATCTCAGTCATCTGTATTATTAATAAGCTGAGCATTCAAAGGAATTTTTTTCTGTAAAAACACAGTTATTTTTAAAGGATCCCATGATGTTTCTCCTGGGTTGCTTGCAGCAGTGTCCTGGAGATTAGTCTTTAATCCCAGGAGACTCTATGGTAACCCTGGAGGGTTAGCAGTTGCAACTCTGAACAGTGTGCAAGCCACCCTGCAATACTGCACCTGGATGATGATTTCTCCATCACCCAGCGAGCACTAACTATACCTCACATCTAACGCTCGTGCTTTGTACTTCTGTGCAAAAATCATACATAGAATTTCAATCCAAAACATGTTACCAGTCAAGCTTTGCAGTAAAATGAATTTTACAGTTGTAAATAAAAGAAAAATGCATAATGTTTATTTTTAAAAAGATATTTGTTAACATCAAACTCTCTCTCTATTTTTCTTTTAAGTCTCTAAACCTTCATTAACTCCTAGTCATTTTCCAGATAATTTGATAGTTCCTGTGATTTGCTCAGCCATTCCTTGGCCTCTCTGGTTACAGAGATTTATATAACATGCGAGGGAGCAATATTTGCAGAAACATGAAAGGCTGACCAGTTCATGTGTTACAAAAACAGAAGTTGCTGGAAAAACTCAGCTGGCCAGATGATCTGGTCACTGGACCCAAAATGTTAACTTTGTTTTCTTTCCACAGATGCTGCCAGGCCTACTGAGTTTCTCCAGCAATTTCTGTTTTTGTTTTATATTTTCAGCATCTGTAGTTCTTTGTTTTATTTCGGTACATGTGTTTATTTGTCATTTGTAAAGGGCAAAGGTGGACACAATATGCAACAATAGTCATTTGCAATTTGAATAAATGTACAATACAGAACAGGCATAGAACACACATTTCAAATTTTGGACATAATAACTTGCATCCAAGGGGGGCCAATTCAACTCATGCCCATAACATGAATTATGTGGGGAGAGCATCCACTTCTGACCTCCCTACATTGTCTTGTTTTTATCTGTGATGGGCAGGCTGTCAGTGTTACTTGCTAGTTATTGGCAACTCCACAAAGGGGCACAGTGGAAAATAAGGCAACCCAATGCCATTTGTAACTCTTAAATAGGAGGTGGAATTTGGCCATGCTGTATGAAAGTGGATAATGCAGTTAGAATGAGCATTTTGAGGACAGCAGGACTTTTGGGCAGTGCTGTGGAAATCCTTGTGCAGGTAATCAGCAGGAGAACTATCTGTTTCTAGTTGACGTGAGGCAGTTGTTAAGGAAGTTATTCTGACAAAAAAGGCCAGAGGTACTTTGGAGGTGATTGCAAGGAGCAATGTGTCTAAGCTCTTGCTGCAGAGTAGGAATCTGATTAGGGATACTGTGGTCATACTCCCATTTACAGACTTGAATTTAATTCTGTGTAAGAGAATGAGTTTGATCTAAGTTAACATTCTGCCTTGTATTCCTGTTGCTCCCTATTGTGTGCTAAATCACCTTTAGCCCCAGAATTCATCAACTTTCTGTCCTTTACTTCACAGTAAAGACTTAGACTAATGATAAAAAAATGCTATCTAGGTCAGAGTGAAACTGTAATATTCAAAGTACTTGTGAAATGATTGTGGATGTTCAATGAATGTTAAATGTTCAGTGAAATTATGGAATTATGTTTTCTATTGCAAAATAGATATTACTTCTTTCAAGTTCTAAATGACTTTTATGTAGTGACATTACTGTAAAGCAAATTATTTTATCAAGTAGTGATTGTATTGATTTTAACTAGATTAAGACAACCATGATGTGGTAAAACAGTATACAATGCAGCACAGCTTTTACTTAACAGTCAGTGACAGGTGGCACCGACAAAACAAAGCAAATTGCCCAGTTCAGCTTGCCAGATTGTTAGTGCATGGCTTGGGGATGCCAGGCAGTGAGGAAGGGAATAGGAGTTTATCCTGAACTGGAAAAGAAAGGACAAAAATAGATGACTGAACAAACAATAATGAGGACTATGAAATAGTTCAGGAATGTGTGTTCAGGTAGATGCAATTTAAGGTGGCATACTTTTGGAGGAATGGGAGCATGTATCTTCTGAAGTGCTGAACAGCACGAATGAACAGAGAAAGTGATTCATTTGTAATTCCATATGATATTGGTTACTCGTGTATAAAACCAACAAAATATAATTTTGCTGTGTTATACACAGGTATGGAGGACAGGAATTAAGATGGAATGATGTGCCCATTGGTTTGTTAATAGTTGGAGCACTGTATGGAATTGTAGGCATCCCATTATAGGAAGAGCAATAACACCCAAAGGAGACAGGGACTGTGCAATATAACTTCATTAGGATGGCACCATGAATAGAAAACAATAGTTATGAGTAGAAACCAGTAATTTTGGACCAAAGAATCAGATTTAATGGTGGCTTTTACAATGATAAATGTTTTTGCTCAGAGTAAATTCCTTTAGAACAGTTATAAGTTTAAAATGTTCACTAATGAATTGAGGAAGAAGGTGACGGAAAAAGGCACAGGTTTGTCTAGCTTGAAACACATCTCATGGTGAATGGGCTGGGAAAAAAAAACTCTTGTATAATATGAAGGAAGTGGAATCATTGATGAGAGGAGAATACAGGACTGCTAGATTAATATTGAAATTTTAAAAATTATTTCAAGGGCTTTGGGCTTCACAGACTGGGCCAGCATTTGTTGCAAATCCCTGAGTACAATTAAAAATGTGGTGGTGTGTTGCCATCTTGAACTGCTACAGTATTTGGGGGTTATTGGTACACTCATAGTGCTGTTATGGAGCGAGTTCTCACAAATTTGAGCCAGTGACAATGAAGCAACAACAATGAAAGTTCCAAGTCCAGATGGTGTGTGGCTTGGAGGTGAACTTATTGGTGGTGAAATGCATCTGCTGCCCTCCATGCAGCAGAGATTACATGTTTGGAAGGTGATGTTGAAAAGGACTTGATGGAGTTGCCAAAGTGCATGCTATAGATGATGCCATAGCTGTCACAGGGTGCTGGTGGTTAGAGCATGTTGAAGTTGCTGGATGGGGTGACGACCAACCTTTACCCTGACTGATGTTGGAGCTCCTTGAGTCATGGAGCTGCACTCATCCAAGCAAGTGGGAGTCTTCCATCACACTCCTGGCTTACTCCTTGAAAATGATGGGCAGGCTTTGGGGAGACAGGATGTAACTTACTTGCTGCAGAATTTCCAACCTCTGACCTGCACTTACAGCTACAGTATTTATAAGTTTGGTGAGGTTTAATTCCAGGTCAACGATGATAGTGTGGAATTCAGCAATGGTTACCCATTGAATGCCAAAAGGCAATGGTTAGATTGTCTCTTCTTAGAGATGGTCATCACCTGGCACTTTTGTGGCATAAATGTCACTTGCTTTAACAGCTAGCAAGATACAACGGGCTTAGTGTTGCTATGGTATAATAGATGTTTAATTCTCTTTCCAATTCTAATTCTCTCTAAAGTAAATTTATAGACATCCTACAGAGACAACTGTAGAGATATTAAGTGGCTCCAGCATAATAGCTTTATTTAAACATGAGTGAAATTTATCAATGTTGTGATTTATGTAGGGAAATAAAATAGCTACCTCATCTAACTCCCCAACCACCCCATTCACATGCCCACATCCCCATATACCTCCCTTCAAGACAAAGCTTACATGCAAAGGCTGGAGAAGTTGTCAGCGTTAAGAATGCAAACATGCAGCAGTAACTATTATATCCTTTACAGGGTTGACTGAGCTTGGAGTTTACACAATTATGAGCCATGGTCGATAAACACAATATCATCCCTTTCATCTGAGTTATTAAATGTCAATGAACTTAAATGTATCTGAGAATAGTGGGATGAAGCCATAAATGGGGAGATTAAAGTTAATGGGAAACAGACAGCAATCCCTGCTAAGAAGATCTACGGTAAGACAGAGATTTCATCCAAACCAATCTCAAAACTGGAAATAACCCAAGTTGAGGAATTCAAAATTCATTGTACATTTTTCCAATTTCAGTCATTGTGGATTTGTGTCTGGCTCCAGACTGAAGTTAAAATCTGATTTTAATTATTAATGCAGGAGTTTGTGACCACCAGGGTTCACTCACTTGCTTAGCTAGTCTGCTAAGTATATAGCTTGCAAAATTCACCTCTGTTGCAACATTAGTGTCCACTCTATGGAAGCCTGGCACTGCAAAGATGCCAGCTAG
This sequence comes from Chiloscyllium plagiosum, assembly GCF_037043375.1. Lineage (NCBI taxonomy): Eukaryota > Metazoa > Chordata > Chondrichthyes > Orectolobiformes > Hemiscylliidae > Chiloscyllium > Chiloscyllium plagiosum. The sequence goes on along the minus strand of NW_028270144.1, from coordinate 103,100,957 downwards.
AACATGTTCAGCCACTTTTGTGACGTGCCTCATGTGTGGTGGACCATGCCATGCTTGTAAGGATGCCAGTGTGGTTCAATGATGCAATGCATTAGGAGCGTGGAGAAGGGGCAATTTGTAATGTTAACTGCACCTAAATCTGACCTAGCTCACACATACCACCTGTGGGTTAACATGACTTGTTATTACCTTATCTTAAAAAATGTTCATATGCACAAGGATACCTTCAGTAGTTTTACTTAAAAGGAATAAATTAATAGGACTTCCAGGGTTGGTGTTTTGTTGTGTCTGAGTGAGTCTTGTGTTCAGGGTTGCCAAAAGCATATGGAAAATGTTTTGGATTCATGAGGGAGCAGTGCTGGATTTTGACAAGTAGATTATCCCTCATGGAGAAAGTGAGGACTGCAGATGCTGGAGATCAGAGCTGAAAATGTGATGCTGGAAAAGCGCAGCAGGTCAGGCAGCATCCAAGGAACAGGAGAATCGACGTTTCGGGCATAAGCCCTTCTTCAGGAAGAAGAAGGACTTCCTGAAGAAGGGCGTATGCCTGAAAGGTCGATTCTCCTGTTCCTTGGATGCTGCCTGACCTGCTGCGCTTTTCCAGCAACACATTTTCAGCAGCGATTATCCCTCATGCTCAGACATCCATCCAGGGTGCAGTTCTTGGGTACTTACCATGTGGAAGGTAGGGTTTGGGATCAGGGAATGTAAGGATGGCTTGGTTGCAAATTATTTTACTGTGTCATCACCCGTGTCTTAGTTGGTGGCACACTAGTCTCTGACGCAAAAGTTTTCATGTAGGAATCTTGGCTTTTCAGTATTGTATGGATGGAGTAATATTCTGTAGGAGATGATATCTTTTGGATAGGACATCAAACCAAGGCACCATTAGCCTACTCGGGTGGATGTGAAAGACACTGTGGCATTATTTTGAAGAAGACCAGAGGAATTATCTCCAGTATCTTGGCCAACATTATCCCTCAACTAACATCGCCAAGACAGACTATCTTCTTATTATAATATTGCTGTCTGTGGAAGGCTGCTGAATGTTAATGAGCAGTTGTGTTTCTTATAACAGTGACTACATTTCAAGAAAGGTGCTTCGTTGGCTGCAAAACACTTTAAGGTGGTCAGTGGTTATGAAGTGGGTGCTATGTAAATGCAAGACTGTTTTTCATTCTTTCTCTAAAGTTCCTATTTAATACCAGAAATCAAGAATAAAATGAGGTGCAGGTTTTAGAATATGATTGGGACAGCAAAATACCTTTATTCAAATGTTTTCAGTTATACCGAATGCATGGTCTCAGTCACTGCTGATCACAAAATGTGGACCACCATTTTCCCCAAAGAGTTCACGAAAGGCAGGCTACACGTTCTCTGCTGCTTCCTGCAGCTTTGAGCCGTTGTGTCCAATAAGAAAGAGCAAGGGTTATCACTGATTGCATCGCAATGCATTTATACCTTCAGTAGAGTCATTGAGTCATAGAGGTGTACAGCACGGAAACAGACCCTTTGGTCCAACTCGTCCATGCTGACTAGATATCCCAACCTAATCTAGTTCCATTTGCCAGTACTTGGCCCATATCCCTCTAAACTCTGCCTATTCATATACCCATCCAAATACCTTTGAAATGTTATAATTGTACAGTTGAATAGTTGAAAATGTCTGGAAGCTGCAAAAGCTGGGGGTGAGACTGGCAGCATTGATGAGTATTTAAGGGTGAGCTGGACATACAAATTTGGAATTGAATTAAGCTATTCAGCCGCTTGTGTTTGATTGGCCATTCAATACAATTGTGGCTGATCTGATTGTAACCCATAATCTGCTTTCCAGCCTATGCCCAATAACCTTTCATCAGCCCACCCACCTTGCTAACACCCTGTATTTTGATAATGTTCAGGCTATACCTGCATCACCATCACTTTCAGAAAGTGAGTTTTGAGGATTTCCTACTCTCTGAGAGAAAACAGTCTCTGTTTCAAATGAGTGACCCCGATTTTTAAATTGTGACCCTAGCATGTGAATTTTAAACATGGGGCCTTTGTTGATGGATGGATGAATGAGGATAGTGTGGTGCTTTGTTTGAAGTTGGTGGGTCAGAAAGTAAGATAGGTCAGTTAAAGATGTATTCACTGAACTTGATCACCTTTGTGACATCATTAACTTCTGATATTGTAGCCAGATCCTGGAAGTCAAACTCAGGAATTCAACTCCCTGGCACCTTCTTCAAAGACTTTTCTGACTAGCTGCTGTAGTCTGAATACACTTCCCTTTTAAGGGGTACAGTTTGTCTTTAAGAAGTGCAGACTATCTCAATGTTTTGTTAACCACACATGCATCTGGGCCAGCTGCTGAATATGCAAGTAGTCAGCACTTTGCACTGCATGGTATAATCATGTCGATTAGGACGCATCATGAAGTTTATGTGTTCCTGTCTTAACTTGACCGAAAGCAGGATAATTGTACATTGTTGCACATCCACTGACAGATCTAAATGAAAATTCTCCCTATAGTATCTCCTGCTGTTTTAGTTGTTTTAGTGAAGTTCAGATTCATGTGACCACAATCTTTACAACATTTGGAAAGAGGTTTTTGTAGCAGACATTTCTATCCAGTCCCTATAATATGAAAAGTAATGGTAAGCGTGAACTTACTAATACAGCATTTGCAATGATCAAACAGTCTTATTGTCTACTAGATCTACAAATGGTGCACCATGTAATTCAATGCCCTGTGCATTTTTCACTGTGTCTGATGTCCAGATTCACTGTGGGCTTAATCTGTTTAAATGTGTGAAAAAACATGAAGGTTTTATGCTTTTACTGGAACTCAATACCTTGTGATAACAAGGAAAAAAAGATTCACAGAGTATGTAGTGCCTGTGCCAGCCCTTTGAAAGAGCTATCTAATTACTCCAACTTCCCTGCTCTTTTACTCACTGCTCTACAAGTATTACCTTTTCTTAAGTATATACCCAACTGCCTTTTGCAAGTTATTATTGAACCTGCTTTCTTCATCCTTTCAGGCACTGAATTCCAAATCATAACCACCCACTGCATTAAAAAAAGACCTGATCTTCCTTTGGATCTTTTACCTATTCACATAGATCTGTGTCTTCCGATTACAAACTCTGTTGCTTTTCTTTGAAGTCTGCCAACACACAGATCATGGTTTGATGAAGAAACTATCACTGGGAAATTACAGGAAACCCCCTCCCCACTTTTCAGAAAGATTATAGAGAGAAAATCCTATGGAAATGTGAAGAAAGGGATTTCTTAAGGCAAGAATGGATTGTGGCATAAAGCATTTCCCAATTAATGCGCATACACATCAAAATGAGGTTTGAGCAGGCTTGAGAGTGAAACATGTCACAACTTTATAATCTCATTGAATTAAACTCAATCTGGTGGTAAAACAGCAGAAAATTATAAGGCCCTCTATCAAAGAAACTCTGATTATATTTATGATTGTGCCTCACATTCTTAACCTCAAAAGAACATCTTGCACGACACCTGCGCTTCGCATACACTGTACCCTTAGGGCTACCACTCTCAAGGAACATGCAGAAGCAATTTGTACCACATTTCGAGACAATCTTTTTTTTTGAAGGGAACAAGATATCAGTGCAGCAGTGAAACAGACAGGCCTGCAAAACTGAAAACAAAATAGCTGCTGTTGCTAGGCATGCCGGCATAATATTGCATACAAGCATTTGCAATACAATCTTTTTCTTTATTTTTTTCATGGGATGTGTGAATCACTGACAAGCCTATCATTTTTTGTTTGTCCATTCATAATTACCATTGGCTTGCTGGCTTTTGCAGAGGGTGGTTATGAGTCAACACCAAGAGCGTATCTACTTTCTGCATAGGTTGAGGAAAGCCCACCTCTCACCTCCCATCCTCAGCACATTCTACAGAGGGTTCATTGAGAGTACCCTGAGCTGCTGTATCACTGCATGATCCAGGAATTGCACCATCTCAGATCATAAGGCCTTATAATGGATCCTGAGAGGATCATTAGGATCTCTCTTCCCTCCATTACAGACACTTACACTACACGCTGCATCCGAAAGGCTAAGCGCATTGTGCAAGACCCCACACACTCCTCATTCAAACTCTTCTTCCTTCTGCCATCTGGCAGAAGATACCAGAGCATTTGGTCTCTCATGGCCAGACTGTGCAACAGTTTCTTCCCCAGGGCCATCAGGCTCCTTAACACTGTATGATCAGACTCTGTTCTATCTGAATTTGTACACCACTGTGCCTATTGTCTTGATGTGTCAGGAATTATTGTGCTGTCTTGCATGTTTTGCACTTCTTATGCACTTTATGCCACCCTGTATATGATCATTGTGTAGTTTGTGGTGTCCATGTAGCATCTTGTCCTTGGAGGAGCGCTGTCTCGTTTTTACTGTATAGATTGCATATGGTAGAAATGACAAATCAGGCTACTGTTGACTCTTGACTTGACTCTTGAGAAAGTGTGGAGTTGCATGCACACTAGACCAGGTAAGGACAGCTGATTTCCTTACCTAAAGCACACTAAGGGATGGATTTTTATAACAAAAACTTTGGTCACCATTGTTTTTAATACCAGAATTGTTCAAATTTCACAAGCTGCCATGGTGAGATTTTAACCGGTGTCCCTGGACATGACATCTGTGTTATTAGTCCAGTCTCATTACCATAACACCAACCCTCCCCACTAATGATTTTAAAACTGAAGAGCTGTCATCTTAATTCTGCTACAAAATGATTGTATATACACATATCATTGATTATTATTTATTTGCTTGTGTAAACTTTTCATATGGACCATAACTTCCCTCTATAAATGCCACTTTGATACCAAAAAGACATCTTTCCCGCAAGCACCCAGTCCCTGTGGTGTCACTTTTGACCGGAGCATTCTAGCTAACATCATCCCTAAATTCACATGCAGCTAAACACAGCTGAGCAGGTTGAAGGACCCATTGATCTCCCCACCACCCAACAAACCCCACCTGAATTGTTTAAAGAGTTATCATCTAGCTGCAAAGTGTTTTCTAATGGCTATTGCTGAGTTTGGAAGTTTTGTTATTATTTAAAGTTGGAGTGGTGTGGCATAAGATTGAAGGACTTGGTTCTCATTTCAAGGTTTCTGCTCAGACCACTTGCTCATGGCTCCGGTAGTTTCCATTGTTCAAGGCAGAATGATGGAAAATAAGCAGACACAGTACAGCTACAGGAATAACTGAAGAAGAAGGTCAGGACAAATTCCTTGCAAAGTGCCTTCAGAGAGAAATTCTCCCATCATAAATTCAGGGAGAATCAGTCTATGTGATGTGCCTGTTACACTAAGAAGGTGTTCACTGAAATTTATGCCGTCTCAGATTGGGAGATTGTTTGTGACCATCACCACAACAATGACCATGGTTGGAACAGATGGTTTTTCCAACATCTTCCAGTTTGCTGGCTAATATTGTATCAGGGAAGTCACTAAATCTCTGTATCTGAGAGAACTAGATATATATTTCACTCTCTATTTCTAGAAAGTTTCAGGCAGAATGTATGTATAGCTTTGATAGAATAACATATTTCCCCATGGTGTTGACTGCAGACAGGTCACTGTAGGTATCATATGTAAATGCAAACATGTACTGTAATCAGAAGGGGGTCCACTCCCTCAGAATCCAGCTGATGTATGACCACACCACGTCAATGGCAATTAAGGTGCTTATTATTCTGTGGCCATCTGCTCGGTTATCAGCATTTGAGCCACTACATCAAATCAGGGAGTGACTATTGGGTAACAAGGACAATCCACTGACCACTGTGCTCATGACAACCCATGCATATGTGAAAAGGATGTTTATAACATGTTTATAACATGCTGGCACATCGAGCAGGCTGTTAGCATGTTTCGGTAATACTTAGCTGCCAGGACACCCTGGAGGATCTCTGCAGTATAACTATGTCACAGTTTGTTATAGCCTGTTGCAGCCTTGCCACCATGAAGAAACAGACCTTGCCAGCAAAGAGACGATGACCAACTAAGGATGAGAATGAAGAAGTGTAGGGGATGGAGGTGACCAACACGTCCAATTTCTGGCTCAGATGTCTGCTGATCACAGTGAATACAAATCAAGTACCTCTTTCACTTACTGTCCCACGCCTTTCCTGTTATCCATTATTAGTGTCATAATGTCCTCTTAACCACAATGCTGAAAACAAACATTTCAAAGCAAATTCATAAACCACACCATTTCATATTCCACACCGATAATCACACCATTGGTTTTCAATTCCCCTTTCTCTGTCCTAGTTAAAAAAAGATAAAGTCCTCACAGTGCTGCTCTCTCATTAGAGAGAGAGCGAGATGTCTGGTGGTGAGTTTAACCTGAGGGCCACCACATCTCAGATGAGGGGGGAGGCTGAGAAGATAGGACTTTCATGGTCATCTCAGCTGGTGTAGAATTGAACCAATGTTGTTGGCATCCCTCTGCATAAGACACCAGCTGTCCAGCCAACTGACCTCACTGAAAGCGTGCGCCATCTAGGAGATGTGGAAGGATAAAGTGAAGCTATAAAGGTGAGTCATGGTTGTTTGTTTTTGTTTGTGGGTATTTGAAGGGAAAGTGTGGTTAATTGGACAGTCAGTGAGGCATTCGTGTGAAGTCATTGAATTTCTGTGGCATTGAATCCAGGTCCTTGGGATTCCGTTGGTATTGGCCATGATGGCAATCTGCTCCCTTAACCTAGATAGTTCCTGATCTTCTTTGGATAGTTGACCTTCATGGCTTTATCCACTTCCTTGGCTTCCAGTGCTGCTTTGGCGAAACTTGAAGCTCACTCTGTATTCTGTTGCACTATTATTCAGTGTTTTGCCAGATGGGAGATTCTTGGTCAGCCTCTCCTGAAATCTATTCCAGCCAACATGCAGTTCCCTGACAAGAGGGGCAAACTGGATTGAACCGGTGCAAGGCTAAGTATTGCACAAATATATGACACCAGTTGAGGCATATGGCCATTCAACAGTGCATTTAGGGCTAATTGCAAATTGTAATCGTAGTAATGGGCAGATAGAACCAAATTTTCATGTTGTTTCATGAGAGAGATGGACGCAGTTCAATGTTACATCTGTAACTTCAGGAAGAGTTTTCAGGAGCTATACTATTTTGTTCCCTGGATCCTTAATCCTGTTTCACTCCTTTGCCTTTTTAATCATTGAACAATAAAAGTAGCAGTTGAGAATCAATAAAATATGACGCTAGACTGAACCGATTAACTAATTAAATCTAAATGCTTCAGGGTCTGCTGTGATGGGGTTGGTGGTGGTGGTGGTGGTGGTGGTGGTGGTGGGGGGGGGGGGGGTGGGATGGATGGCCCAGTGGAGGGAGAGCAGTTACCAGACAGAAAAGCGTCAATAGAACTGATGGCTAGAGGCAAAGTGAGTAAAGTTGTGTCTAGGACTGATCTCAATAAGGAATTGGAGGAAATGAAATTGGCAAAAGTTGATGTAAGGGGTGAGAATTGGGGAGAACAGGGGGCCAAAGGGCAGATATGGCTTCAAGACAGGAAGATATCAACCTGGAATTTCATTAAAGAGAAACAAAGCTTTGCAATTTTTTTTCAGCTTGGAAAACCTACAAAGATAAAACAAGGCTTTATTACCTTGCTAATTACACCTTTCTAATTGTCAAGTGTCAGCTTTATGCAGTGTGTAGTGCAACAGAGCTAAATTAATCAGTGAGCTTGCTGCAAGTAATTCACATTAACTTTTGAATTTTTCAATCTGAATCAGAAGGGTTTATGGTCTCATTATTATCAGCCAGTCAACATCACTGACACCATTTTCAAACCAATTTACCTCTCTTTTCATTTCTAATCATTTCCTAAAACAGTAAATCTCTAAAGGTTGTTGCACAATTAAAATGTACTAACTTAAAGTTATAGCATATGGTTCATGGCATCTATAGCTGCAGTGCCCCTATTATGGCTAACTGTAAATAGAAACTGCATTTAACTGATTTTATTTTACCCATGATAAAACACAGCTGACCAGCTTCTGGGAAATAGGAAGAATTTCTGAAAAATTATTCAATATGTTTGTGTACATTGTGGGTGTGTGTGTATGTTTTATTTAAATCAAGATGCACATCTAAGTGTCTGCCACTTTATTCTACTTATCAATAGTTCAGTTGTGATTGATCTATGTAATCAGTTAAAAAAAGGCAGAAAGAAACTTGTGGTATTCTGACAGTTGCATTGCATTTATTACTAAGAATAACTAAACATTGCAAAAAAATATTTAGCTGTTATTTGTTTAATAGAGGTGATATAGATCCAACTTCTTCTAAATTTCTACCTAGCACCAGACTGAAGGTTAGTGTAATCAAAAGTTTGAATTCATAATCTAAACTGATTCTTTTGTATAACATATTATGCAAGAGAAGCCATAATTTGGATGGAGAATTGAAATATGCTTCTGTATACCGTTCCTAATGACACATTTTGATAGTAATGATCGCACAGCACATTTTAAACTTAGGGAGAAGTTTTCATTGTGTCCTGGCCAATGTTCCTCCTTCAACTATGCCACAAGATTATCTTGTCTTTGTTGTTTGGGGAATTTGATATGTGCAAAATGTCTGCTGTAGTTGCTTACTTAAGAGCAACAATTGCTCTTCAAAGTTGTTTAATGTATGTCAGATGCTTTGAGATTTTTCTGAAAGATGTGATAATATTCTCTGTAAATATGAGTTTTTATTTTCTTGTAGAGAGTAGGGCTATTTATGGTCTTTCCTTCAGGAATATGAAGTTTATCTTCAATTATTATTAAATAATAATTGTGAAACTGGTAAAATTGCAGAACAATAATTTATACATTGGTTCATGAATGTTTACATAAATAAGAAGATCATTGGCAAAATCACGCACCATACTGAATTACTAGTATGTAGTTTTTAAAATTAGTTTTCTTCATTCCTGAATGTAAAGATAATTTCACTAAATTATTCATTTTGTGAAATATCTTGTTATTCATCTTGTTGAAGGTGTAGACTATTGATGCTTAAGAAAATATTTTTTGTAAATAAGCTATCCAATTGCTTTTCTCTTCTAGGTTTTTAAGTAATGATGTGTGGCTCTTAGATTTTGAAGTAATTACTGATAAAATTGAGAAGTGTCTCTGAAATCTTTTACAGCCACTCTTTATACAAGTGATTTTATGTGCCTCACCACAATTAAATTGGGTAAATTGTAGGTTTACCTAGACAAAATGTTTTTGACGATGATGACTTGCTTTTATGCAGTCCCTTTTAATATTGCAAGACAAAAGATAATTTAAAAAATGGCTGCTGAGCTGAGAAAAAGATATTTCGAGGGATGCCAAAAGCTTAGATATTGAGTTGGACTTTAAAAGAGGAGAAGGAGGCCAATTGGCAGTGAGGTTTGGAAGGAGATCAAGCACAAAAGGGAATAAAGGCAGTCTCTTTAAAAATGCAAATTAATATTGAATTTTTAGATTTAAAGAAAAATGCATTTACATAGCATGTTATAATACTCCATAAACAAATAGGATTGTCAGTTTTGTAGACAAAGCTGTTAACCAATTAGTGCACATCAAGGTCCCACAATCAGCATGAAGTCTTCATGAACTTGTATCTAAAGATTTGCTTTACTTCAAGGCAGGTTATGTGGATTTTGAGCCATATTTCTGCAGCACGTTGAACATCAAAACAACATTATTGTTTGTATTTAATATCACTGAATCCTGGCATTATTGACTGTACAATATTAAAGGAAAATGATGGCATCCCTCAGGTATAATAGCACCAGCTAGATTTCTCCACAACAGAGAGGAACACATGGCAAAGCAGCCAGCAGATGTGTTTTTGAGTAACGTATTGAAATTGTAACATTTGTGGAAATGAGTGGATCTTGAAAACACTTTGATTTATTTAGTTCTGTTATCCAATATATGATTGCCTAAATTTCCTTATATAATTTGATGATTTGAAAGAAAACAGATATCGGAGTATAATCTACTGAAAGAGGTTGCACTTGTTTTATAACTGTGAGAAAGTGAGGGCTGCAGATGCTGGAGATCAGATTTGAGAGTGAGATGATGGAAAAGCACATTCCTGATGAAGGGCTCTTGCCCGAAACGTCGATTCTCCTGCTCCTTGGATGCTGCCTGACTTCCTGTGCTTTTCCAGCATCCCACTCTCGACTCTGTTTTATAACTGTATCAGCCTTGTACTCTATTAAAACATGAAGGAGATGGATTAATTACGAATGGTTTATGGAACTGGCGTGACACAATTGAGAGGAAATTGATAAATTAATAGAAAGATGTGTTACCAACTTTCTGTTTTCACTTTCCAAAATGGATTTATTCCAAAAAGTTTATGCTAACCTTGTGAGTCTCAGGTGTGAAAGAGTCCTTAGAATAAAACGATGATGACAGCTGGTCCATTCAACAAATTCTGGCTGACTGTGCCTAATTAACTGCTCCACAGATGCTGCTGACTTCACGCACAATTACACTCTGGTTAAACTGAGCTCCCAACTGTAGGGTGGCAGAGAGAAATTTTACAGTAAAGCATTTTATTAGGCTGCTATTTCTGGTCATGAAAGTTTGGAACTGTGTTCAAGTCTTTTTCTGAGTATTGAGGTGGAATGATTCATTTGGGGGTGAGTTCAGATGGTATTTAGGGCATAAGTAGTGTGCTTACTGGACAACATACAAAGACTTCTTCTGTTTCCAATGGTGCCGTACCATGGCTTGGGTAACAGTTACACTTTTTCCATGTGTTAAAAGTACATAGAAAATGTCTGTTGGTGGCTCAATTGGCAAGTCCAATTCCCATGGTGGTACCGAGCTATGCAGATCAGGAAGATTCCAGGTTTGATCCCTGGCCTCTGCTGTATTACTTGTCTTGACTATCGTAACTGCAGCACCCTAAGCTGCAAAGTGATGGTGAGATTGGTCTGGAGAGGTAATCAAGCAAAGCTTCTGCTACTGATCAAATTCATTCACCCAATCTCAAAAAGGTGTGGCCACCAAATAAGGATAGCAACAGATCTGTCTACATAGGCACTCTCACTTTCTGTCATCTAGGTGAATATCTAATGGACAGGGATGAGGTGTGAGAAGACTACAGGCACACAAATGATGAGGCAGTGAATTTAAGAAAGGAGCAGAGAAAATTGAGGGAAAATAAAATGTTCTTTTTGTAAACTAAAGGTTTGAAAAAATAGTTTAAAGGGTGAGAATGTGATAGTGTTAGACTATGGGAAAGAATTCTTTGTGGAGGTAACACATGCAATGGATAAAGGGAGTCTGGTGGGTGCACTGTACTCGATTTCCAGAAGGTATTTGATAAGGTGGCACATCAAAGATTACTTCAGAAAATAGAAGACCACAGTATAAGGGGTAACATATTGGCATTTCAGAAGATTGGATGGCTAACAAAAAGCAGAAAGTAGGCATAAATGAGCCTTTTTCAGGTTAGCAAGATATAACAAGTGGTGTGCCACAAGGATCAGTACTGGAACCTCACCTGTTTAAAATTTATGTAAGTGACTTAGATGAAGGGGCAGATGATACAGTTGCCAAATTTGCTAACAGCACATAGGTAAGTCGGAAAGTAAGTTCTGAACAGCACACATGGAGGTAATTAAAAGATATTGATGGGTTAAGTGAGTGAGGAAAGATGTGGCAAAATGTGGAAAAATGTCCAATTGTTCCTTTTGACAGGAAGAAAGAAACATACCATCCAAATAGTGAGACATTCAGAGATACAGAGGATTCTGGGTGCCATTGTGAATGAATCACAAAAGGGTAGCTTGTAAGTATAACAGATAATTAGGAAAGCTAATATGTTATAATATATTGTGAGGGGAATCGAATATGAAAGTTCTGCTTCAGTTCAGCAGGACTTTGGACACTGATCATGAGTATTATATATAGTATTGGTTACCTTGCTAGAGAAAGGATGTGAATGTGTTGGAGGCAGTTCAAAAAATTTACAAAACTAATATCTGGCATAGGCAGGATATCTTATGAGAAAGGCTTGATAGACCAGGTTGGTATCCTTTGGAATTAAGTAGAAGATGCGGTGACTTTATTGAAAAGCTTAAGATCAGGATAGATGTGGAGAGGATGGTTCCTCTTATGGGAGCATCTTGGACTAGGTGTCACTGTTTAAAAGTCAGAGTTCAGCTATTTAAAACCAATAAGGTTATTTTTTTTCCTGTTTCAGAAGGTTGAGGGGCTGAATGGCCTATTCCTGCTCCCGATTCAAATGTTTGTAAGACTAATTTCAGATGGGAATTGATGAATGGATAGAGGACACGTCAGGAGGAGATACAGTCTTGTTTGAGGAGCTTCTCATAATGTCCTTTCCAGTGAGCATTCTCAATGAACTCCCTCAATGCTTGGCTCTTTAAAGAGCTGGCCTCTTTAATTCTTAGGTCATGGATAACCTTGATGTGCTGAAGAAATTGTGTAAGTTATTTGTTTTTGTGTGTAGTTGGATCACCTGCAGTCTTTATGTTGTGGGTTTTGTGCTGTACTACAGCCTTCAGCTGTCTGTTGGACCCCAGTTTTTCTCTTGAGCTGCAGTGAAGTTTCTAATTAATGAAAGCTTTGCGCTTATACTTGGTTAGGTCCTATATGGTTTTGTAACTTGTTTGATGTCATTATCTATGTTTCCTGGTAGAGGTGCAGAAGACCTCTTCAGCTTGCTTGTTATGGTTGACTTCAGGGTTGACCAGGCACTATGGGCTAGATCAAGATGAGAGTGGTGCTGGAAATGCTCAGCAGGTCAGGCAGCATTCGAGGAGCAGGAAAATTGACGTTTCGGGCAGGACCTCTTCATCAGGAATGGGCTGAGAATTAAAGGATTAACATTGAGGCCTAACTCAGAAGGGCAACACTGGTGATGATCAGTCCAACAGTCATCAGTATCAAGTCATGGCACAGGGGATGAACAATTATGTAGTCAAGCAGATTCTGGTATTTAGAGCCTGGGTATTGCCCAGGTCTTGCTGTTGGAACAGGGTGTTCGTTATGACAAGGCTGTGTTCTAGAGATTTTATTAGGAGGAGAACTGTATTGGAATTTGATGTCTCCCACCCTTTCCTTACCAATCACATCCTTTCTGAGATTCATGTCTTTCCCAACACTAATGTTTAAATCACCAACACTGATAAGTCTGTTTTGTTTTACCGGAACTCAGACTAAGGATTCCATATGACCAATGTAGAATCCGTCTTTGGTCTCAAATAAAAGCAAAGTACAGTGGGTGCTAGACAGCTGAAATAAGAACAGAAAGTATTCAGCAGTCAGGCAGCATCTGAAGAGACAGAAATAAAATTAAAGTCTCGAGTCTGATACAACTCGTTATGGAAGCCTCCTTGGTCTCATCTGCTGCCTGAACTGTAGCAGCATATGTGTTAATGATAGTGGCACGCTGATGGCAAGGTGAGCCAGGCAGTCATGAGACATCACCTATCCCACTGGGGGAGTCACTGAAGCACCAGGTAAGCTCAGTTGATGATAAAACTCAGGCAGAAGACAGAAGATCCTCCTCACTGCATGTCACCTCGCAATTGTGCAACTACTGTTCCTGCACTCTAAATAAAATAATTCCAAGGCACTAATGAAAGGCTCTCTATAGTTATTATTATTCGAAAAACCAAATACCAGTTCATTCCTGATGAAGGGTTTATATCCGAAACGTCAACTCTCCTGCTCCTCGGGTGCTGCCTGACCTGCTGTGCTTTTCCAGCACCACACATTTGGACTCTGATCTCCAGCATCTGCAGTCCTCACCTTCTCCTAAAAACAAATACTGTTAATTGTGCTATAATGGCCCCTTTAAGAAAGACTTGGTATATTCAATAAAATCACTTGGCTATTAATTGACATAATCTAACTCTAGTTTGAACAGTATATTAAATCTAACGGCATCTCCTAAATTAATTACCCAAACACCCCATGTTGCAAGATACCATTTTGTGTCTATAATATTTTCTGAGGAAATTAAGTTCTGGGTTTCAGCCATGGATATGTTGTTTCATTGGGAGCTTTTGGACATTTTGTCCACAGAGCAGTGAAGTTAGGGATATGGTGGTAATGACAGTGGGCTAGTAATCCAGTGCTCCAAGCTAATTTTCTGTGAGCATTGGTTCAAATCCCATCATAACAAAGGTGAAAGTTGAATTCAATGGAAACCTGCAATAAAAGGTTGGCCTAATGCTGATCATGTAAACCCTTTTTTTTTGCAGTTAAAACTCACCTGGTTCACTAATGCCCTTTAAAAAAGGAAATCTGGCACCCATAACTGGTAGGCCTGCATCTGATTCCAAACTGACAGCATGTGATTGACTCTCAACTGCCTTCTGGGAAAATAAGGATGGTCAACAAATATTGGCCTAGTCAGCATCATGCACATTCAGTGAATGAGTGGTGTGATCTGCCAACCATGCTGTAGTGATCTTGGGTAGATTCTTCTAAGGCACTGGGTGACATGGGTATTAGTGAGAAAGTTCAGAGAATCACATGAGATGGCCATTGAGGAGGGAGCTTCCTGATGTTGGGAGCAAAAAAATTTCCATTTGCCAACCAAGTGTTGAATGCCAGACAAGATTCTCACTAGTGAGCAGCTAGAGGTCTATTTGTATGTATTAATAACCTCCTTATTGTGCCATCTCACCTCATGCAGTATGCAGTTTCTTATTCTTCCACCGACCAAATAGAAACCAGATGCTGGCAAATCCCAATATGAAAGACCGATCAGTTACCGGGTGACTCTTGCTTACTGTATACTACTTTGGTGTCTCATTTGTCACAAACATCTCAGGGTATGCACCACGGTCAGTGACTGCACACCCTATGCCCCCACCAGGACTTTTAGGTCTTCCATTGGGTTCAGTGGGATACTGATTTCCTCTCTGGCTATATGTGCATGGATACTGACGGGAACTGAGCAGCCCCAGATTGCCAGTGCTTAACTTGGCACACAGCTCAACTTTAAAGATGAAGGGGGTATCAGAAATCCTGGGTGGAGGGGAGGGCATCAGTTGTGGTCAATAATTCAGCCTGTGGTGTGTGGGTAATGTAAGGAATGGCATGACATAGGGGCATGGTTCATAGGTAAGAAGGGAGTTTGGGAAGGTAGGATGAAAAATCTTGCTAGGCCTCATGGAGAGAAACCCTCCAAAAGTAACTCTTTAGCTGATTACTGATAAGATTCAGCCCCATAACTTTGTTTTCTGATTACTTCATGGTCACTGTCTCTGTAACCTCCTCCAGCTCAACAACTTTCCAAGACAGCTATGTTGCTCTAATAGGCATTCTTGAACATATAAAATTGGAATTGCTTCAACTATTGGTGGGTATGTCTGCTAAACTCTAGGACACTTGACTTTCTGCCTCTCTATTTTTCTCCCTCTCTCTCTCTTCTTTTAAGATGCTTGTTAAAACCTTACAATTTGACCAAACTTTTGAACATTGTCCGAATATCTTCTAACGTGGCTTGGTGTCAAATTTGGCTTTCTAATATGAGACTAGATTCCCTCCGGTGTGGAAACAGGCCCTTCAGCCCAACAAGACCACACAGACCCTCCGAAGAGCAACTCACCCAGACCCATTCCCCTAACTAATGCACCTAACTCTACGGGAAATTTTTTAGTATGGCCAATTCACCTAACCTGAACATCTTTGGACTGTGGGAGGAAACCGGAGCACCCGGAGGAAACCCACACAGACATGGGGAGAATGTGCAAACTCCACACAGGCAGTTGCCCAAGGCTGGAATTGAACCCAGGTCCCTGGCACTGTGAGGCAGCAGTGCAGTCCCGGTAAATAGTTCTGTGAAAATTCTTGAATTTCTGTCATCTTAAAATCAGGATACAAATACATGTTTAGGGCTCTTGTGATGAGGTGGTAGTGTCCTACCCCCGGCTGAGAAGATTCAGGTTCAAGTCCGAACTGCTCTGGAGATGTCCCATTCTAAGCCCAACGCAAAAGAAGAAAGAGCTTGAATTTATATAGTGCCTGTCACTGCCTCAGGATGTTCCAAAATGATTCATGGGTATTGGAGAATTTTTGAAGTGTAGTCCCGGTTGTGATATAAGGATATATGACATGCAATTCGTAGACAGCAAGCTGTCTCAGACAGGAATGAGACAAATATCCAGATAATTTGTTCCAGTTACTCAGTGATCCACAACATATTTTCACAATAGTTTATGTTTGCCTTTGTAACAGGTTTGCAGATGTATTCTTGGCTCCAAATCCTTGAACTCTGAATGTAAACACCTTTGCTGTAGAAAGCAAAGTTTCCGATTACCAGCTTGTTCTTTTGTGTCTTCAAACATTGCGCTGTTTCTGTACACTAGCCGGGTGTACCACACTACAATAATGACGTGGAAACATTGCCAGTGTCAGGTTGTTGTGTTAAATAATCAAAATGATCTGTTTAATAACGAGCTTATTAAACACTCAACTTATAATGGAAAGAAGGATCTATTATGTATGTCCTACTCACTGTAGGGATTCTATGATTCTATGATTTTATTCCTTCTGGGTCTCCATGCTTGGTAACTGAAGTTTCCTCTGGACTTTTGAGGAGGGGGTTTGGTTTCTTGAGGACCTGGTAAAGGCTTTTCCAGTGTAATGTGACTCATGAATTCCTGTGGGATCCATAAGTTCAAGAAGAGGCAAACCTCCTGCATAGCAGCTGCAACCTTGGCCTACACCATCAGCAAATATTCACTTTTGCTCCACCGGAGCACTGGCCTGTTCCTCCACTTCCTCCCAGTCCATCCCAGGGTGATTGCAAGATACTTCATGGATCACCAACACCTTCTCAAGGACAATTTGTGATGGGCAACAAGCATTGGCCTTGCCAGCTATGCCCACAGTTCTTGCACGTAGAAAGAAATAGGCAAAGACCACTTTGTACTGCAATGTATTTAAGAAAAAAAACTGACAAGCTCCGCTGCTCAGAAATGAAAGGCTTTAGTCTGGCACATTACACTGTGTTCAGGAGCCAAAGCAGGCAGCCAAATTAATCAAAATGTGGGAGCCAACCTCAGGGGGTGCTTTGATCGAATGGCTTTATTTACTGCTCAGTTGGCACATGTATCTCTTTTCATTTGCTTATGTTGCATTCTTCACCTGCATTTGGGGAGATAGAACGATGTTTCAAAAGACTTGTTTCAGGATATTAAGGGACTTGTCTTGGACACTGGTGAACTGTATCCCAAGCCAAAAGATTCCTGTAGAATTTATGAGACTTAGGCTGTCTGCCAAGGAAGAGATATTAGACAGAAGCTGATTGTAGGTTCTCTGTGTAAAAGTGAAGTGACAATGATGAATTAGTCTCCCAGACGACGACTTTTAACCTCTCTCTAAAATGCATGTTGCATTTTTAGTTTTGTTTGATCCCATGGCAATAGTCCAATTTAATTCACAGAGATCTTATTGAGAATGAACAGGGAAAAGAAACCAGCTGTTAATTTGCAGTTCCTTTTGATTTTTTTCTCTACAACACTGCTAAATGATATTTACCTTGTCTAACAATGTCTGACCTTTCACACTTCTACAAGTTGCTACTGTTAGTTTATTAACCACACAGCTCCCCTATCTTTTTAAGTCAACAACTACAAATTATGTGATTATGTCACGTGTACAGCATTGGTTAAAGGGGAGAAGTCAAGGCTGTGGAATGGAAATGTACCACTTAGATGAACAGGCAGAAAAGAAGCACACACTAATGTATACAACCAAAGCTGTATACAGTATTACATGATGGTGGTGTCCTCAAACAAATCTTAAAGAAAGGCTTTCCTGTTTGAACTGTGCTATCTATTTTTATTCATATTTATAATTGTTGAGTCTAGACACAGTTCAATGTCCTAATAGCTATTCAGCTACAAAATTCAAAACTTACTAAGCCCATTAATGAAAAGGTATATCTGTTATCAGAGTCATAGAGTCATACAGCACGGAAACAGACCTTCAGTTCAACCCATCCATGCCAAACATCATCCCGAACTGATATATTAATTTTAATTTCCGAATCACGGAATTTGTTTTAGGACGTCATGGAATTCCTGCCTGTTCTCAAAGTTCAACTCACAGAGTCATAGAGATGTACAGCATGGAAACTGACCCTTCTGTCCAACCCGTCCATGCTGACCAGATATCCCAACCCAATCTAGTCCCACCTGCCAGCACCCGGCCCATATCCCTCCAAACCCTTCCTAATCATATACCCATCCAAATGCCTCTTAAATGTTGCAATTCTACCAACCTCCAACACTTCCTCTGGCAGCTCATTTCATACACATACCACCCTCTGTGTGAAAACGTTGCCCCATAGGTGTCGTTTATATCTTTCCCCTCTCACCCTAAACCTATGCCCGCTAGTTCTGGATTCCCCAACCCCAGGGAAAAGACTTTGTCTATTTATCCTATCCATGCCCCTCATAATTTTATAAACCTCTATAAGGTCACCCCTCAGCCTCGGATGCTCCAGGGAAAACAGCCCCAGCCTGTTCAGCCTCTCTTTATACCTGAATTCCTCCAACCCTGGCAACATCCTTGTAAATCTTCTCTGAATCCTTTCAAGTTTCACAATATTTTTCTATTAGGAAGGAGACCAGAATTGCATGCAATATTCCAACAGTGGCCTAACCAACCTGTAGAGCCACAACATGACCTCCCAATTCTTGTACTCAATACTCTGATCAATAAAAGAAAGCATATCAAATGCCTTCTCCACTATCCTATCAACCTGCGATTCCACTTTCAAGGATTTATGAACCTGCATTCCAAGGTCTCTTTGTTTAGCAACATTCCCTAGGACCTTACCATTAATTGTATAAGTCCTGCTAAGATTTGCTTTCCCAAAATGCAGCACCTCACATTTATCTGAATTAAACTCCATCTGCCACTTCTCAGCACAATGGCCCATCTGGTCAAGATCCTGTTGTAATCTGAGGTAACCTACTTCGCTGTCCACTACGCCTCCAATTTTGATGTTATCTGCTAACTTACTAATTGTACCTCTTATGCTCACATCCAAATCATTTATGTAAATGACAAAAAATAGAGGAACAACGAATCTTGTGGCACTCCACTGGTCCCAGGCCTCCAGTCTGAAAAACAACCCTCCACCACCACCCTCTGTCTTCTACCTTTGAGCCAGTTTTGTATCCAAATAGCTAGTTCTCCCTGTATTCCGTGAGATCTAACCTTGCTAATCAGTTTCCTATGGGGAACATTGTCGAACGCCTTACTGAAGTCCACATAAATCACATCTACCGCTCTGTCCTCATCAATCCTCTTTGTTACTTTCTCAAAAAACTCAATCAAGTTTGTGAGACATGATTTCTCATGCACAAAGTCATGTTGACTATCTCTAATCAGTTCTTGCCTTTCCAAATACATGTACATCCTGTCCCTCAGGATTCCCTCCAACAACTTGCCCACCATCGACGTCAGGCTCACTGGTCTATAATTCCCTGGCTTGTCCTTACCACCCTTCTTAAACAGTGGCACCACGTTAGCCAACCTCCAGTCGTCTGACACCTCACCTGTGATTATCGATGATACAAATATCTCAGCAAGCGGCCCAGCAATCACTACTCTAGCTTCCCACAGAGTTCTAGGTTACACCTGATCAGGTCCTGGGGATTTATCCACCTTTATGCATTTCAAAACATCTAGCACTTCCTCCTCAGTAATATGGACATTTTGCAAGATGTCACCATCTATTTCCCTACAGTCTATATCTTCCACAGTAAATGCTGATACAAAATACTCATTTAGTATCTCCCCCATTTTCTGCGGCTCCACACAAAGACCGTATTGCTGATCTTTGAGGTGCTCTATTCTCTCCCTAGTTACCCTTTAGTCCTTAATGTATTTGTAAAAACCCTTTGGATTCTCCTTAATTCTATTTGCCAAAGCTATCTCATGTCCCCTTTTTGCCCTCCTGATTTCCCTCTTAAGTGTACTCCTACTTCCTTTATACTCTTCTAAGGATTCACTCGATCTATCCTGTCTATACCTTACATATGTTTCCTTCTTAACCAAATCCTCAATTTCTTTAGTCATCCAGTATTCCCTATACCTACCAGCCTTTCCTTTCACCCTGACAGGAATATACTTTCTCTGGATTCTTGTTATCTCATTTCTGAAGGCTTCCCATTTTCCAGCTGACCCTTTACTTGCGAACATCTGCCCCAAACAGCTTTTGAAAGTTCTTGCCTAATATTGTCAAAAGTGGCCTTTCTCCAATTTAGAACTTCAACATTTAGATCTAGTCTATCCTTTTCCATCACTATTTTAAATCTAATAGAATTATGGTCGCTGGCCCCCAAGGTGCTCCCCCACTGACACCTCAGTCACCTGCCCTGCCTTATTTCCCAAAAGTAGGTCAAGTTTTGTTCCTTTTCTAGTAGGTACATCCACGTACTGAATCAGAAAATTGTCTTGTACACACTTAACAAATTCCTTCCCATCTAAACCTTTAACACTATGGCAGTCCCAGTTTGGAAAGTTAAAATCCCCTACCATAGCCACCCTATTATTCTTACAGATAACTGAGATCTCCTTCCAAGTTTGTTTCTCAATTTCCCTCTGACTATTGGGTCTATAATACAATCCCAATAAGGTGATCATCCTTTTCTTATTTCTCAGTTCCACCCAAATAACTTCCCTGGATGTATTTCCGGGAATATCCTCCCTCAGCACAGCTGTAATGCTATCCCTTATCAAAAATGCCACTCCCCCTCCTCTCTTGCCTCCCTTTCTATCCTTCCTGTAACATTTGTGTCCTGGAACATTAAGTTGCCAATCCTGCCCATCCATGAACCATGTCTCTGTAATTGCTATGATATCCAGTCCCATGTTCCTAACCATGTCATGAGTTGCATTGAAATAAATGCAGTTTTATTTATTAGTCCTACCTTGTCCTTACCTGCCCTGACTGTTTGACTCGCTTCTGTTCTCAACTGTACCCGTCTCAGATTCAAATTTTTCCTCACTATCTCCCTGGGTCCCACCCCACCTTACAAGTTTAAATCCTCCCAAGCATTTCTAGCAAATTTCCCTGCCAGTATATTAGTCCCTTTCCAATTTAGATGAAATCCGTCCATCTTATACAGGTCACTTCTACCACAAAAGAGATTCCAAAGATCCAAAAATGTGAATCCTTCTCCCATACACCAGCTCCTCAACCATGCATTCATCTGCTCTACCCTCCTCTTCCTGCCCTCACTAGCTCATAGCACCGGGAGTAATCCAGATATTATTACTCTCGAGGACCTCCTTTTTAAATTCCTGCCTAACTCTCTGTAATTTCCCTTTCCATGTGGTTGGTTCCAATGTGGACAATGACTCCTTGCTGGCCCCTCTCCCCCGTGAGAACATTCTGCACCCTCTCTGAGACATCCTTGATCCTGGCACCAGGGAAGCAACACACCATTCTGATTTTTTGCTGCTGGCCACAGAAACGTCTGTCAGTACCTTGGACTAGAGAATCCCCTCACACAATTGATCTCTTGGAAGCCGACATACTCCTTGTTGCATTAGAGCCAGTCTCAATAACAGAAACTTGGCTGTTCGTGCTATGTTCCCCTGAGAATCAATCACCCCCTACATTTTCCAAAACAGCATATCTGTTTGAAATGGGTATATCCACAAAAGACTCCTGCACTAGCTGCCTATCTCTCTTACCTTTCCTGGAGTTAACCCATCTATGTGACTGTATCTGAGACTTTCCCCCCTTCCTATAACTGCCATCCATCACATACTGTTGCTGTTTGCAAATTCCTTATTGCTGCTAACTGTCTCTCCAACCGATCCATTCGATCTGATAAGATTCGCAACCAACAGCATTTATGGCAGATATAATCCACAGTAACCCTTAAACTCTCTCATCTGACAAGAAGCACAAATCACTCTACTAAAGGCCATTTTTGCTCCTTCACAATCTGCAGACCCAGAAAATAACATTGTCTTATTCCTCTACAAACACTGCCGCAGGTTAAATTAATAGTTATGGCTTAAATTTTAAGTTTAATCAAGAGACATATCTCCAAAAACATATAATCAAGAAAGAACCCACTCTACTGACTACTGCAGACTTTCTGTAGGTCACTTAAAACAATATATTTACCTGATTCTGTTCTGTGAACTTTACCTGAACAGTTCTTCCAAGATCAGTTGTGAATTTCACTGTTTGTTAATTTTCCCAGACGCACTCTGATGTCCAGTGATGCATGAATTCCAACAGCAAAGGCAGTGTCAATTTCTTTCTCTCTCTGTCTCTCTCCTGCATTGCCCTCACCATGTGCTTCCTTTTTCTGTTCTTCTCTCTTTTAAAAATGCTGTTGTTTGGACTTGTTTTTCCCCAAAATTCCAAAACAATGCAACAGCATATAAAACAGTAATTGCTGCTCCTGGAATTCAAGGAAATCACCTCCAGCACCTAAAATACCTCAAAAAAGAAGCAGCTGTTACAACCAGAAATTTTTCCCATTCTCCATCTTGGATTACCCAGAATCCTTCCCTGTTAATATTTTATGCTGAATTTAATTGTAATCTTATAGAGGGAGATTTTGGATTGCCCATTAATATGAGCAACAAATTGGAAATGATGGGCCTGATTTTAGACAGACGCAGTCTTGCTCAACTCAACGCTATAGCTGTGTTACTTAATATGGCAGCAAACATGGTGATTTTATTTGTGTATAGCTGCCGCAAAGCAATTTATTCCAATTTTCAGTGGTTCCAAAAGAATTAAAGAGTTGACACTTTGTGTGAGTAAACTTGATTTGCCATTTTCATGATAAAATTAATTCAATAATAGAGTGCAAATCGTAGTAAAATATCTTGGAATTCCCTTTAAAAATGGACTTGCAAGTCACCAATAACTAGTGATACCAAATGTGAATAGTATAATTGAGAATCAAAGCCACTGAGTTGTGGCTTTATGCAAGAAACGTTGAAAATAGGGTGTGATTTTAACACTGAGATGGGAATGTGGAGTAGTGAGTGGCAGTAGTTGGCTTTTGCAGATTATAACGATTGGCCTTCATTAACAAGTCATTTTTTGGCTGGGGATTTTTTGGAAACCAACTGTTTCACTATGAACATCAGATGGAGAAAGGCTAACTCTGGGAACACAGGGGTAAAATCACTCAGAAAATAAGCCCTCTCAGAGGAAAGCCCTGGTCAGGGGAGAGATGGAAACCTAGTACAGGGAATTCACAAGGTTTCTGTGGGGCCCAGAATGGTACTCTTGCTTATCTTGGCCCTCAAGGAAACAAACATTTAAAAACCTATCTAAGTGATAAGCTGTCAACTGTAATTATATGTATTCCTGGAGGCTTCATCACATGACTTGTTCTCATGGCCAACACATTCACCCTGTAAAGGATTCATTATCCAATTGGTTAACTGTCAGCCATTTTTTAAAATTTTCATCATTTTTATAACTGATAAAGAGTAATACTCAAAGTTTGATCAGCACCCTCCCCATCTCCAACATAAACATTCTCTCCCTCCATTATCACGAATGGTGGCATCAGTGTGCATCATCTACAAGATGCACAGCAGCAACTTTAATAGATCCTTTGACGGCACCTTCGAAACCCATGGCCACTACCATCCAGGAGCATGAGAGTAGCAGATTCATGGGAACACCAGCACCTATCAGCTCTTCTCCAAGCCATTCACCATCCTGACTTGGAAATACTTTGTTGTTCCATCATTGTCATTAGGCCAAAGTCTAGGAACTCCCTTCTTAACAGCACAGTGGGTCTACCTTCAGCAGCTGGATTTCAAGTTCAGTTTTGCAAGATAGTGGCTCATGATGACCTTCTCAAGGGCAAATGAGGATGGACAGTAAATGCTACTTTTGTCAGCAATGATAATATCCCGGAATTTTAAAAAAAGCCTGGCTGGAATGAAACTTAAATTTATAATTGCATTTATAATTGCAGCCCAATTGAAGTAGAATACTGATAGGCATGTCCTATACTCCTGCCTTAACTACAATCTCTCTTGCTTTCTACCAATTAGTAGAAGTCAATATTAAGCTCTTGATTCCCAAAATAATTGTCAAAAAAATCCATATTCCAATGTGATAAACTAATAGAAATCAATGACCTTACTTACATGTGTCTGAAATAATTTTAGGTTTAATCTCATCTTCAAATCTATAACTGCACATGTCATGTAGCAGGTCCACATTGCATTATCTTTGCACTTGTGAACTTTTGTCAATCTGCTTGCAGTCAGATGTGTTGTTACAAAAAAAAATGAATGGGAGTGTAATTCTAAGAACTATCCTTTGTTTTCACTGGCTCAGAGACAGTTGTAGTTCCCAGTGAATGGTTCAGTTCCTACTTATTCCATATGTCTGGTATTCAGTCTTTTAGTTTGTCTTACCAATGAGTGATCTATAGTTCTGGGAATGAATTGTCTCCTTGTACACTGTCTAGAGTGAGTAATGTTGCACAACATGCTAGAAATTGCAGTACTCTAAAAGGTATGCGGTGCTTATATATTGATGACTGTTCAGCCACAAAACTTCCTCATTCTAAGCATCTAGTTGCAGGTCAAATAATTTGAACTCAAGGAGAGCAAAAGTCAGCCATATTAAAGCTTACTTTAATCAATAACTTTTCAAATTGGAGTCCTTGACCATTAAAAATTCATATCCTTCTGTCATCACATTTATGCAAATATTAAATAAAGAAGGAACGTGTCCTTTCTTTGTAAAATCAACCTATTCAGAGATATTGTGACATATATCTGGAGCAAGTAGGCCTTGAAACCAGACATCCTGACACACTACCACTGTGCCACAAGAGTCCTCAGGGTGCAGGATCTGGTATTGAGGGTCTGATACTGATTATTAAAATCACCCAAAATGCATTCTCACTGATTTCTGAATTCTGCTAGCCAGTGTCCCACAAAAGATGTTAATTGACCAACAACCACATTGTAGAAAGTCCTCTTTAGATTAGAAGTTGCACTCAATCACTGTAAGATATGAATGCACCATGCCCTAGTCATCTCTGGTAACATCTTGAAAATTTGAAAGCAACTTCTCAGCAAGTGACAGTGATATCATGTCTTTTGGAAACTTGGTCTGAATCACATTTGGGAAAATTTCCAACTCTGCATCTGCTCTCCCTGAAACAGTGCTGAGGTAGCCATACATTGATATGGAGACAGCCTATTTGAAAGCCAACCTCAGTGTTCCTCCATTTTGTCCCCTCTGTGAAAACAACAAGGGGAAATAATAAATATCTCTTTAGCATTCATCCCCACACACCTCCCATGCCCTATCCATCCCAGCTCATGTGCAGACTGACCCCCTACCGGCCTTCATATACTCTTTGCCAAACCATTCCCTTCTAAGCATCTGTAGTGCCTCTCCAAAGCTCCATGCCACCAGATGCTCCCATCCACACCCTTATGTCCTCCATACCAAGTTATATGACTCAATCAAAATCTTATATGCCAAGTTAGTATCAACTAATGTCATTGCATATTCCACGACATGGCACAACTTATCCTTACACCCTCCATGCTAACTCACCCAGTATTTACTACAGACAAACATATGCTCCTTGGCTGAAGTGAAATAAAGTTAATTTCAAAATGTTTATTGTTGATTTCACTATGTTAACGAATCAGCGCTCTCAAAAATAAAACAAATTTCTACATTTAGATTCATTCACATCTAAATCCCTTAGAATAACCATTTGTATTCTTAGACATACATCAACAAAGACTTAATAAGTACTTGGAATTAATAATAAAACTGCCTGTTCAGAATCACCCACTAGCTTAATAATAGGTTTTGTAATCAGTCATGCAGCTCAAATGCTATAATGATGACTCTCAGGCATTGGTCAACAGAAAGAGTGAAATAGCAAGCAATAAATATTTTTTTCAACTTCAGACAGTTCTAGTTTTAGTTAAAGGTCAAGCTCTTTAAATACCTTGAAATTTTGACAGTTCCAATATGCTTTATTATTCCAATGAGTTTATCTGATTTCTTTTTGCATAATCGTTTCTACTATATTTTTATCAACTCTGAAGGGCACTTTTCCTTTCCTAAAGGTGTCCCTGGAGCTCTACAAAAGGGCACCCCACCTTTCCAAGGACTCTGGTAAATTTAGACCTCCTCTTGAAATTGGAAGTGGATCTGTTTGAAGTCCGCTACATATTTTCGCACTTTCAGGTGTTTACATAAAATATACTGTACAATCTATAATGTGCTCCTCACATATTCCTCACCTCTGGTGAAAATGGTGGATAATGGGTGGGATTTCTGGAATCAGGCCCCTGGCCCCATTTTGGCTCAGGTGGAGACCCTTTCTTGGTGAAAATTCAAGCCATAGTATTGAACGTTACTTGAAAGTGATTATTATAATATGCTTATAATATGTCACAATCAAGTATTTATCTCACTGCCTCCTTCAGCCTCTGGTGTGGATGTTTGGTTATAAAATGCCAACAAGATTGTTGCCTTGCAATATTTGAGACGCTGGTAGAACCTGCCTCAAAGCAATTCCAGAACAAATTCTGCAGCTAAAATTAATCCAATCTAATCGCTCTACAATTAGTTTAGTATCAGATGAAAAACTCACACTGCACAAGTAAAATGTTTTTTTTTAAGAAAATCTCCAAGTTACTCAGGCTGAATGATTATGAGGAGATTAATTTCTTTGATGTAACAGTTTGTTGAAAAAGAATACAGAAGTATATTAAACACAATGATATCAGTATTGAAATGTGTACATCATAACAAACAAGTTGTTATGGGCAGAATTTAAACCAAGCTTGTCTGGCATCTGACTTTTTGTGATTCATGTCGCACTCATAATTGTCATTGGATATACCTCTTTGATTGGACATGTTACTTTCTATAATGGAAAAGCAATATACTTTATTTTAAAATTAGATAACTTAGATACATTAAATTTAGCTAACGATAGGACCATTAAGAGATGAGCAAAGTAAGCTCAGAGGAGTGAGTTTTGAAAGGCAGGGATACAGGATAGATCCTTTGTCTTAGATCTTCCTGATGAGGCTAACAAAGAGAAAATGCCAATAGCGGAAGTTGTCAAGAAGGGCATTGTAACAGATAAGGTTTGATGTTTGTTGCAGCTGAGATGATTTTGATTAATTAGTTTTAGGGGAGTGCTGGAGATCCGAAATAAAAATTGAAAATGCCTGAAACACTCAACAGGCCAGATTGTTGCTTCATAAAATTGGTGAGGTTGTAGATTCTGGTGCCCCATAAAGAATTTCTTCACAAAGTACAGCTGAGTATTCAAGTCTAGCACCAGAAACCACTGCTCAAACTTCTGGTACACTGTGCCTTGCCGATAGATATTTCTGGGTGGTTATAGCTTTGAAGAGATTTATTCCTTGAGTTAGGCCTTGGAGGTCATCAAGAGTTTGATGGGAGCTTCATCTAGATTAGAGTGGCGCTGGAAAAGCACAGCAGTTCAGGCAGCATCTGAGGAGCAGGAAATTCTACGTTTCAGGCAAAAGCTCTTCATCAGGAATAGAGGCAGAGTGCCTGCAGGGTGGAGAGATAAATGAGAGCCACCCTGCAGGCACTCTGCCTCTATTCCTGATGAAGGGCTTTTGCTCCTCAGATGCTGCCTGCCCTGCTGTGCTTTTTCAGCACCACTCTAATCTAGAATCTGGTTTCCAGCATCTGCAGTCCTTGTTTTTACCTGGAAGCTTCAAGGGGCAGCAGCAATAACGCCGAAACATGTTCTGAGCATCGTACCTTGAGTCGCTAATGCATCAATGTAAAGTGCAACAAAGAGTACAATTTTCTTTTAACTAATTGGTACATTTCTGACTCATGCTGAGATTGCTTTTTGAGTAGAGACATAATTTGTGGAATGTTTGTGAGTTGGTTGGGAGTTTTGTCAGTGACGCATATCTGACCCAGTTACAAGAACATGCAATGAAGGAAAAAGAACACAAAGCTTATTAAGCTTGCATCCAGAGACATGGTCATCTCACAGATCATGGAGAGGTTGTTGTAGCATGGATTTGATCAAAATAATTTCACTTGTTATGAAAAGGACTGTTCTCCTTCGTCCACCTTTGGAATATTTATGGACCCTTATTTTGCACATGTTAAAACCTGCTTGGTAGCCTACTTTGGCATTTCATTTTCACATGCATTGTCATAGAGTCATAGAGCTGAACAGCACAGAAACAGACCCTTCAGTCGAACCCTCCATGCCAACCAGATATCCCAACCCAATCTAGTCCCACCTGCCAGCACCCAGCCCATATCCCTCCAAACCCTTCCTATTCATATACCCATCCAAATGCCTTTTAAATGTTCCAATTGTATTAGCCTCCACCACTTCCTCTGGCACCTCATTCCATACATGTAATACCCCCCCCCATTTGAAAACGTTGCCCCTTAGGTCCCATTTATATCTTTCCCCTCTCACCCTAAACCTATGCCCTCTAGTTCTGGACTCCCCAACCCCAGGGAAAAGACTTTGTCTATTTATCCTATCCATGCCCCTCATGATTTTGTAAACCTCTATAACGTCACACCTCAGTCTCCGAAGCTCCAGGGAAAGCAGCCCCATCCTGTTCAGCCTCTCCCTATAGCTGAACTCCTCCAACCCTGGCAACATCCTTGTAAATCGTTTCTGAAACCTTTCAAGTTTCACAATATTTTTCCGATAGGAAGGAGACCAGAATTGCACGCAATATTCCAACAGTGGCCTAACCAATGTCCTGTACAGCTGCAACATGGCCACCCAACTCCTGTACTCAATACTGACCAATAAAGGAAAGCATACCAAACGCCTTCTTCACTATCCTATCTACCTGCGACTCCACTTTCAAGGAGCTATGAACCTGCACTCCAAGGTCTCTTTGTTCAGCAACACTCCTTAGGACCTTACCATTAAGTGTATAAGTCCTGCTAAAATTTGATTTCCCAAAATGCAGCACCACACATTTATCTGAATCAAACTCCGTCTGCCACTTCTCAGCCCATTGGCTCATCTGATCAAGATCCTGTTGTAATCTGAGGTAACCTTCTTTGCTGTCCACTACACCTCCAATTTTGGTGTCATCTGCAAACTTACTAACTGTATCTCTTATGCTCGCATCCAAATCATTTATATAGATGATGAAAAGTAGAGGACCCAGCACCAATCCTTGTGGCACTCCACTGGTTACAGGCCTCCACTCTGAAAAACAACCCTCTACCACCATCCTCTGTCTTCTACCTCTGAGCCAGTTCTGTATCTAAATGGCTAGTTCTCCCTGTATTCTGTGAGATCTAACCTTGTCAACCAATCTCCCATGGGGAACCTTGTTGAATGCCTTACTGACGTCCTTATGGATCATATCTACCGCTCTCTGCCCTCATCAATCCTCTTTGTTACATCTTCAAAAAATTCAATAAAATTTGTGAGACATGATTTCCCATGCACAAAGCCATGTTGGCTATCCCTAATCAGTCCTTGCCTTTCCAAATACATGTACATCCTGTCCCTCAGGACTCCCTCCAACAACTTGCCCATCACTGACATCAGGCTCACTGGTCTATAGTTCCCTGGCTTGTCCTTACCACCTTTCTTAAACAGTGGCATATCATTAGCCAACCTCCAGTCTTCCAGCACCTCACCTGTGACTATTGATAATACAAATATTTCAGTAAGAGGTCCAGCAATCTCTTCCCTAGCCTCCCACAGAGTTCGAGGGTAGACCTGATTAGGTACTGGGGATTTATCTACCTTTACGTGTTTCAAGACATCCAGCACTTCCTCTTCTGTAATATGGATATTTTTAAAGATGTCACCATCTATTTCCCTACATTCTGTATCTTCTATGTCCTTTTCCACAGTAAATACTGATGCAAAGTACTGTTTAGTATCTCCCCCGTCTCCTGTGGCTCCACACAAAGGCCACCTTGCTGACCTTTGAGGAGCCCTATTCTCTCCCTAGTTACCCTTTTGTCCTTAATGATTTGTAAAAACCCTTTGGATTATCCTTAACTCTATTTGCCAAAGCTAACTCATGTCCACTTTTTGCCCTCCTGATTTCCTTCTAAAGTATACTCCTACTGCCTTTATACTCTTCTAAGGATTCACTCGATCTATCCTGTCTATACCTGATATATACTTCCTTCTCTTTCTTAATCAAACCCTCAGTTTCTTTAGTCATCCAGCATTCCCTATACCTACCAGCCTTCCCTTTCACCCTAACAGGAATATACTTTCTCTGGATTCTCGTTATCTCATTTCTGAAGGCTTCCCATTTTCCAGCCGTCCCTTTACCTCCGAACATTTGCCCCCAGTCAGCTTTTGAAAGTTCTTGCCTAATACCATCAAAATTGGCCTTTCTCCAATTTAGAACTTCAACTTTTAGATCTGGTCTCTCCTTTTCCATTACTATTTTAAAACTAATAGAATTATGGTCGCTGGCCCCAAAGTGATCCCCCACTGACACCTCAGTCACCTGCCCTGCCTTATTTCCCAAGAGTAGGTCAAGTTTTGTTCCTTCTCTAGGAGGTACATCACGTGCTGAATCAGAAAATTTTCTTGTACACACTGAACAAATTCCTCTCCATCTAAACCATTAACACTATGGCAGTCCCAGTCTATGTATGGAAAGTTAAAATCCCCTACCATAACCAGGAAATATCATATTTCACACAATGTTTAATCTTCATCTATAATTATCCTTGTGATACTCAATTATGTTTGTAACCTGATTGTCATCTAATTTATTTTCAAAGGTGTTATGAAGTACAGTAAGAAAGGTTTCATGCTCCCTTTAAACTTCAGAGCTGTGAATAATGGCAAAAATATGGACAGGACACCGAGGACCTCTTGGAATAAATGCTTGACTTGACACCATCAAATAAGCAGTGCATGCTACCAACGTACACTCTCAGAGCTCCAATATGAATCTGGCCATTCAGCATACTGCACTGCTGCCATGATTGAATCTTGCCTATACTTACCACCACGGAATCACTCAGACTGACCAAACTTTGGTGTCTTGTACTCAGTGAGATATCAAAGATAGGGACAAAGTGCAGAACAGAATCACTGAGATGATCACAAGTATGATGGGAGACTAGAGAAACTAATGCTTTCTGCATCAGAATGAAAAAAACATAGAAGAGGGTACATTAGAAAGATTCAGAATTGTGAGAGGTTTTGATGAAGCCAGGTTTAACTATTTTGACTGGTCAGTGTTGGATTAAGATAATCTCCAAATGAAAACAAGGCAGGTCTAGGAGAATTTCATTGTACAAGTTGCTCAGTCAGTGTCATTTTAATCAACCTGTTCAGACGCACCCCCAGGACAGGTGGGATTTCAACTTCGTGCTCAGAGATAAAGGTACTGCCATTGCACAGGTTTAAGGAGAAATGGGAAAGGTTTAAAAGGGATCTAAGAGGCAATTTTCTTCATACAGAGGGTGGTGTTTATGTAGAATGAGCTGCCAGAGGAAGTGGTGGAGGCTGGTACAATTACACCATGTAAAAGGCACCTGGATGGGTATATGATTAGGAAGGGTTTAGAGGGGCATGGGATCAATTCTGGCAAATGGGACTAGATTAATTTTGGATACCTGGTCGGCATGGATGGATTGGTCTGAAGGATCTATTTCTGTCTGGTTCTATGACTGGAATATGAGTTCCCTGATTGTGGTTGTTAACCTGGTGCAATCAGTGATCCCTGGCTGACAGAGATTCTGTTTTGTCTGAGAACTGTCTCTGAGGGAGCTGGATCAGTGTCAAGACTTGCCATATGTAAAGAAAGGATGACTTGGTGATGCGATACCAGCCTCTGTGGAGTTATTTCAACCTTCAGTTGTTGAGTCAAAGAATGGCTTACTTTCAATACATTTTAAAAGGCCAATGGATAAACAGTTAAGAAATAAAACAAAGGTGTTTGGCATATGGTAGATGGACAGCAACAAGGAGGTAGCTCATATGGAGAGGTGATGGAAGCGTCAATGGTCCCAGTGGCATTCTTGTGTGCTGTAAATCTCCAATCTGTAGAAATTGATGTTCCTGATTTTTCAGGTACAGGGGTTACTATTTGCAATGTATCTATGCTCGCTCCGATTGAGTTGGATAACATGCAAAGTTACTGTGTGCACCTCATCTGCACAATTGTGGTGTGAGCCAATGTCCCTCCCAAGATTGCTCTCTCTGCTTCTTCATGCTTTGCACAAGCTTTACATCCAGCAGGAGGCCCTTGTGGTGAATCCTTGGAATTCTGTACCCTAGAGGACTATGGAGTCTCAGTTATTGAGCTTGTTCAAGATAGACATAGTGCAAGATAGTGCAGGAAAGTGGCATTGAAGTGGCCATGATCTAAATAAATGGCAAGGCAGGCTCAATAGGTGGAATAGCTGAAATAATTGCACAGGGACTGGTATGCCATCAGCAAGTCACTCTTTATTTACTTGTGCACAGATCACTGCCTATGGCCAGCCAGCTCCGAATCAGTGCCCTGAACTGAGGAGATTCTAATTCCCTGTTAATATTTTAAAAATCTTTTTCATTACCCCCACACTACCACCGAACAGCGATAGTGCTTATTTTTCCCCAGCACCCATGTTGTATGTATGTAGGTGTAGGACACAGTGAAGAACAACAGGTGTTTAAATCTTTATTTGTATTCCATCTCCAAGAAGAAAGGAAATACCTGAGTGCATCCCTGTTAATATTGGTCAGCCAGGGCTTTCCTGATTGGCCCAGGCTGACAACCCCAATTTTGTAGTCAACAAGATCCACCTGGTTCCAATCACAATTCCTATGCCTTTTCCAGTGGTCCTAACGTTGTGTGAAACAGATGGTACAGGCAGCCTCCTGAAAAGTAAGCTGGATAGTAAATTTGCTACCATGCAAACTGTTGTAAAATCATCACCAGCAGAATACATGGATGGATTCCAGATTGATGGGTGCGACACTGCAGGCATGGGTGCTTCCAATGATATTTTGAGGCTCTTTATCAAGATGAAAAGTCCCAAAAATATAACCTGTTTGCGATCAGTATGTTAGTGTTTCAAATACTATTTTAGGAGGGCTCATTTAAAGCTTCACACTTCTTTTCTATGAGTAAGACAAATGCTTGGGGCACATTAGTTGCTAAAACTTGAGACCTTGGCCCTTGGTCAGTGCCAAAACAAAATTCTCTGGCACATGCATGGGATGCCCTTGCTTGCACCCATATTTTCAAAGAACACCAAGTAATGGTGTATGGTGCATGTAAGAAGCAGAGGTAGGGTTTCTAGGTAGCACTAGAAACAATGCTGTACAAATGAATTCTGTGTCTGATAATGTTACATAACGAAGTTTTGACATGATTGGTATTGAGGGAAAATTTGCAATTTTAGAGCAAGTTGCTCCCTCTCCACCCTGCCCCCTTAACCTGACCTTACCTGCCCATTGTCCTTCCCAAATACCTATTCCACCCTTCCCACTGACCAATCACAGCCACCTCCTACCTGCATCCACCTATCGCCATCCCACCCACCTTCCTCCAGCCCCACCCCTCCCTCTATTTATTTCTCAGCCCCCTTCCCCTCCCTAGTCCTGATGAAAGGTTCTGACCTGAAACATTGACTCCCCTTCTCCTCTGATGCTGCTTGACCTATTGTTATATCGGCAATTTAAATAAATGGAGTGGACGTGACAGCAGTGGAATCAATTTTTTAAAAAAAGTTTTGGTTAATTCTTTGGAATCTGATTTCCTGTATTTTGTAACCAGTTCCAGTAAAGAAGGAATGAAAATTGTGTGCAACCTTATAGAATGTGCGTACGCAAGACCTTAAACATTTATCTCTTCATTCTCTGTGGTAGACCGCAAGCTATGTAATTTCCTTTAGACCTACCTGTTTCACATTTACTTGTATTTCGGAAAGCTTGTCTTTTTAATGCACATAGCTTGAAGCACCTCTCAAAACAGAAATGTAAACTGAACACAGAATTAAAACGAGCTTTCATTATTAATGTCTACAATTTTATTTAAGCACAATGAGCCCTTAGTGGGGAGAACAGTAAGGTGTCAAATCTCAATTCCTGAAGTAAATCCAATTCCAGTCTTATTGTCTCTTACAGATTTTAAGAATCCTGGCTTGTTAAATCATGACTGGACCCCTATAGAGGACTTGATGCACTTTGTGAAAAAATATCCAAAGGTTTCACGAGCTTGCCAATCTGCACAAGGCTCTGATTGTTTTTGCTGGGGAACATTTGTAGAAAAGCACAGAACGAAACCCTAAAAATGAACCTTTTTGCATGTTCTCTAGAGCAGACATGAAAAGGATAATGTGCATCCTGACTGCATGAACAGCGAATGAACACTATGCTTATTGGCTACTGTTCTACTTTATCAACACACCAATTTCTTTGTGTTGGATGCAGTCTGATGTGATTCGACCAGATACAGATGCAACTTCTATCATAACCACACAGGAAACGTACGAATCCTGTCAGTGCTCTTGCAGCTTTTACAGGATGTACACTTTTTATTTTAATTAGAACATCTGCAGGAATTAGCCTATGCAAATTAACAGCAGTTTAAAGAAGAAATAGAGAAGTGCACAGAAGCCAAACTGTCAAATGTACTATTTCTAGATTTACAGAACAATCTGATTGCAGCAAGATTATAGGGTACAGTAGACTGTGAATATTCTTGTAAGTGAACATGGTTTGTGAGAGTGAAGGGAAATGGGCAACGATGTACTTAATCTTGTTACGTGATCTTTTTACATTCAAGATTGACATGATTAAGCTGGTAATATCTTTTGCCTTATATCACAGTACAGTTATCATCTTCCAATGCTGTCAGAAAACTGACAGATCAAAAACTGGACTACAGAGATATAGATTGTCAAATAAAAAGGTATTAATTTTCAAGGCAAGTTGAGGATGCAACTCAAAGAAACTGACTCAACCTCAGCACTGAGTAGAATATGATCAACGTCAAAGTGGTCCTTGCACATTGAGTTTGCAAAGTGTGTCAGGATGTTAGCGGTTCCAAACATTTTGCCTAAATTGCTTCTATTTATTTCCAGCCCATCATGATGGTTAGAGCATTAGTGCAGACAGGCTGTACATTGGCCAGATATAACCTGCTAATACGGAGGTGAGTTGGGTTCCTTGTGGTGTCTGTGTCCAGTGCAGGTTCATAAAGGCAGATGTGGTTTGGGCCCAGTACGAGAACTGGTGGCACCTGCTGCGGCTGCATGAGTGAGATGGGCCCGAAGCAGACTCGAGTCAGCGGCGGAGTCGGGTTTGGGCAACTGTGGTACCTGATGGCATATGTGGCATCTGCATTGTCGAGGTCCAATGAGGACTTAGTGATGAGGGCATCATTGGAGGCAAGATGGCGCCGAAGAATGATGACTTTCATGCCAGCAACAGAGTGTGACAAAGGGGACTTGTGATTGTCTTCCAGACCCATGGTGCATGTTGGAGCACTGAACAAGAAGAACTGTGAAGTTGGACACTTCCTTTATTTCTTCATTTTTCTGCCTTTATTTTCTATGTTTTGGTTTATTTTTCTGTGTTTTAAGATGATGCTGGACAGTGGCGATATTATACAACACTTTTCACTGCATTTTGTAACAAGAAACATGTGACAATAAATAAATCAAATGACACAAATTAGATCAAATCAAGTAAACAGAATGGGCAGCTCTTGATGCTTATTGGGTGAAGTGCTCACCATTACCCAACTTCTCATCTAGACTCAGCATGACAGCCTCCTCTTTATCAAATTCTGAAATCAAAGACATCCGAAAATAAAATTCCATAATAACTTTATCCATCAAAGTTTTCAATAATATATTAAACTGAATTATTGACCAGTGTGTTTCCTGATAAGCGTTCGTTCAGTGGAAGCAGGGTGGACAGTGAAAAGCTGCTGAATTTCAGGGGGGGGTGGTGGGGCATGCTGAAGATAGTCTGGAATCAGGCTATGGAGCTGCTCTGGTTCTGGAAGGTCCAGTTAATATTACATTACATTACTGCTGTCAGAGAAGAGAGAGGCAGCACTGTCATTTAACGTGCCCTTTGCGGTCTCCAATTCAGACTCTGGCCCTGCACAGGATGGAGAGGTTTGTAGTGAGTTGGGACCTATTTGTGGTAGGTCACCAGGAGTGACTGCAACCACATCCAGACGGAGAGGATTATGGGTGGGCCACCTGAATTCTGAGCTGCTGCCCCAGCAGAGTATCAGTAGATCCCTGGTGCACCAAGCATTGTCAGCATTCCTTTACTCTCCCCTATTGACAATATTTTCAGAATTCTTTACCACAACTCACATGTCATCTTGCCCTCTATTGAGGTGGACCACCCATAATCCTCTCCCTCTGGTTTTGGTTGCAGCCACTCTTAGTGACCTACCACAAATAGGTCCCGACTCACTACAAACCCTCTCCATCCTGCGCAGGGCCCGAGTCTGAACTGGGGACCATAAAGGGCATGTTAAATGACAGTGCTTCCTCTTCAGAACTCTGCTCTTGAGAGAACTTGGGAAAACTCTTTGTGGCTGTTGTTTGCTTGACAGTATGCTTCCTTCTATCAAAGACAGTTTCACCAAATGCTGTAGCCTTTGTGCACCTTCTCTTGAATGGAGACAGTCTACCTTTAGAAGGCTTATCACACATCTAGGCCCCAGCTGAGCCTGTGGGTGCATCTTGCCATTGGTTGAGAGGATGAGTGAGGTTTGGATCTACTGAGAGTGAGCTACATTTTAAAGTATCTATTCTTTCATGGGATGTGGGCATCACCAACAAGGCTAATGTTGGTTTTTCACCTCCAAATCATTTGCCAGGCCATTCCAGAAGACATTTAAGATGATAAGAAAAATAACACTGAGTTAATCACATGTGGATGTGAAGCAAGTTGTGGATGTAAACCCACATGTAGGCCAGGTCAGGTGATAACGACAAACCTTCATTGTTAAGAAAACTAATTAGTGAACCAGATCAGTTTTTACAATAGTCACCATTCCTGACATTATTTTTCAAATTGATTTAAGTCAGTTGAATTTAAATTCCATCAATAGTGTGGTGGGATTTGAACCCATGCTGTCAAAGCATTACCTGGATCATGGGAATTCACAGTTGTATTACCACTACACTAGCATTTTCCCCACTCAGGGCCTGTTGTGTAACTACCTGTTTTCAAACTGCAGCTCTGTTTGTAATTCCATTCTAGGGTTTCCTAATTAGAGTATTAATCAATTGAATGTTAATAATAAAATAATAATCAATTGCTTTAATTGGATTAATACAGGACAATGCCATTGTGCCTGATCTTTTAAAACTGTAGATATGTTAACAATCACACATCGCTTCAAGGCCCATTGCAACAAGCTGGAGGGTATGCTGATTTTGCATGGTTGTCAAACTACAGTTAGTATGATAGTTTATGAAATATTGTCTTTATATAAATTGTCTATTTCAGTTGTATGCAAGGTGGAGTTCACTGGAATAAGCTAATGTGGGTATTGTCAAAAGATTTCTTTAGCTGTGGCAGATGGCCAGTTGTGATGATTGCGTACCTGTTTGCTGTCTCTCAAACAACCTCCACCCTTCTGTACTCTGAAATAAAAACTATTCATAACTCCATATGTCCTCCCATCATTTATGCAGTTTTCAGATGTGCAATGTGTATTCACACAAGTGGTTTCAGGCAAGGTCACCATTAAAACATTTCTCACAGATACAAATCTTGCTATCTCATCAAAATGATAAAAAACGCAGATGAGGTAGGTCATCCATATAATCATATGTACTTTCAGAAAGTCCCTCTCCTTCCAGTACATTTTGGGGTTTTACGTTATATTTTCTATATTTGGGTCAGTGTTCCCCAACATTAGCACTCTGTTGCTGCGATATTTTTATAGCCATTGGTTTATCAAACCATAATGCTACCTTCATATTTATTGGCCTTCACTTCAGAAAACCTTACTGTCTCCTGCCATAGGTAGATACCTGGAAATGGTCCCATCATTGTGTTCTAAATCCCCAAATGCTACATATTGAAGGGTGTCTGATGCACAACTAACTTAGCCATTCATTGCCAGACTTGGCTGGACCACATCAAACACTATGGGTCTCCAGCCCTGTCAAAGTTGCCAATTCATCAATTCTTCTTCTGGGTCTTGAAAATTAACTTTTGGGTAGAATTTTCTGTTCTCATCAGCAGCAAGGGGCAATGGTGAGAAGATTGAGAAAATATGGGAAAAATGGAGATTGTTGACATTGAGAGGTGGTGGAAAGGACGATGGATGAGGACTTGCCATCTGAGGTAGTTTGGGCTGAGGTTCGGAATAGGAAAGGTGAGGTCACCCTGTTAGGAGTCTTTTACAGGCCTCCCAATAGTCCTAGAAACGTAGAAGAAAGGATAGGGAAGGTGATTCAGGAGATGAGTGACAGTAACAGGGTGGTGGTTATGGGGGACTTTAACTTTCCTGATATTGATTGGGAAAGCTATAGCTCAAGTTCGTTAGATGGGTCAGTGTTTGTTCAATGTGTGCAGGAGAGTTTCCTGACACAATATGTAGACAGGCCAACAAGAGGTGAGGCCATACTGGATTTGGTTCTGGGTAACGAACCAGGCCAGGTGTTAGAATTAGAGGTAGGTGAGCACTTCGGGGATAGTGACCATAATTCGGTGATTTTTACTCTCGTGATGGAGAGGGATAAGTGTGTACTACAGGGCAAGAGTTATAGCTGGGGTCAGGGAAATTATGATGCGGTGAGGCATGACTTAGGATGTGTGGCCTGGAAAAGTAGACTCCAAGGCAAGAGTGTAAATGATATGTGGAGCTTGTTCAAGGAGCAACTATTGAGTGTCCTTGATAATTATGTACCTGTCAGGCAGGGAGGAAAGGGTCGTGCGAGGGAGCCGTGGTTTAATAAGGAATTGGAATCCCTTGTTAAATGGAAGAGGGCGGCCTATCTCAAGATGAGACGTGAAGGTTCAATTGGGGCGATTGAGAGTTATAGGGTAGCCAGGAAGGACCTGAAGAGAGAGTTAAGAGCAGCAAGGAGGGGACATGAAAGGTCCTTAGTCGGTAGGATTAGGGAAAACCCTAAGGCTTTCTATAGGTATGTTAGGAATAAAAGAATGACTAGGGTAGGAATAGGTCCAGTCAAGGATAGTAGTGGGAAGTTGCGTGTGGAGGCGGAAGAGATTGGGGAGACACTGAATGAATACTTTTCTTCAGTATTTACTCAGGAACAGGGCATTGTCGTCGATGTGAATACTGAGTCACAAATAAGTAGAATGGATGGCTTTGAGGTATGTAGAGAAGAGGTGTTGGAAATCCTGGAAAAGGTGAAAATAGATAAGTCCCCTGGGCCTGATGGCATTTATCCTAGGATTCTCTGGGAAGCAAGGGAGGAGATTGCAGAGCCATTGGCCTTGATTTTTATGTCCTCTTTGTCTACAGGAGTAGTGCCAGAAGACTGGAGGATAGCAAATGTGGTTCCCTTGTTCAAAAAGGGGAGTAGGGATAACCCTAGTAACTATAGGCCGGTGAGTCTCACTTCTGTTGTGGGCAAAGTCTTAGAGAGAATTGTAAGGGATAGGATTTATGCACATCTGGATAGGAATAATGTGATCAAGGATAGTCAGCATGGTTTTGTGAAGGGCAGGTCGTGCCTCACAAACCTTATTGAATTCTTTGAAAAGGTGACGAAGGAGGTTGATGAGGGGAAAGCGGTAGATGTGGTATATATGGATTTTAGTAAGGCGTTTGATAAGGTTCCCCATGGTAGGCTACTGCAGAAAATACGGAGATATGGCATTGAGGGTGAGTTGGAGGTTTGGATTAGGAATTGGCTGGATGGAAGAAGACAGAGGGTAGTAGTTGATGGCAAAGTTTCTTCATGGAGTGCCGTCACTAGCGGTGTTCCGCAAGGATCTGTTTTGGGACCATTGCTGTTTGTCATTTTTATAAATGACCTGGAAGAGGGGTTAGAAGGTTGGGTGAGCAAGTTTGCGGATGATACGAAAGTCGGAGGAGTTGTTGACAGTGAGGAAGGATGTGGCAAGTTACAGCAGGATATAGAGAAGCTGCAGAGCTGGGCAGAAAGGTGGCAAATGGAATTCAATGTAGCTAAATGTGAGGTGATTCACTTTGGGAAGAATAACAAAAAGATGGGGTACTGGGCTAATGGTCGGATACTTGGTAGTGTGGATGAGCAGAGGGATCTTGGTGTCCATGTACACAGATCTCTGAAAGTTGCCACCCAGGTAAATAGTGCGGTGAGGAAGGCATATGGCGTACTGGCTTTTATTGGTAGAGGAATTGAGTTCCGGAGTCCTGAGGTCATGATGCAGTTGTATAAAACTCTGGTGCGGCCGCATCTGGAATATTGTGTGCAGTTTTGGTCGCCATACTATAGGAAGGATGTGGAGGCACTGGAACGGGTGCAGAGGAGGTTTACCAGGATGTTGCCTGGTATGGAAGGAAGATCGTATGAGGATAGACTGAGACACTTGGGGCTGTTTTCATTAGAGAAAAGAAGATTTAGGGGTGACTTGATTGAGGTGTACAAGATGATTAGGGGGTTAGATAGGGTTGACAGTGTGAACCTTTTCCCGCGTATGGAGTCGGGTATTACAAGGGGGCATAGCTTTAAATTAAGGGGGGGTAGATATAGGACTGAAGTTAGGGGTAGGTTCTTCACTCAGCGAGTCGTAAGTTCATGGAATGCCCTGCCAGCAGCAGTGGTGGACTCTCCCTCTTTATGGGCATTTAAGCGGGCATTGGATAGGTATATGGAGGATAGTGGGTTAGTATAGGTTAGGTGGGCTTGGATCGGCGCAACATCGAGGGCCAAAGGGCCTGTACTGCGCTGTATTCTTCTATGTTCTATGTTCTATGTTCTATGAGAGAAAAATTCTGAAAATTTCCCTTACGGTTTAAAGGGTGAGTTCAGAATCTCACTAATGAGTGGTGACCACCTTATTTCCATGTATTTGCATCTCTTATGAGTTAGACTCATCTCATTTGTATGCAGCTTCTGATTCCTGACATGAAAGTCATTTACCTGGTGGCAGGAACTTGCAGCTGGCTTCCCTGTGCCTTCACCTAACTCTCTGCATTCTCCAAGGACACAGTCCTCTTTCATCCAAAAAAGTCAGCAACAGCAATCATGGCTGCATTCTGGTAACTCACACGCCACTTCAACCCCTGTATTGGAGCTCAGGGGCACCTATGTTGTTGCCCCACTGCAGGGACACACCTGAATCTCATTCATCTGGACAGAATGCAATCTTTTGGCTCATACTTTCGTTCAGTGTTCACTCAGGTTGCAGTTACTTGGAGTCTGTCATTCTCTGTGGCTTGCATTGCCTTTTAGCGCATAAGGCGAGGAGGCCGTCTGTCAGGTTGGAGATGACTGATCATTCAAAGGGGTGTGACGATGTTGACATGCTGTACTCTGCTATGTCAACGTCACACCCAACACATTGCCAGCAGCTTACACAGCAAGTGCACCAAGATGATGGCGGTGTAGCAGAGCTGAGACTAGGGCTCGCCTGCTCCCATCTGCTTTATTTTCTACTCTTTTCTTTTTTGCTTTTGCTCTTTTTTCTCTTTATTTCTTTGTTTTCGTTTCTTTGAAGCCTGGAGAGTGGTGAGTGAAAGAGGAGGCCTCTGGCAACACTGTGAAGATATGCTGCACATGGTTCCACCCCCAGGCCGGGTTCTCCTGGGAGGCAAGGAGCAGGTAGCGTTCATGTTGAGCCCATTTTCTCCAGGATGCTCGCATTCTCTTTCTTTCTCTCCTTTTTATCTTTATCCTTTTTCTTTTCTTTATCTTCATGGTGTAGCAAAGAGGCCAGGGGGTGTCAACACTCCTGGCTTCGTAGGCCTGATATGTGGACTCCTGTATTTGCGGTAGGGTGGTGGCTGCAATGACAGCAGAACAGGGGCTCCTGGCTACGATAGGCCTGGAGCATGAAGTCTTGGTGACAGTGGTGGGTTGTCTCCTGTAGCAGTGTTGGTGCCTGGAGCAGAGACTCCTGGCTGTGGTAGGCCTGGAGTGAGGACCTTGCAGAAGTCCTGGAGACAAGCTTGGGACCCTGGCCAATGAAGGTGAACGCAATTTAAATACTTCTGTTTATTCTTCCTGTCCTCAAAACGGCGCTGGATTGGGGTGACTGAACACTTTTCACTCTATCTCCTTAGATATATACGACGATGAATAAATCATTCATTTAATCACCACATGTCTTTCGATCAAATACCTATTAGCGAGTTTTGAGAAGATTTGTAGCTCAGGTTGAGGTTCTGGTTCTTCATTTACAAAATACCATGCAAGAACTATAACAAACACTACATTGGACAAACAGGCAGAAAACTAGTCACCAGGATACATGAACACCAACTAACCACAAAACGACATGACCCTCTCTCACTAGTATCCTTACATACAGATAAGAAAGGGCACCACTTTGACTGGGACAACACATCCGACTTAAGACAAGCCACAGAGACACGCATGAGAATCCTTAGAAGCATGGCATTCCAACTGGAACTCTATCAACAAACACATTGAGTTAGACCCCATCTACCAACCACTGAGAAAAAGAATAGGAAATGACATTACCACAGGAAATGACATCACCAACCCAAAGAAACCCAAAGATATAAAAAGAAAGCAGGAATCATGTACAGTGCTTCGCCTGAGGCCCACTGAGGATGAACCTTCCAGCTCAGCGAGCAAACCTACATCTATCAAATACATCAGGGAGGCTCCCTTCATCCATCAAAGGGGACAATGGTTAGTCAGGGGCTAGCACCACTGTCAGTGAAGCTGCTCATCTGATTCTGGGCCAGAGGGTAGGCCCAGTTCATGCTGCAGGTCAAGTGAACTCTGTCCAGGGATGATCGTTACGTCAGTAAGTGTGTTATGGAAACATCAGTCTGAATCGGGTGTTGCAAATGTTTCTATAATAAGACAAAGAGAGAGGCTGTCTCCCCTAAGCTGTGAGTGATGGGCAGATGTGGCTCACAGCACCAACTTCCCATTCCAAGACTGGGCCGAGCACAAATCTTAGAGAACTGTGTAGAAGGGAAAAAAATTGGTGAAATGTTTCATGGTGAGGTATGAGCAGGATAGGGGATAAGGGGTCATCAATGAGTGGGTGGGAAGTGTAGAGGACAGGAAGGGTTAATATGCTGGGAGGATGAGATGGATGAGAGCCATTGATTGGATGTGATCCATGCAATGGATCATTGTAGTCCATGAGTCTGGGCGAGAGGTGTGTGCAGTGGCAGGGTTAGAGTGAGTGATGCCTGAGTGAGTGTCAGGTAGCAGAGAGAAGGTGGTGGCACTTACCTTAGCAGAGCATAGAAGACCATTACACTTCTTTCTGCACTGCTGTGTTGCATTTCAAAAGGGACACTCAATGGGCCCATGTCATTATCTCAGTTCAGGCTGACAGTGTAGCTTCCTTTGGCCATTATCAGGATATGACACTGTCCTTCTTTCCACCAGTACCTCCAAACTCTAGTCAGTGAACTGAGGAGCTAACCTATTTCACTCAGCTATTTCCTTTGGGGTAGTGGTGTGGGACCACAGTGTGATGTGCTGTGGAGCTGTGATTTAAGTATAGTATAGTACCAGCATCATGAGGGTGGCATTTGTGGGTGGCATGGTGGCACAGTGGTTAGCACTGCTGCCTCACAGCGCCAGAGACCCGGGTTCAATTCCCGCCTCAGACGACTGTCTGTGTGGAGTTTGCACATTCTCCCCGTGTCTGCGTGGGTTTCCTCCGGGTGCTCCGGTTTCCTCCCACAGTCCAAAGATGTGCGGGTCAGGTGAATTGGCCATGCTAAATTGCCCGTAGTGTTAGGTAAGGGGTAAATGTAGGGGCATGGGTGGTTTGCGTTTCGGCGGGTCGGTGTGGACTTGTTGGGCCGAAGGGCCTGTTTCCTCACTGTAAGTAATCTAATCTAATCTAATCTAAAAAATGAGAGTGGCAGCGGTGAGTACTGCTCCCTCTCTTGCTTGCACCATGTCCTGAGACGGATGTCAGTCAGGCCAGTTGCACAATTAATGAGATGAAGAGCAAAAGATTACATATGAAAAGTCAACTTTGGCCATGATGTACCAGGCGCCAATACTAATCAAAAAGGTTCTAAGCTTGATTTGATGAATTTGTTGATCTTATTTTGGGCACAATTCGTTGCACACTCTGGAATGAGCGTCCACATTTCTAGGCTAGAAAGAGGGAAATCAACCAAAGTTTATGCCCTGGATCGTTACTGAATGTTCTCCTTCTGGGAGAGATTTTATATATATATATGTGAGTCTGGGTATGGACAGATTCTCACAGAGTTGAAATGCTCGCCCATGCAGGAGCAACTTGCCAACACTAAATGCTGGGCTTAAAGACAACAAAGGATTGCTTACAGAATTGTATTCCAGCACAAATCACTGCAGTCAAAAGAGAACATGGAGAAAGTTGGAAAATCAAGACTAGGCAGATGGAATAACTATTCTAAAATCATTTATTCCTGCAACATAATCTACCATCTGTGCTTACAGTACT
This sequence comes from Chiloscyllium plagiosum, assembly GCF_037043375.1. Lineage (NCBI taxonomy): Eukaryota > Metazoa > Chordata > Chondrichthyes > Orectolobiformes > Hemiscylliidae > Chiloscyllium > Chiloscyllium plagiosum. The sequence continues at coordinate 103,056,320 of NW_028270144.1, read as the reverse complement.
GTTAGACTTAAACTTCAGTCCTATTTAAGTAATTCAACCGTGTGCTTCTTTTCCTGCCAAAGTGCTGCTAAAGAAGTATTTCTTCAGTGTTTACAGCTTTGGAGGTAGAAAACTGCTGCTACTCTCATTGAGGACCAATCACATGGTTACGGTATGTGATTCTGAGCAGCTTTGGGCCTTGAGGTCCTGGTTACAGCCCACCAGGAGATTTGGAGATGAGTTACCTGTGTGAGATTATAAAGTGCGCTGGAATGTGAAGGAGCAGGTTTCTAATGATCCTGAAAGACAACATCAGGTACCTCTTCTATGGATTCAAGGTCATTCTCCTGTAGCTCTACTTCAGGACGCTTTTGGCTCTGCATGAGTACAGAGTGCAGGAGTGACGTGACATGATAGAGTTCCCTTCTGTTTAAAAATGGTGGTTCCCAAAGTAAAAATAGCAACTGGTGTGATACATATTGCAGCTGCTCGAACTGTCAAGGTAAACTCCAAGAGGGGCCACAGTTGCATTGATGGAGCTGACTCCTCATTCCATATCGAACAAAATCATGCCCATGTTCTAGAAGAATCTTTGACACAACTTGGAGCTGAATGCTTCCACACTTTGCAGCATTGTGCGTACTCTGCTGCTCAGCGCATCTAACATTATCCTTCTCTCTGACAGGCTGTGATCTGCAAGTAACATCTGAGTACTCTGAAGCAGAGCTGGCATGCAATGACGCACTGTGGCAGGCTGGCACCTGTGGCATCCAATCTACTTGACTTATCTCCTGCAGACATTTGCCTAGTGATTCAACATATGTCTAATCCAGCTTAGAAACAGCAACAACAACTTATATTTATGTGTTTGTTATTAATGTACTAAAACATCCCAAGATGTCATAGGTTCATTCAAAAACAAAATATGACAGCAAGCCACATAAGAGATATTAAGTCAGACGAACAAAGGCTTTGTCAAAGAGCCAGATTTTAGGAGTATCTTAAAGGAGAAAAGCAAGTTAGAGAGGCAAAAAGGTTTGGGAATGGAAATCTATAGCTTGGGCGAAGGCACAGACATCAGTTGTGGAATGATTATTTTGGGGATGCTCAAGAGGCTGGAATTATGAGTACAGATACGTCAGACAAAAATGGAAATTGCTGGAGAAGCTCAGCAGGTCTGGCAGCATCGGTAGACAGAAATCAGAGTTACCATTTTGGATCAAGTGACTCTTCTTCAGATGCTAGATACTTTAGGGCTGTGGGGCTAGAGAAGGTTGCAGCAAGGATGGAGCAATGGAGCAGGAGAATCGACATTTGGGGCATAAGCCCTTCATCAGGAATTTCTCCTGCTCCTCGGTTGCTGCCTGGTGTGCTTTTCCAGCACCACACACTCGACTCTGATCGCCAGCATCTGCAGTCATCACTTTCTCCTAGTTGTTATAGCAAGGAGCCTGGCTATGGAAAGACTGAGAACATGGATGAAAAATTTTAAATCACATACTTTCTTGACTATGAGTTAATGCAGGTCAGTAAGCACAAGGGTGATAGAGACTTGATGTGGTTCAGAAACAAGCAAAAGTGATTTAGATGCCATTAAGTTTATGTAGAATATGATGTGGGAGACGGTAATAGAACAAATGCATGAATTAGGATCTCAGCAGCAGATCAACTGAAGCAGGGTAATGTTGCAGAGGTGGAAATCAATGGTATTAGTGATAGCATCAATATGTGGCCAGCAGCTAATATCAAGGTTAAATATGACCAAAAGATTGCAAGCAATCTACTTTAGATTCAGAAATCCTTTAGAGAGTATGTTGGATTGGTTAACCAGAAATGAAGTCTAGGGCAGAGACAACGATTTCAGTCTTCCCTATGTTTAACAGAAGAACATTTCTGCTTATTTGGCAGTTGATGTTGGATAAGTAACCAGATGATTTTGCAATAATGGAAAAGTCAAGAGAGGAGGTGATTAGGTATAACTGTGTCATCAATATACATGCGAAAACTAATGCTGTGCTTTCAATGAATTGTCAAGAGAGAACATGTAGATGAGAAATAGGACAGAGGTCAAGGATGGATCTGCAAGTGACAGCAGAGATGACTGAGTGGGAGTAGGAAGAAAGGCCATTCAAAATGATTCTCTGACAATAATTAGATTGGAAAGAATGGAGTTAAGTGAGAACTGAAACCCAGTCAGTTTGAGGAGACTAGAGAGGAACTGCAATTGGACGATGCTACCATCTGTTTCAAAAGTTGTTGAAAAGGATGAGGGGAGGTAGTTGAACTTTATAGATGTTACACAGGAGGCCATTTGTGAATTTACTAAGAACTATTTCATTGCTGTAGCAGTGGCAGAAGCCTGAATGGAGGAATTCGAACAGATAGTACTGGGAAAGATGGGAAGAGATTTAGGTATTCTTGCAAATTGTCCTGATGACTGCAAGACAACAAGTTTTGAGAAAGTGTATATTACTTCAACAATGCTGTAGTTCTTTAATAACAAAAGGCTAAAGAGAAGCTTGCCCTTAGTATCAGTTATCTTGGGGACCAACTGAGTGTTGGGCAGTAAACAGATTACAGAGAACAGAGTTGAGGGATCAAGACACAAGCATCATAGACAAGTGCAATTTGGCAAGAGCATTAGGGGAAGTGGCTGACAATTTAAAAAAATATTTGAGTTCAGGTTAGGTTGGAATGGTGGTTTTAGAGGGTGTTTGGCTTTTTGGGCTAGTAAAAGGGAGGGACATGGCTGATTGTTAATTAGATGGTCTCGATCTTAGCAACAAAGGACACCATCAGCTCCTTTCATTTATTGTTGGAACGATGCCATCATCTGGTGCTTGAAATGGTGAGAAGCCTTCCAGAAGTCTAGCAAACCTCTTTCATACAAATCAGGACCAGCTATTTGGCTCCTTGAGCTCATTCTATCATTCAATAAGATTATGGCTGATCTGTTAATGTTTTGAATTCCACATTCCCATCAACAACCCATTTAAAGTGATGCGCAAAAGAAGGTAAAAATGAAGTCAGGAAAAGCTTTTTCACTCAGCAAGTAATTAGGGTGTGGAAATACTAGTGGAAGTGTGATGTAGGCAGGTTCATTTGGCGCATTCAAGAGGGCATTGGATGACTTTATGGATAATAACAATGTGCAAGCTGTGAGGAAAAAGCAGAAGATTGGCATTGGGTAATGACAGTCATTTAGCGAGCTGGTTCGGGCATGATAGGTTGAATCGAAAAGTTTGCCCCTGAAGAGCTTATGCCCAAAAAGTCAACTCTCCTGCTCCTGAGATGCTGCCTGAACTGCTGTGCTTTTCCAGCACCACACTTTTTGACTTTGACTCTCTGGCATCTGCAGTCCTCACTTTCGCCATGCTAGGCTGAATGGTCTCCTTTTGTGCGTAACACTTGCGTGATTCTCTGATTCTGTGAATGCTTGATGGCCTCAAATTTCCTTGCCTAGAAGGATTTTTGCAACTCCATCTTAAAAATGTTCAACAATTCTGTTTCCATCGCCACCTGAGGCAGAGAGTTCCAAAGTTACACAACCATCTGAGAGGAAAGGAAATACTTCTCATCTCTGTTTTAAAAGGGAAAGCCCTAATTTTGAAACAGCGCCACTAGTTCTGGTCTCAACCATAAAAGGAAGCATCTTTCTCACGTCCACTTTGTCCAGACTGTTTACAATCTTAGCCACTTCAGTCAAATCCCCCCTCACTCTTCTTAACTCAGGTGAAAACAAGCTCAGTCTGTCCAATCTTCCCTGCTATGACAGCCTGTTCAATCAATCTAGTAAACCTTCTCTGACCCAGTTCCAATTTAGTTACAGTTTTCCTGAAATAAAGAGAGCAAAACTCCATATAGTTCCAGGAATTAGTTGAAAATCAATGTTGGCAAGTTTCAATGTGAGCTTCTCTCCATGAGCTCTAGTGAGTTTTCTCACTCTATCTTCCTAAACTCACCTCATTATTGAGGCACCACAACCCCTTGGCACCCTGCTTGTCATACTCTCCCATGACACAACTGAGTTTCTCACTTGTTCTCTGGGGGAGATATTCATGCTCCCTCAATCAATCTATGCTTTGCACATCATGTAGACACTGCATAACAGAAAAATAAATACTTTTGCATTACCGATCAAACCCTCATAACCTGTTGACCTGCATAGTCTTTGAAAATCAGTTCGACTAATTTTTCTATCTCAAGCAAAGCTACTGGAAAAAGCAGCAGCACTGAAGAGTTGCGTTGGTCAGTCATCCGGTAATAATGAATTTGAAAAACATGCTTAGTATGTTATGTATCTTTTTAGGGGAAAGGGTGACTCCTGCAAATTCCTGTGGTTTTGGCACCCTCAAGTTTCTGAATGAATAAGATGTCTCGGAAATTATAAGGAGAAAAGATTGTTTTGTTTCAAGCATAGGTTTTATTTATAATTATGTAGTTGAGGAGTTTAGCATTGCATAGCAACTGTGGTAAAGTAGCTTTTTTAAATTTCATAGATTACTTGCAAATTTGTAAAAAATCTTAGTATGCTCAGACAATGGGGAAGCATAAATTGAGGCTGCAGATACATCCACAGTTCCACAAGGATTGAAGTATCAAGAGTTTGAACCATTGTCAGTGAAGAAGCAGTAATATAGTTCCACACCAAGTTACTGTGTGACATCAGAATGCACAGGATGCATGAAGCATGACAATAATGGTTGGGTTATGTCCGCAATCTTTCAGAATATTTTACCCTGTAAACATTGCAGCTTCCACATATGCAAGATGACATCCAACTCTACCTCTCAACCGCTGCTGACAAGACTTGCACTTTGAGTTTCTGATTGACAGAAAATAAAATTGAAAACTAGCCTTGGAAGCGAATGAATGCTCAATTTCTTTTTGAAGTTAATCAGTAATGACATGGAAAGGACATAAACATCTCAAAAATTAAAGATCTTGATTTTTTTTGGGAATACATAACAGCTCCTTGAGCATCAAAAGCGACAGAAAAAGTGAATAAACACATTGAATGGGAAACATTTCATGAAATTCTAACTTTGTCTGAGAGAAATTAGGGCAGAAAACCTTTAAACGGTGACAATTGCTGCTCAACTGATGTGGAAGGTTGTGCTCACGGCTTTATTGAAGCAGTCTGCTTCACTACTGATGGAAGTCAGTTCACCTCCCTCAGAATGATATGTACTGTCCCACTGTCAGCCTTCACTATAGCATGGAAGCAAATTAAGCAGCTCAACACTAGTCTCGTGTCTACATTACTCCAAACCCACAGTAATGTGGTTAACTCTTGACAGTTCTACGAAACGTGGCTTAGCAAACCACTCAGTTGTATCAAGCAGAAAAAGGAGTGTGGATGTTACACCACATAAACTGCAGTGACTCAAGAAGGCAGTTCACTACCAGGTATTGACGTACGTTGACATGGGTGGCTTTGTTATCTACTGGGTTTCATTCATCTATGCAATCATCAGCGAATATCCCCACTTCTGAGAAATGTTCTGCAGTTGCGTTGATTTGCTTGAAGAACCACAACTACCATCGTTTGGGCTGGGTATGATTCCAGCCAGTGAAAAGTTATTCCTCTGACTCTCATTGACTTCAATTTTGCTTGGGCTCCTTGATACCACACTCAGTCAAATGCAGGCTTGCTGACAGGGGCAGTCACTTCCACCTTATTTCTCAGCTTTTTGGTCCATATTCATACCAAGGCTGTAATTAGGTTGCCAGAGCCCAAACCGCATTGGTGAATAGATTATTGATATGTCAGGGCTGCTCCTTGTTAACACTGCCAATACCACCTTCCACCATGTTCCTGATAGGGTGGTAATTTCCAGATTGGATTTATCCTGCTTTTTGTGTACATACCTGGGCAAATTGTCACTCTCAGGCAGAAGCCAGTGTTGTAACTATGCTAGAATGTTGGTGTGATGGAATATTTCAGGCCCAATAGCCTTCACAGAATACAATGCCTTCAGCTAATTCTTAATATCGCACGGGGTGAATCAAATTGATTGAAGTCTGGCATTCAGGATATAGGGGATCTACAGAAGAGGCTGAGATGGGTCATCTATTCTGCACTTGTGGTTGAAGATGGGGGTATCTTGTGGAGCCCCATCTTGCACTTATGATTGCATGTGGTAGGACAGTAGAGCTTTGATCTGATTTGTTGGTTGTGGGATGGCTTAGTTCTATCTGTACATTCTGCTTTCACTTTTTGGTGTGCCTGTCATGCTGTGTTTTAGCTTCCCTGAATGACAGTTCAGTTTAACAGCTACTGCTTGCATACTTTCCTGCAATTCTCATTTTTCCACATTGGTTGGAAAAACTATGCATTTGGCTATTAAAATGTGCTAGATGGGTTTTCAATTGATCCTCAGTTTTAATAGATAAGGATGTACATTATTTTAGCACATTAATGATGAACTGGGCTTTTCATTGGCTGCACATTAAGTACTAAGCCTGAATAAAAGGATAAGTGTTATGTTAAGGACAGATAGGAGCATTTTAAGATAGCAAGAGTATATGAGAAAGGGACAATAGAACTAGTAGTATAAAGAATAATGAGAAGTACATGAACTAATTATTGCTTTAGGATCATTATAATAGTGATAAATCTAATTCAGACATTTTGGTCACTTTATTCTTCTAATACCAGACATTGGTTGCAACGTTGTGGAGCATGATTTGAAGAGGTACATAGTTTATGTCTCGTGAGACAGTGATTGTTCTACACAGTCTAAGGATTAATATAGCAAATAAGCTAAACATGGAAACTATTATTACCGATCAACTCCTGCTTATGAATTTTTGAGGAACTTGGAAATTGTTCTTCCATTTTCTTTGCATTCAACATTTGTATTTTGCTTTCCTTCTAAAATATTAACAAAATATGCCCAATCCAAGAGGATAAAGAAATGATTTCTCCAACATTTGTGCTAACATTTCTCTTGTGAGTGACAGGATGTTATAATGACTGGTGATCTAATCTAGTCAGAAACTCATCATGTGCTCAATTACAAGAGCAACATATTTAAAAGTAGGTATATCAGAGCTCCAACAAACTGAGAATCAGACAGAGATAGGCATCTGTAGAAGACAAAAGATCCACTTGGCCCATTGAGCCCCAACTTTATAAAATTTAGTCATTTACTTTTCCAAAGGAGTTGACCAATCGCAAACAAAATTTCAAGCAGGATCGAACTAAAATTCACCTTGGCCCCCAAATTGGTTTGTTTCAATTTGAATCAATTTTGCTCAATCCATTGGAGAAGCACAAGACATGAAACAACTCACCAACGTTTTTGTGAAAGGCAAGTCATTTTTGTCAAATTTGCTAGAGTTCTTTGTGGGTATTACAAGCAGAATTGGTAAAGGTAGATGTCGTGTATTTTGGTTCCTAGAGGATATTCAATAAGGTGTGACATCCAAGGGCATAGCAAAAGGTTCATGGTACTATGTTTCAGCATAGATTGCAGATTGGTTAACACACAGAAACCAGCATTGGAATTAATCAATCTTTTTCAAGTTTGAAGGTTGTAATTAGAGGAATGCCAAGGACTTCAATTATTCACTATCTATATTAATGACATGGAAGACAATACAGAGTACAATGTATCCAAATTTTCTGATGAAACAAAAGTTGGTGGGAGGATATGCTGCAATGAGGAACATCTTAAGGAGTCTGCAAGGGGATATTAGACAGGTTCAGTGAGTGACTAAAAACTTGGCAGATGGAATTTAATGTATAAGAGTGTGAGGTCAGGCACTTTGGTAGGAAGAATCAAAAAGCAGACTATTATTTAAAAGGGAGAGACTCCAAAAAAAAATACAGTGCAGAGGGATCTGGGTGTTTCTATGTATGAAACACAAAAAGGTAGCTTGCAGGTATAGCAAGAAATGAAAAAGGCAAATGGAATCTTGGTATTTATTGCTAGAGGATTAGAGTTTGAAAATAGGGAAGCTTTGTTATAACTGTATATGACATTGGTGAGGCTGCACAGGAGTATTGCATACAATTTAGCCTTTAATTTAAAGCCGAGCTGCAAAGGAATTCCTTCTCCCACAGGGTTGTGAATGTTTGCCTGAAATTTTCCACCCCAGAGAGTTGTGGAGGCTAGATCACTGAAAGTATCTTAAGCAGGGGTAGGTAGATTCTTGAAGTATCAAGGAGTTGAGCAATATGAGGAGCTGGCATGAAAGAGGAGTTGTGGCCTGGAGAAGAAAAGTCATGATTTTGTTGAATGGTAGGGCAGGCTTGAGGGTCTGCTCCTGTTCTTATTAAAACTTTGCTCCCCCAAAGCAGTCAATTACTGAGCTGTGTGAACAAGTTCAGTAATTTTAAGTATGAACTTCCTGTTTTTATTTGCCACAGAAGCATCTTGGGATATTGAACCAAGGTAGGTAAATGGAACTAAGGTAGAGATCGAAATCTAATTGATGGCAGCTTAGGCTTGAGGGACCCAATCACTTTCATGCCTATGATCCTCCCACTAAGGCTCTGTTTAGCTTTGTTGATTATCTTTTGCAATTTGGTTAGCTGCAATTCACAGATTATTTTTGGTTGCATCAGGAGAAATAGTATAGCTCTGTTTGAACCAGATATTTGCCATTTTTAAACGATATGCTCAACACAGGATAAGTATTCACTCCAGATATCTACAGTAAGGGAAAATCATGGCACCATTCCCTGGTATTGATTGAGGCTTAGTGATTGTTGTTCTTGTGCCCTATAGACTACAATTTACTCTTACACCTTCAGACAGTATCAGTTTGCTTCTTTGCAATGTTCCCATAATCTCATGAGTGGACTTTCCCTATACACCACAATTTATTTCTTTATGTTGTCTTGGTGTTTCTGTGTACTTTCATCATTTATTTATGGCTGGGTTTTTTTAATTGTCTGTGCCACTATTCTCTTTTGGGAAATTTGTATTGTTGTTTTTTGCTCATGCTTTGCCTTTTGATGTGTTGATGAAGGAGTAGAGCTGTTGGTCTGATAATGCACCTGGCCTGGCAAATGAAGGGATGGTGCCATGAGGGTTGGCTTTGAGCAATTATCCTTCACACCAGCCGCAGTAGTGCTAAGTGCTAAACAAACTTCAAAAAAGTTTACGTTATGGATTCAGAGAATTTTACAGAAGGCTATTTGGCCCTATGTAACTACACTTAGCCGTTCAACTAGTCTAATATCTCCTTTCCTGCGCCAAAGTTTTGTTAGTTTGCTTTATCATGTACATGTACAATTCCCTTTAGAAAGTTGCTACTGAACTTATTTCCACTGCCTTTTCAATTAATGCATTCCAAATCATAATAACACAGTGTGTCAAAAAGAAATATTGCCTCATCTTCCCTTTGGTTATTTTGCCAATTACCTTAAAATAGATTCTTCAGATTATTAACCCTCCTGCTAGTTTTCCTGTCTGCTCTATCAACGCTTCATAAATTCTTTACTTCAAAACTTCCAGTGTCACAAATGATCCAACTGTGTTGTTGGCTAACATTAACGTTGTTACAGAGCACTTGGAATTCCAATGAGTATAATACTGTATTCATGTGGAATTGCAGTGCCTTCCCTTCCAAATCCATATTTTTTGCTGAGGCTGTTAAATTTAAACAATACGTTTGTAGAGATGGCTGATTTGGGCCACATCCATAACCTCACTTTTTTACAACTGCGCACACCTCAAACTCAGATTTTGTTATATGACTGCCAAAATATACAGTGTGTCATCTTGACTCTGCACCCTCAGGTAAGATTAAGCAGGCCCCACCTGCAGTTACATAAAGGTTGCTGTTGTGAGTCTTCTACTCGTTTTCAGCTTCCTGGAATTGCTTGAGGTCAAATGTAGTTTGACTACACAATATGCTAGTGTGTGAGCTACGAGGCTGGTTAACACCACTTCTAAAGCTGTGAGTGCTGCAGGCAATAAGAAGTAGGCTAAAGGTGTTGTAATTCATCAAGAAAATCCATGACTGAGCATTTCCACATTATGAGTCAGTTGACCTTTATATCGTGGACATTTTTAATGCTTTAACTAATTTTCACAGTTCATATTTTTATTCAAAATAAATGCCACCATGAGAATGAGAAATCCACATAAATTGGCTACTAGACAATAGTGAAAATAACCATGTTTTTATTGCAACTAATCTGTTAAAAGTAGAAGTTCAACAGAAATAGGTTAACTTGTTCTTTCTCAAAGGTATTGAATGAAAATTACCGCTAGGTCAAGCTCATCTGTAATCAGGAGGGCCTTTTTTGTATCTATTAATTGAAGTTAATAGGTACAATTTCATAACATTTTCATCTCTGCAGTTTCAATCCTGCTGACTATTCATGGGGGTAGGTGTTGGGAGGTAGCAATTTTCAGCAATCATTAAAAGTGTTTTTTTATATGATGCTAGGGAAAGCTGATTGCAGGTTTGACACACACTTCCAGGATAGCTGCTTTAGGCTTTTGACACTTAAAGGTGCTGCAATGATTTTGTGGATTTTCATTCAATTCACTCTTGATAACTCCATCCTCTCCCTTTGTCACACAGCTACAAACTATTTGAAATCAACTAACCTACTGTATTTCCCTACCCACATAGTTGGGTTATCTACAGGGAGAGAGGTTTTCATCGGCAGCTTGTGAAATTAATGGAAATAAGTCTGGGCAAAAAACCTAACACTGGCTTCATGAAGATTTATTTGGGTGGGTATAACATATCAACAACTTGCGCAATTAGTGTTTAAACCTAAAAATTGCTCCCTTTGTATCATGATGAGAAGGGCATTATTGTTAAGTTCTAGGGAAATGATAGTTGCAGTTAGCAATTATGCTTTATTGAATAGGTCAGCAAAACAGAGGCAACAACAACTGCACACAGTAATGCAATGGATTTTGGTGAAGGTTCTCCGGCAGAAGTTTAATGACTGACTCTATCAGTGAGTATCGTGCAGTCTGAGCTTATCCAAACTACATTGTGTTTAGTGCTGTGCAGATGAGGTAGTTAACATCTGGTCAGCTAACATCTGTAACCATCTGCTTTTCCATGTGCTGTTTAATTTAAAAGTGTCTACAACCTGCAACAAGCTCGCTTTTGAACAGTGAGAGCACTGTATTCTCTACTCCAGATGAGTGTACACTGGGTGGGGACCCTGTCAGTGCAGGTGCCTCAGTCTTTGTTCTGCAGGAGTTCTTGTGGTTTGTGTGGCTGCTGTTGTAGTGTGATGCACTGTCTGTGGTGAACTCCAGATGTCCATGTTCATCTGTGGAGAATACAACAGAATATGCAAACTTAATTGTGCATTTTATTACATCCATTACCACATTGACAATAAAATAGATCGTGGTCATAAATTTAACATTGTGAAATGCTGGATAGAGTTGCTAAATAAAAGCTACTATTATTGTAATTATACAATTAGTGGGTGCTTACTATAACCTGTGGCATAAAAATATGCATGTCAAAAAAATTAAAGATTAAACGTATCAGCTACTTTTTCCATTTTACTATTACCACTTAATTACAACTGGCCTGCATTCCTTCTCCTGTTCTGGGTGCAATTTCTTTTTGATTTTTTAAAAAGTGTCATTCAAATTTCTGACTAACTCCCACTATATAGATTTCACATAAAATCATAGAATCCCTATAGTGTGGAAACAGGCCCTTTGGCCCAACACGCCCACACCGACCCCCCCCAAAAAATAACCCACCCAGATCCATTCCCCTACCCCTATTGCTCTACATTTATCCCTTACTCATGCACCTAACCTACACGTCCCTGGACACTGTGGGCAATTTAGCATGGCCAATTCACCTAACCTGCACATCTTTCGAATGTGGGAGGAAACTGGAGCACCTGTAGGAAACCCACACAGACACGGGGAGAATGTGCAAACTCCATACAATCGTCTGATGGTGGAATCAAACCTGGGTCCCTGGCGCTGTGAGGCAGCAGTGCAAACCACTGAGGCACCGTGCTGCCCTCTGAGCCACTGTTGCTGCCACCGTAAATGAGTTACCTTAGAGCAGAGAAGGGGATCTGATTGAGGGGTAAAAGTTCTGAAATGCATAGATAGGCTAGATAGAGAGAAACATTTCTTCTCAGCAGAGAGGTCAATATTCAGGGAGTACAGTTTAGAGGTAAGGATCAGAAGGTTAGGGGGGATTTGGGTAAGAATGGTTTCAACCAGAGGGTTGTAGGCACCTGAACCTCACTGCCTCAAAGGGTTCTAGAGGCAGCTACTCTTAAGACATTTAAGAATTGTTTAGATGAGCACTTGAAGTGCCATAGTATACAGGGATTAGAATAGATGGACGTTTGATGACTGGCAAAGACACAATGCACCGAAGAGTCTCTTTCTGTTCTGTAAAAACTCTATGTCTCTAAAGGGATTGTGGTTCAGTGGGTCACATTTAGATTTCAGTATATCCAATAATACAGCAGTCCCTGTCTGCTGTACTTCAGTTTAGCTAAGTCAGATTTCAAGTCAAGGAGTTTGAGGCTATAATCTTCTGGTTCAGAGCCAAGTGTGTGACCAACAGAACTAAACTGGTTCTCAAACCCAGCATTGATAGGAAACAATGTCATTTAGAAGATTTCAGCAATCACAAGAGGACACAACAGTATTTTAAATTCTTTGCCTCCTTTCATTTTAAGAAACAATTCTGCTTTCTCTCAGAATGACATTCATATTAACGTATTCTCGCAAGTAATTTGGCGTGATGATTCACCTCACCTTTTGTGAGCAAATTGCTTCTACATCTAGAACATGCCCGACATTAATTAGTGAGATCCTAATGATTGCTATTAAGCATTTCCCTCTCCTCAAGGGGAAACAATCCTGAGACAAAATGGGCTAGACATAAGTAAAATAAAGATCGGTTGTGCAAAAATAAATCAAATTAGGTATGGAGTCTGAACATGAGTTGCAATGTGCAGCAAGAAGTGCCCAATAGTGTGAATAGTGTTTCCAAAGATCTAGTGGATTCAGCAGGACTTGTCACTGGGGAGCAGAAACACTTGTCTAATATATTGTATAATTCTAATATGGCAACTTTTCCCATTGATTAATGTTCATAGAAATGATATTAGCCAAATTGCTTCTTAGAAATAAAGTTTGCTCGAGGCTTTTATAAATATGAGGAAAATTATTTGACTTTCAGTGCTTTTGCGAATCTTCCTTTTCGAATAAGTTTATTGTTGCATAAATCAACCATGAAGACAAATAGTCTCACTGCCAAAATAAATCAGATAATAATTATTATTCAGATGCAAAAGAACATGATCTGGATTTACACAAAATGAGAAGCTGGATAAATCTAAACTTTACAATAAACAGGTATACTCCCTGTTTTTTATTTGCAAATTTGATTGTTGTCAGACTTTGTTAGAAAAACGTTTGTGTAACAACTGAATTTCTGTAAAACGTAGTCACCAGTGTTTGCAGGCATATGTATACCTAGCCATAAATTCAAATACAGGAATTCTAAAAAAGAAGCAGCAAGTATTGTAAATATATGTAAATAGCATCTTCAACTGAAAAAGAGAATGTGAGGATTTCACTGAATCATTAACCTGACTTTCCAGAGTTTTTATTTCAACTGACCTTTTTATCCAACCATCCTTGTAAACTGTTGCTTCTATCTCCAAACGCAACTTCTTTCTTGGATATGATGTCACTTCCCAGGTTCATGCCCATCTTTTCCAGGACGCTATGTGTGAATTCCTCCAAATTGATCTTCTCCTGCCACCTCAGTAGGAAAGAGTAGTTTATCTGGATAACTTGTTGCAGGCTTCCTTACCTTGTTTTAGAATAAACGTAGAGAATAGAAACAAAACTGGCAGTTCAGTCTTACTTTCCTGCTCCACCATTCAATATAATCATGGCTGATCATCCAACTCAGTACCCTAATCCTGCTTTCTCCTCATACTCTTTGATCCCTTTAGTCCTAAGAACTCTATTTGACTCCTTCTTTAAAACATCAATGTTCTGACCTCAAATGCTTTCTGAGGCAGAGCATTCCATAGGCTCACCACTCTCTGCATGAAGAAATTGCTCCTCATCTTAGTCCTCATCCTAAATGGCCTACCCACATCATTCAACAGTGACCCCAGGTTCTGGACACGCCTGATGAAGGACTTTTGTCCAAAATGTCGACTCTCTTGCTCTTCGGATGCTGACTGACCTGACCTGCTTTTCCAGCGCCACACTTTTTGACTCCAAGTTCTGGACACCCTGGTCAACAGAAACATCCTTCTTACATGATATGGAGATGCTGGTGTTAGACTGGGGTGTACAAAGTTAAAAATCACACAACACGAGGTTATAGTCCAACAGGTTTAATTAGAAGTACTAGCTTTCAGAGCGCTGCTCCTTCATCCTGTTTAGTCCTGTAAGAATTTCGTAGGCTTCTGTTCGAATTTTATAGGTTTCGATAAAATGACCTAACCTCATTTTTCTAAACTTTTGTGAATACACTTTTTACCAAACCAGTCTCTCTTCTTATATCAGTCCTGTCAATCCAGGACTGGCAAACCTGGTAACCTTTGCTGCACTCCCTCTGTAGCAATGACATCTTTCCTCAGATAAGACCAACAGAACTGCACACAATACTCCAAAGGTAGTCTCACCAAAGCTCTGTACATTTGCAGCAAGACATTTCTGTTCCTGTACTCAAATCCTCTCACTATGAAGGCCAGCATACCTTTTGCTGTCTTCACTGTCTGCTGCACCAGCATGCTCATCTTCAGTGTCTGTTGTACAAGGATATTCAGATGCCATTGCACCTTCTTCTTTCCCAACGCCATTCTGATAATAATCTGTCTTCTTCATTCTACTGCCAAGTGGATAACCTCACAGTTATCAACATCACACTTCCTCTGCCATGCATTTTCCCTCTCATTCAACTTGTCCAATTCATACTGAATTTCTGCATCCTCCTCAAAGTTTAACCTCCCACCCAACTTTGTGGTGTCTTCAAACTTGTAGCTATTACACTTAGTTCCCTCATCAAAATCATTCCTATATATTGTGAATAGCTGGGGTCCAAGCAATGTTCACTGTGGTACTCCACTAGTCACTGTCTGCTACTGGGAAAAAGACCAATTTATTCCTATTTTCCTATCTGCTTATCAGTTTTCTATCCATGTCATATACATCCCTCAATCGCATGCACTTGGAAGCAAAACCTTTGCATGTGACATAGAGTCATAGAGTCATAGAGATGGAGAGCATGGAAACAGACCCTTCAGCCCAACCTGTCCATGCCGACTAGATATCCCAACCCAATCTAGTCCCACCTGCCAGCACCCATCCCATATCCCTCCAAACCCTTCCTATTCATATACCGATCCAAATGCCTCTTAAATGTTGCAATTGTATCAGTCTCCACCACATCCTCTGGCAGCTCATTCCATACACGTACCACCTTCTGCGTGAAAAAATTGCCCCTTAGGTCTCTTTTATATCTTTCCCCTCTCACCCTAAACCTATGCCCTCTAGTTCTGGACTCCCCGACCCCAGGAAAAAAACTTTGTCTATTTATCCTATCTATGTGCCTCATAATTTTGTAAACCTCTATAACGTCACACCTCAGCCTCCGACTCTCCAGGGAAAACAGCCCAAGCCTGCTCAGCCTCTCCCTGTAGCTCAGATCCTCCAACCCTGGCAACAACCTTGTACATCTTTTCTGAACCCTTTCAAGTTTCACCACATCTTTCCGAAAGGAAGGAGACCAGAATTGCATGCAAAATTCTAACAGTGGCCTAACCAATGTCCTGTACAGCCGAAACATGACCTCCCAACTCCTGTACTCAATACTCTGATCAATAAAGGAAAGCATACCAAACGCCTTCTTCACTATCCTATCTACCTGCGACTCCACTTTCAAGGAGCTATGAACCTGCACTCCAAGGTCTCTTTGTTCAGCAACACTCCCTAGAACCTTACTATTAAGTGTGTAAGTCCTGCTAAGATTTGCTTTCCCAAAGTGCAGCACCTCGCATTTATCTGAATTAAACTCCATCTGCCACTTCTCAGCCCATTGGCCTATCTGGTCCAGATCCTGTTGTAATCTGAGGTAACCCTCTTCGCTGTCCACTACTCCTCCAACTTTGGTGTAATCTGCAAACTTACTAACTGTACCTCTTATGCTCGCATTCAAATCATTTATGTAAATGACAAAAAGTAGAGGGCCCAGCACCGATCCTTGTGGCACTCTACTGGTCAAGGCCTCCAGTCTGAAAAACAACCCTCCACCACCATCTTCTGTCTTCTACCTTTGAGCCAGTGCTGTATCCAAATGGCTAGTTCTCCCTTTATTCCATGAGATCTAACCTTGCTAATCAGTCTCCCATGGGGAACCTTGTCGAACGCCTTACTGAAGTCCATATAGATCACATCTACCGCTCTCTGCCCTCATCAATCTTCTTTGTTACTTCTTCAAAAACTCAATCAAGTTTGTGAGACATGATTTCCCATGCACAAAGCCATGTTGACTATCCCGAATCAGTCCTTGCCTTTCCAAATACATGTACATCCTGTCCCTCAGGATTCCTCCAACAACTTGCCCACCACCGAGGTCAGGCTCACCGGTCTATAGTTCCCTGGCTTGTCTTTACCGCCCTTCTTAAACAGTGGCACCACGTTTGCCAACCTCCAGTCTTCTGGCACCTCACCTGTGACTATCGATGATACAAATATCTCAGCAAGAGGCCCAGCAATCACTTCTTTAGCTTCCCACAGAGTTCTCCGGTACATCTGATCAGATCCTGGGGATTTATCCACCTTTAACCATTTCAAGGCATCCAGCACTTACTCCTCTGTAATGTGAACATTTTGCAAGATGTCACCATCTATTTCCCTACAGTCTATATCTTCCATATCCTTTTCCACAGTAAATACTGATGCAAAATATTCATTTATATCTCTCCCATTTTCTGTGGCTCCACACAAAAGCACTTTGCTGATCTTTGAGGGGTCCTATTCTCTCCCTCGTTACCCTTTTGTCCTTAATATATTTGTAAAAACCCTATGGATTCTCCTTAATTCTACTGGCCAAAGCTATCGCATGTCCCCGTTTTGCCCTCCTGATTTCCCTCTTAAGTATACTCCTACTTTCTTTATACTCTTCTAAGGATTCTCTCGATCTATCCTGTCTTTACCTGACATATGCTTCCTTCTTTTTCTTAGCCAAACCCTCAATTTCTTTAGTCATCCAGCACTCCCTATACCTACCAGCCTTCCCTTTCACCCTGACAGGAATATACTTTCTCTGAATTCTCGTTATCTCATTTCTGAAGGCTTCCCATTTTTCAGCCGTCCCTTTACCTGCGAACATCTGTGTCCAATCAGCTTTTGAAAGTTCTTGCCTAATACCATCAAAATTGGCCTTTCTCCAATTTAGAACTTCAACTTTTAGATCTGGTTTATCCTTTTCCATCACTATTTTAAAACGAATAGAATTATGGTTGCTGGCCCCAAAGTGCTCCCCCACTGACACCTCAGTCACCTGCCCTGCCTTATTTCCCAAGAGTAGGTCAAGTTTTGCACCTTCTCTAGTAGGTACGTCCACATACTGAATCAGAAAATTGTCTTGTACACACTTAATAAATTCCTCTCCATCTAAACCTTTAACACTAAGGCAGTCCCAGTCGATGTTTGGAAAGTTAAAATCCCCTACCATAGCTATCCTATTATTCTTACAGATAGCTGATATCTCCTTACAAGTTTGTTTCTCAATTTCCCTCTGACTATTGGGGGGTCTATAATACAATCCCAATAAGGTGATCATCCCTTTCTTATTTCTCAGTTCCACCCAAATAACTTCCCTGGATGTATTTCCAGGAATATTCTCCCTCAGCACAGCTGTAATGCTATCCCTTTTCAAAAATGCCACTCCCCCTCCTCTCTTGCCTCCCTTTCTATCCTTCCTGTAGCATTTGTATCCTGGAACATTAAGCTGCCAGTCCTGCCCATCCCTGAGCCATGTTTCTGTAATTGCTATGATATCCCAGTCCCATGTTCCTAACCATGCCCTGAATTCATCTGCCTTCCCTATTAGGCCCCTTGCATTGAAATAAATGCAGTTCAATTTATTAGTCCTACCTTGTCCCGGCCTGCTCTGACTGTTTGACTCAATTCTGTTCTCAGCTGTACCAGTCTCAGATCGATCTCTTTCCTCACTATCTCCCTGGGTCCCACCCCCCCACCCCCACCTTACTAGTTTAAATCCTCCCAAGCATTTCTAGCAAATTTCCCTGCCAGTATATTAGTCCCCTTCCAATTTAGGTGCAATCCGTCCTTCTTGTACAGGCCACTTCTACCCCAAAAGAGATTCCAATGTTCCAAAAATGTGAATCCTTCTCCCATACACCAGCTCCTCAGCCATGCATTCATCTGCTCTATCCTCCTATTCCTGCCCTCACTAGCTCGTAGTACTGGGAGTAATCCAGATATTACTACCCTTGAGGACCTCCTTTTTAAATTTCTGCCTAACTCTCTGTAATCTCCCTTCAGAGTTTCAACCTTTTCCCTTCCTATATCGTTGGTTCCAATGTGGACAATGACTCCTTGCTGGCCCCTCTCCCCCTTGAGAACATTCTGCACCCTCTCTGAGACATCCTTGATCCTGGCACCAGGGAAACAACACACCATTCTGCTTTTTCTCTGCTGGCCACAGAAACGTCTGTCTGTTCCTCAGACTACAGAATCCCCTAACACAATTGATCTCTTGGAAGCCGACGTACCCCTCATTGCATTAGAGCCAGTCTCAACACCAGAAACTTGGCTGTTCGTGCTACGTTCCCCTGAGAATCCATCACCCCATACATTTTCCAAAACAGCATACCTGTTTTAAATGGGTATATCCACAAAAGACTCCTGCCCTAGCTGCCTACCTCTCTTACCCTTCCTGGAGTTAACCCATCTATGTGACTGTATCTGAGACTTTCCCCCTTCCTATATCTGCCATCCATCACATACTGTTGCTGTTGCAAATTCCTCATCGCTTCTATCTGTCTTTCCAACTGATCCAGTCGATCTGATAAGATTCGCACCCAACAGCATTTATGGCAGATATAATCCGCAGTAACCCTTAAACTCTCTTTAAACTCCCACATCTGACAAGAAGTACATATCACTGCAAAGGCCATTTTTGCTCCTTCACAATCTACAGACCCAGAAAATAACACCGTCTTATTCCTCTCCAAACACTGCCCCAGGTTAAATGAATAATTATGGCTTATATTTTAAGTTTAATCAAGAGACTTATCTCCAAAAACATATAATCAAGAAATAATCCACTGTACTCACTACTGCAGCCTTTCTCTTGGACAGACTTAAAACTACAATTAACTTACCTGATTCTGTGTTGTGAACTTTGGCCAACAGTTCCTCCAAGATTAGTTGTGAATTTCACTGTTTGTTAATTTTCCCAGATGCACTCCTATGTCCAGTGATACACAAATTAAAACAACAAAGGTGGTAACTGTGCAGGTTCTCTCTCTCTCTCTCTCTGTCTCCTGCACTATCCTCAACATGTGCTTCCTTTGTCTGCTCTTCTCCCTTTTAAACTGCTGTTGTTTTGACTTTTTTTTCCCAAAATTCCAAAACAATGCAACAGCATATAAAACAGTAATTGCTGCTCCTGGAATTCGAGGAAATCACCTCCAGCACCTAAAGTGCCTCAAAAAAAGGAGCAGCTCCTACAGCCAGAAATTTTTCCCGTCCTCCATCTTGGATTACCCAGAATCGTGGCATGGAAGTTGTAAATCTATTTTCATCTACACAGTGCAATCCCGCTATTATATCACCGATGTAAAGTTCCTCTGGTGAAGTGTGTGACTAGTGCTCTGTGTGAATCAAGTCATACTAATATTCCATCATCACACGTCTTCCTTGACAAGGTATATACTTTATTTCAAATGCTACTCATAATGCATGGATAATGAAGTCAGGGTTCAGAAAAGATTTACAAGGATGTTGCCAGGGTTGGAGGATTTGAGCTATAGGGAGAGGCTGAGCAGGCTGGGATTGTTTTCCCTGGAGAGTCGGAGGCTGAGGGATGACTTTATAGATGTTACAAAATTATGAGGGGCATGGAAGGGGTAAATAGGCAAAGTCTTTTCCCTGGGTTGGGGAGTCCAGAACTAGAGGGCAAAGGTTTAGGATGAGAGGGAAAAGATATAAAAGAGACCTAAGGGGCAACTTTTTCATGCAGAGGGTGGTACGTGTATGGAATGAGCTGCCAGAGGATGTGGTGGAGGCTGGTACCATTTCAACATTTAAGAGGCATTTGGATGGGTATATGAATAGGAAGGGTTTGGAGGGATATGGGCCAGGTGCTGGCAGGTGGGACTAGATTGGGTTGGGATATCTAGTCGGCATGGACGGGTTCGACTGAATGGTCTGTTTCCATGCTGTACATCTCTATGACTCTAAATTCCAGCATAGGAATCTTTGGAAACAAGTGTCAGCATTTGCAATAAAGCAGTGAATTGGCCAACACTGGCTACCCATCTAAATTGAAGCATCTGTTACAATTCACGCGCAAGAGAATGTACAATCAGAGGCAGACCTGGCAGCTGTGTTGGGAGCTGAGTTATTGCTCTTACACTTGAGGCAATTTACTGTGTTGATTTAATCCAAGGATTGGACATCACCCAAGAAAGCAGTTCTGACCTGGGGATAATAAGGAACACCCTCTTTCAAACTCCCAAGGGATTTAAGGTTTTGCACAACACTTGACAATATTGGTCTGAGGGTGCAGTCATATTTTCAGTATGCATTACAACTTATTGTGAGATGATGGGAGTGGTGAAATACCTTAAAAATACAAATTGTAAAATGCCTTGGCAGAACAGCATGTTGAGAAATAATTAGATACAAACTTGCAGATTACACAAGCTCTAAACTGGAATTTCTAACATGTTAAGAGCATTGCCTGGGCATGTTTTACAGTTTTGTTTCTCGCGGTTAATGTCTGTATATTTTGGTCTTACTTACCCAAGATCGTGTGAATCTATACTTTTTCTGCAAACTTGTGTCATTCTTTTGTGTGAGGTGGCAGCCAGTGGTGGCTACGGCAGTTACTCAGTTGGTTAGATAGCCAGCAAATCTTTCAGAATAACATCAACAGCCCACCATTCAATCTGCATCCTACTTCAGGTACACTGGGTGACTGCCTCCTTAGCCTATCCATAGTAAAATCATACACTATAGTTCAGCAATCCTCAAATTATATTTCAATGCTCCAGGCAAACAAATAATTTCGCTGCATTTATCACTATAATCCCTGTTCCTTTTATCCAATCTTGACTACTGACATAGGTTTCTGCCTCCTCCAATTAATTCTATAGCCTCATAATTGCAGGTTTCTCCTGCCCTCTGTCTCATTTTTCATACACGTAATCTTATATCTGTGCTCCTTCATTTTTGACCCTTCAACTAGTGGAGACAGTTGACTTCTGTTTAACTTTTCTCATTCTTTCAGGATTTAAAATGCTTCCATCATCATCGACCAATATCTGCATTGTTCTAATGCAAAGGACTCAATACTGCAAGTCTTTCTTTATATGTATATGTGTACTTCACCAGCTATCTTGTACCTTCTCCAAAATTCCAATATCCTTCCCAGAGTGAAAACTGCACACAACACTCTAACTGGCGGCATTATTAAAGTTTATCAAACCTTCTTGGTTTTTTATATTCTAAAACCTATGCTCAGCAGGAATGTGAACCAATCTCCAGAACCCAAATCAAGTTAAGAGACGCTTCAATGGCTTGAGAAAAATTGTAAAGGTAAGCCACGTCTCTACCTAAACAGCAGATCATCAGAGCTAAGGCTGCAAAGTTAGTTCTGAAAAGACTATTTAGAATACTATGGGATATACCACACAGAAATAGGACATATGGCCTATCAATCCATGTCTGTGTTTACATTTCACTCAAACCCCTTTTTTATTTCTTTTCAAATTCTACAAATTAATAATCCATTCCCTTCTCTTGTCTAGTTTTCCCTTTGACACATTTAAACAATTACCTTTAAACATTTCCTGTGAGTAACAAGTTCCACATTCTTACCACTCTTTAACAGAAAACATTTCTCCTGAATTTTCATTGGATTTCTTGGTGACGATCTAATGTTGACGGCCTCTACTTGTGTTCAACCTAAACAAATGACCTGTGATGTTAATGCCATCATCATTACATGGTGCAAATACAATGTGATAACTAAAATTAGTGTGGAAATTAACTACAAATAGTGCATTCATGCCCATGGGGCAAGCAGTCTCATTACGATTAGAAATTTGTATTTTTAATGAAAACCTGGGCTATCTGATAATACTCTGGAAGTGGTTGGGATTCATGAGGTGATGTTAAAAAAAATGACATTAGTGTTATTCACATCTTGAGTTCAGAATATTTTCTGCCCTAATATTCAACTAAAATATGTTGGAAATGCTCAACAGGTCATACAACATGTGTGGAAAGAAAAACTGATTTAAAGTTTCACGTCATTGAACTTTGATACTGAGTCATTTATTAAGGCATCTGGTAAAAACTTGGTTAATGAAATGGGTTTGAAGGAATGCCAGTTGGTGGGGTGTGTTGAGGGGAAGAGATAGGTGGAGAGATGTGGAGAGATTTAGTATGGGATTTCCAAGGATTGGAGACTGGCAAACTGAATGCACAACTGCCAATGGTATAGCAATGAAGATCAGGGAATGCTACAGGCCACAATTAGAGGAGGACAGAGATCTCAGCTATTGAATTGGATGAGCAAGATTACAGACATAAGTTATATTATATATTATAATATATCAGTTGGTGATTTCCTTTTTCTATAATGCTAGTATGTTTGCCTGACTTGAAGATACTTAGTACCAATTTAGATCAGTAATAACAGTACAGGAGAGAATGTACAATGCCAAACATAAACTAGTGCCAATCTACACATCAACAATTAACAAACCATTAATTGGTATTATTAATCAATTTCACTAACAGAATGGCATTCTTTTCCATTGGGTGGGACTAAATATATCAGCCAATACTGCTAGTGCTATTTTTATTTGCCACCCCTAGCAACCTACATGGGCTGTACCAATAGAAAGCATACCTGGACATGTCTAACCATCCAGAAAATGCTTATTCCAGCTTCTTGCTTTCTTATGTGGCCATTTTAATCCTGTGTACAATACATTCCATCCATGTAATGTAAAATAAGCACTGTAGTTAATGAGGCAGCGGTGAGCTTGTAGGCCCATTCAGTGTTGCTAATGATACTATTCCCTGAAGCCTAATCAAAGATTTGTACATCTAATTGCTGTCAAGTCAAGTCCAGCCACCTGCCATTTCTGAAGCACCTGAGCTCACATTTTGCTAGCTATAGTTCTGCATGAATGCACAACCATTTCATGTGGAAGGAAAATAAAATTGCTGGGCAACATCTAATAGCACCTACTTTTGAGAAAAGAAATATTAACAGGCTGTAAGACAGGCATTTTGGCTGTGTTGCAGTTTACGTAAAGCCACTTTAATTAGGGTCAGATATTATCAGGCACTGCTAAGCAACATATGAATATTGACAGAATAACACATTCTTGATGCTTCACTATTTTCCTTAGAATAGAAATTGATTATCATTAAGATAATCATGAGTTTGTATTAATTAAAGAGAATTGAAGATAGATTAAGAAAAGCATTATTAATTTTATGCTGACATCCTTGTTTTCACTGAATAGATAATGGAAAGTAAGAGGAACTGGTGCTCCTGATTTTCAGTGGAGGAGCATTTTGGCTGAGGTTGTCAGCAATGAAGATGCTTTCTTCAGCAACTTATCCACCACCACATGAAAACTGTAGAAAGATCAAGCTCTCCAATTAGTCTTCAGTTGACAGTTAGGAAGCACTTGTTCTATACCGTTTTATTGTCCATTTTAGTAAGTAAACAGAGGTCAAAAGTTTCTAGCACACATGGTGTAAACCTCAATTCTTTACATTAGCATTGCAGCAGCTTAAGAAACAATTGGCAAAAATTACAAAGGATTTTGTAGGCATAATAAATAAAAAGCATATTTTTTTTAAGGGAATCATGTGGATGATTCATTGTAGTTGATGGTTAGCATTACCATTGCGGGCCAGGTATCAAAGAATGATGAGTCGGAATACAAGAAAGAGGCAGAGTGTTTGGTGACGTGGTGCAAAGATAACAATCTCTCCCTCAATGTCAGCAAAACTAAAGAGCTGATCATTGACTTCAGGAAGCAAGGAGGAGGACATGCCCTTACCTACATCAGTGGAGCTGAGGTAAAGCTGGTCGAGATCGTCAAGTTCCTAAGAGTAACAATCACGAGCAATCTTTCCTGGACCACCCATGTTGGTGCAAAGGTCAAGAAGGCACAATGATGCTTCTTCTTCCTCAGGAGGTTAAGGAAATTTGGCATGTCCATAAGGATCCTCACCAGATTTTACAGATGCACCATAGAAAGCAATCTATCTGGACACGAGACGGTTTGGTTCAGTAACGGCTCTGCCCAGGACGGTAAGAAATTACAGAAAGTTGTGAACACAGCCCAGACCATCATGCAAGCCAATCTTCTATTCATTGACTCCATTTACAAATCTCAATGCATCAGAAAGGCAGCCAACATCATCAGAGACTCCTCCCACCCCAGTTACAACTTCTTCTAACCTCTTCCATCTGGAAGAAAAAAAAAGAAGGTTGAAGACACGTATCAACAAGTGCAAGAACTGCTTCTTCCCTGATGTTATTAGACTTCTGAATGGACCTCTCAAATTTCAAATCTAATGTTGATCTTGCTTTTTGTGCACTTTCTTTGCAGCTGTAACTTTGTATTCCTCACTCTGTTCAATCACCCTATTATCTTTGTACGTTATGATCTGCCTGTACTGCACGTGAAACAAAACTTTTCACATTGAAAATGCTTCAGCCCAAATTATTGAAAGCTCCTGAAGACTATTGAGAGCCTTTTAATGACTTGCAATGTATCTTTAGAAGGAATTGCAAGGAATTTGTTACTCCTACTGCCCACCAGAGTCAATATATTGTAGCAAAATCACACATTAGTGGTGAAACTCAGCAGGTCTGGCAGCATCTGTGGGAAGAAAGCAGAGTCTTCAT
Source organism: Chiloscyllium plagiosum (assembly GCF_037043375.1). Classification (NCBI taxonomy): domain Eukaryota; kingdom Metazoa; phylum Chordata; class Chondrichthyes; order Orectolobiformes; family Hemiscylliidae; genus Chiloscyllium; species Chiloscyllium plagiosum. Next base: position 103,031,198 of record NW_028270144.1, on the reverse strand, counting down.
CAGAATACTGGACTTGAAACATAAAGTTTGCTTTCTTAATAGTCTCAGAGAAAAGGTTGTTCTCAATGCCATTTATTACATTTGAGACCAATTAAACAGACCTATTAACTCTGATAGGATATGCACTGTCTTCTTATAGATACAACTGGCACCAATACCATCAAATGTGAAGGCATCTTTTGCCATCTTTGATTTCTTTGGCAATATTCCTTTCCTTTCATTCAATTTCTGAATGATCATGTCATGATTTTGTTCAATTCTGGAGTTGAGGGAGTTAGCTTATGAGGAGAGACTGAGTAGACTGGGATTACGTTCATTGGAATCTTGAAGAATGAAGGGGGATCTTGTAGAAACATATAAAATAATGAAGAGGATAGATAAGATAGAAGTAGAGAGGATGTTTCCACTGGCAGGTGAAACGAGCACAAGAGGGCATTGCCTCAAATTAAGGGGGAGCAGATTTAGGACTGAATTGAGAAGGAACTTCACCCAGAGGATTGTGAGTCTGTGGAATTCCCTCCCCAGTGAAGTAGTTGAGGCATCCTCAGTAAATGTTTTAAAGCACAAATAGGTAACCTTTTGAACAGTAAAGGAATTAAGGGTTATGGTGAGAGGGTGGGTATGTGGAGCTGAGGCAACACAAAGATCAGCCATGATTGTACATAATGGCGGAGCGGTCTTGAAGAGCCTGCTCCTGCTTCTAGCTCCTATGTTCTTATGTTCTAACTGATTTCTCCCTTGTCTGAGGCTGATTGATAGAAATTATTATCAAATCAATTTATTTTTAAGGACACGTGCTGGTTTGGTTAAGTGGCTCATTCTTCTACTAAGGATACAATTGATTTATTGACAACAGGTTTCAGATTGCAGTGAAATGGTAGATTTTGAAAAAAAATCTTTTACTGTAGACAATAGAAATATAGAAATGGGCCAGAGAGATTGTATCCAAAAATGGTGTTAATGTTGAGAATGGTATGTGTTTATGGTGAAATATGAAATCCAGTCAAGAAATCAGAATTAATCAAAACTGTTGCATTGCAGTTCATCAATATGTCATAGGAGCTAAGGTTTTATTTCATAATAAACCAAACAAATTGTTCAAGTAACATCATATGTATATCAAACAAAACCAAAGGTAACTCAAATATTCTACTTTGTATGATACAAATCAAATGGATCTCGGATTTGTTTGGTTTAAGTTGATGTTATGTCATTTATCGATTGTATTTATGTTCAATAACTTGCTGGGGCCAACAACATAGGAAAGAGTAGGCAAACAGTTCTGTTGCAGAGTACCAAGAGAACAGAATAATGTAAACTGTACTTTGGACACTATAGGGAAAGTGAGAATGAGGATGTAAAGTGATTTTTATTATTATTTATTCAAGGGATGTAGTCTTGCTGGCTGGGCCAGCACTTATTGCAGTATTTGCCCTTGAGAAGGTGGTAGTAAGTAATCATTTTGAATTGTTGCTGTCCATTTGGTGTGAGTACACCCACAATATTGTTGATTCCTGGGAGTTCTAGGATTTTGACCCGGCAATACTGAAAGAATAATAGAATAGAGAACATAGAACAGAGAACAATACAGTGCAGAATGGGCCCTTCGGCCCTCAATGTTGCGCTGACCTGTGAACTATTCTCAGCTCATCCCCCTACATTAACCCATCATCATCCATGTGCTTATCCAAGGATTGTTTAAATCTCCCTAATGTGGCTGAGTTAACTACATTGGCAGGCAGGGCATTCCACCTGCCTCTGACATCTGACTTAAATCTATTGCCCCATAATTTGTAGTTATGCCCCCCTTGTACAAGCTGACATCATCATCCTGGGAAAAAGACTTTCACTGTCTACCCTATCTAATCCTCAGATCATCTTGTATGTCTCTATCAAATCCCCTCTTGGCCTTCTTCTTTCCAATGAGAACAGACCCAAGTCTCTCTGCCTTTTCTCATAACAGTTTCTCTCCAGACCAGGCAACATCCTGATAAATCTCCTCTGCATCTTTTCCAATGCTTCCACATCCTTTCTGTAATGGGGCAACCAGAACTGTACACAATATTACAAGTGTGGCCACACTAGCATTTTGTATAGTTGCAGCATGATATTGTGGCTCCAGAACTCAATCCCTCAATGAAACCTAACACACTGTATGCCCTCTTAACAGCACTATTAACCTGGGTGGCAACTTTCAGGGATCAATGTATATGGACTCCAAGATCCCTCTGCACATCCACGCTACCAAGAATCCTTCCATTGACCCAGTACTCTGCTTTCCTGTTATTCTCCCAAAGTGCATCACCTCACATTTAGCTACATTGAATTCCATTTGCCACTTCTCCCCAATTCTGCAGTTTATCCAAGTTCCCCTGCAACCGGTAACATTCTTCCACACTGTCCACTACTCCACTGACTTTAGTGTCATCTGCAAATTTACTAATCCATCCACCTATGCCTGCGTCTAAGTCATTTATAAAAATGACAAACAGCAGTGGTTGCAAACCAGATCCTTGTGGCACACAACTAATAACCAGACTCCAGGCTGAATATTTTCCATCAACCACCACTTGCTTCCTTCTTTCAGAAAACCAGTTTCTAATCCAAACTACTAAATCACCCTCAATCCCATGCCTCTACATTTTCTCCAACAGCCTACCATGTGGAACTTTATCAAAGGCTTTACTAAAGTCCATGTACACCACGTCAACTGTCCTACCCTCAACTACATGGTAAAAACAATGACTGCAGATGCTGGAAACCAGATTCTGGATTAGTGGTGCTGGAAGAGCACAGCAGTTCAGGGAGCATCCAAGGAGCAGCGAAATCGACGTTTTGGGCAAAAGCCCTTCATCAGGAATAAAGGCAGAGAGCCTGAAGCATGGAGAGATAAGCTCGAGGGGGGTGGGGGTGGGGAGAAAGTAGCATAGAGTACAATAGGTGAGTGGGGGAGAGGATGAAGGTGATAGGTCAGGGAGGAGAGGGTCGAGTGGATCGGTGGAAAAGGAGATAGGTAGGTAGGACAAGTCTGGACAAGTCATAGGGACAGTACTGAGCTGGAAGTTTGGAACTAGGGTGAGGTGGGGGAAGGGGAAATGAGGAAACTGTTGAAGTCATCTCTACTGCCCTTCTTGAACAAGGGCACAACATTTGCAATCCTCCAGTCCTCTGGTACTAAACCTGTAAACAATGAGAACTCAAATATCAAAGCCAAAGGCTATCTCCTCCCTAGCTTCCCAGAGAATCCTCGGATACATCCCATCTGGCCCAGGGGACTTGTCTACTTTCACTCCTTCTAGAATTGATAACACCTCCTCCTTACTAACCTCGATCAGTTCTAGTCTAATATCTCATATCTCATTCTTCTCCTCTACAATATTCTCCTTTTCCTGAGTGAAAACTGATGAGGAATGTTCGTTTTGCACCTCTCAGATCTCCACAGGGTCCACACTCAACTTCCCACTTCTGTCTTTGACTGGCTCTATTCATACCCTAGTCGTCCTTTTATTCCTCACGTACCTATAGGAAGCTTTAGGGTTCTCCTTTATTCTATTTGCTAAAGACTGCTCGTTTCCTGTCTTTTGTCTTCTTAACTCTCTCTTTAAATCCTTCCTAGCTGATCTGTAACTCTCCATCGCCTCATCTAAACCATCTTGTTTCATCAACACATAAGCCTCCTTCTTCTGCTTAACAAGAGATGCAATTTCTGTAGTAAACCACGGTTCCCTTACCTTATCACTTCCTCCCTGCCTGATAGGGACATACCTATCAAGGACACGCAATATCTGTTCCTTAAACCAGCTCCACATTTCCATTGTCTGCATCCTCTGCATTTTGCTACCCCATTCTATGCATCCTAATTCTTGCCTAATTGCATTATAATTGCCCTTGCCCCATCGATAACTCTTGACCTGTGGCATATATCTATCCCTTTCCATCACTAAACTAAACGTAACTGAATTATGGTCACTCTCTCCAAAGTGGTCACCTACCATTAAATCAAACACCTGGCCTGGTTCATTACCAAGCACCAGATCCTCCTCTCTTGTCGGCCCTTCGACATACTGTGTCAGGAAACCTTCCTGACACATTGGACGAAAACTGATCCAGCCGACGCACAGCATTTCCAGTCAATGTTGGGGAAGTTAAAGTCACCCATAATGACCACCCTGTTCCTTTCACTCCTACCCAGAATAATTTTGCCAATCCTCTCCTCCACCTCCCTGGAACTCTGCGGAGGCCTATAAAAAAACTCCAAGCAGTTGACCTCTCCTCTCCTGTTTCTAACCTCAGCCCACACTACCTCAGTAGACGAGTCCTCGTCAAAAGTTCATTCAGCCACTGTTATACTATCCTTGACTAACAAGGCCACATCTCCCCCTCTTTTACCGCCTTGCTTGCTCTTAATGAAAGATCTAAACCCTGGCACCTGCAACATCCATTCCTCACCCTGCTCTATCCATGTCTCCAAAATGGCCACAACATTGAATTCCCAGGTACCTATCCATGCTGCAAGCTCACCTACCTTATATCAGATACTTCTGGTTTTGAAGTAGACACACTTCAAACCAGCTTGTTGTCTGCCAGCACATTCCTGTGATTGTGAAATCCTGTCCCTGTCCTCCCTACTCTCATCTTCCTGTGCACTGCAACTACACCTCAGGTTCCCATCCCCCTGCTGAGCTAGTTTAAACCCACCTGAATAGCACCAACAAATTTCCCACCCAGGAGAGTACCCCTCTGGTTCAAATGAAGATCGTCTTGTTTGTACAAGTCCCAACTTCCCCAGAATGAGCCCCAATTATCCAAGTACCTGAAACCCTCCCTCCTGCTCCATCCTTGCAGCCACGTGTTCAGCTGATATCTCTCCCTATTCCTTGCCTCGCTATCACGTGGCATGGGTAACAAACCAGAGATAACAACTCTGTTTGTTGTAGCTCTCAGCTTCCACCCTAGTTCCCTAATATACTTCCAAGTCAATATGATTCATGGCTTGCAGGTGGTATCTATTACCCTTGCTTTTGGAGCGCCGCTCCTTCATCAGGTGGTGAAAGCTAGTGATTCCAATTAAACCTGTTGGACTATAACCTGGTGTTGTGTGATTTTTAACTTTGTAAACTCCAGTCCAACACCAGCATCTCCAAATCTATTACCCTTGTCCTTCTAGATGGCAGCGGTCATGGGTTTGGTAGGTGGCGGTAATATCATTGAATTCAAAGGGTAAGGATAAGATTCTCTTGTTGGAGATGGTCACTGCCCAGCACTTGCATGCCATGAATGTTACTTGTCAATTATCAGTCCATACCTAGAAGATTTTCAGGTCTTGCCGCATTTGGATATGGACTTCAGTATAGAATGTGTGTGAATGAAGCTCAGCATTGTACAATTATCAACAAACATCCCCACTTCTGACCTTGTGACTTCCAATAATCTCAACCATCTTCCAGCGGAGAATTTTCCTTCAGATTCCCATTGACCACACTTGGTCAAATGTGGCCTTGATGTCAAGGGCTGTGACTCTTACCTCATCTGTGGAATTAGCTCTTTTGTCTAAGTTTGAACTAAGGGTGTAATGAGGTCAGAATCTATGTGGTTCTGGAATAACTAAACTGATTGTCAGTGCTCCTTTTTAGCAGTGGTGATGATAGTTTCCATCATTTTAATGATGATTGAGAATAAACAGATGAGAAAGTATTTGGCTGGGTATCAGCTAGCAGTGTGATGCATTTGTCATGCTAGAAGTTACAAATATGAATACACAGAACTCTGTTTTATGTAGGTAAAAGGAATTTTTTTTTCCATTAAAAAAAGAGGTCGCAGAGATAGCAAATCACTGTTGCATCCTCATGGCAACACCCTGACCAATCAGAATCTACATCCTAGTCTGCGAACAAACATTGACAGATCGAGAGTGTGTTGCTGGAAAAGTTGCTTTTCCAGCAACACACTCTCGACTCTGGACTCCAGCGTCTGCAGACCTCACTTTCTCCAAAGATTGACAGGTAACTGTTCTTGCTGAAGCAACTTCTTCTTATATTTTGTAGAATGTATCTGAAATAACTCATACAAGCAGGTATCTTATTACCAAGTCACCCTTAATTTACATGTTGGCCACCCGTGAAACTGGTACAGCTCCCTCAGAGCCAGCTCTCAGAGTGTCAGAATGTCTGACACTCCACTTTTTTTCTTTTTTTTTAGCAAGTTAGGCTCCTAATAACCAAAAAGGCTGTCCACAAAGGCTGTTGGTCTATCACCAAGTCACCCTTAATTTACATGTGGAGAGTTCTTAACACTGATCCAGCTCCCTCAGAGCCAGCTCTCAGAGTGTCAGAATGTCTGACACTCCTGGTTTTTTTAACCCCCCACACTACCGCCTAATTGCGGTAGTGCTTATTGTTTCCCCCAGCACCCATGTTGTGTGTGTGCAGGTGTGAGACACGTTGAGAGACACAAGGTGCGCAAATCTTTATTCAGTTTCCACCACCAGGAAGAAACGAAACTCCGGTCTCTGACACTCATTTTTTTTTTGCTTATTTTTTTCCTCCAGCACCCATGTTATGTGTGTGCAGATGTGAGACACAGTGAAAGACACAAGGTGCACAAATCTTTTTTCAGTTTCCACCACCAGGAAGAAAGGAAACACCCGAGTGGCCAGTAACATTCCTGTTTTTATCTGTCAGTCAGGGCTCACTGATTGGAGCAGATTAACAGGCCCAATGAGGGAACTCATATTCTATGAGGACTACCTCCTTGCAGTCACTACTGTGTCCCTTTTTTCAAGTTTGTGTATTGTTTCATACTTCTGATTTCCTTTTAACAATATTTAGTGACAAATCCACAGGTAGGTTTCATTCCATAATTTGAAAGGAAATAGATGCAACCATTTCATATGCTGTAGCTACAATCTTTCAAAGTTATTTCTCTTCAGGAATCATTACTTTTGATTGGAAAATTGCACATATCACTCCATTGTATAAAAAGCTGAAAGAGGGAGATCAGGGAATTATGTTTAACAATTGTTATTGGGGAAACATGAGTGTCTGCAAGGATAGAGTGACTATACATATTGAACAATTTCAGCTAATTTGAGAGAGCCAGCATGGATTTGTGAAGGACTTATTGTATCTGATAAAGGTGATCAAGTTCTTTTGAAAAGATAACAGAAGTTGTGTACAGAGAAATTTTTATTGATGTTATTATGTGAACTTCCAAAAATCATGCCCTAAAGTCTTTCATACCAGATGTTAGTATACACAATGCAGGTCCCAAGAGACTTGGGGATGCAGGTACATAGAATATTGAAGTACATAAACAGGAATGGAAATTATCCAAAATGGCATTCTCACCTTTATATCTAATAGTGTAGAACTCAAAATCTAGATATTATGTTACAACTATACAAATCCATGTTTACATTAGACCTGGAATACTGTGGGCAATTCTGGGTTCCATATCTCAGGAGGGATACATTGGCCTACGAGGCAGTGCAGTGTAGATTCAGTAAAATGAGACAAAGAACAAAGATCAAAGAAAATTACAGCTCAAGAACAGGCCCTTCGGCCCTTCAAGCCTGTGCTGATCCAGATTCTCTATCTAAACCTGTCGCCTATTTTCTAAGGATCTGTACCCCTCTGCTCCTGCCCACTCATGTATCGGTCTAGACACAGCTTAAGTGACAGTATTGTGCCTGCTTCTACCAACTCCGCTGGCAACGCATTCCAGGCACCCACCACCCTCTGCGAAAAGAACTTTCCCCACATATCTCCCTTAAATGTTTCCCCTCTCACCTTGAACTTGTGATCCCTCGTAATTGAGTCCCTCACTCTGGGAAAAAAGCTTCTTGCTATCTACCCTGTCTACACCTCTCATGATTTTGTACACCTCAGTCAGGTCCCCTCTCAATCTCCATCTTTTTAATGAAAATAATTCTAATCTACTCAACCTCTCTTCATAGCCAGTGCCCTCCATACCAGGCAACATCCTGGTGAACCTCCTCTGCACCCTCTCCAAAGCAAACACATCCTTTTGGTAATGTGGTGACCAGGACTGTACATAGTATTCCAAATGTGGCCAAACCAAAGTCCTATACAACTGTAACATGACCTGCCAACTCTTGTCTTCAATACCCTGCCCGATGAAAGAAAATATGTCATATGCCTTCTTGACCACTCTATTGACCTGCATTGCCACCTGCATTGCATCCTTACCCTCAGTATCTTCTCTAGCAGCTTCCCTACCTCAGGGTACAATGGACCTGAACACCCAGATCTCCTGTACATCAATTTTCCCCAGGGCTTTTCCATTTACCGTATAGTTTGTTCCTGAATTGGATTTTCCAAAATGCATCACCTCACATTTGCCCAGATTGAACTCCATCTGCCATTTTTCTGCCCAACTCTCCAATCTATCTATATTCTGCTGCACTCTCTAACAGTCCCCTTCACTATCTGCTACTCCACCAATTTTAGTGTCATCTTCAAACTTGCTAATCAGACCACCTATAACTTCCTCTAGATCATTCACGTATATCACAAACAACAGTGGACCCAACACAGATCCCTGTGGAACACCACTGGTCACAGGTCTCCATTTTGAGAAACTCCCTTCCACTACTACTCTCTATCTCCTGTTGCCCAGCCAGCTCTTTATCCATCTAGCAAGTAAACCCTGGTTCGTATGCAACTTCACTTTCTCCGTCAGCCTACCATGGGAAACCTTATCGAACACTTTACTGAAGTCCATGTATATGACGTTCACAGCCCTTCCCTCATCAATCAACTTTGTCACTTCTTCAAAGAATTCTATTAAATTGGTAAGACATGACCTTCTCTGCACAAAACCAAAACTGATAGGCCCATTTTCTTCCAAATGTAAATAGATCCTATCCCTCAGTATCTTCTCTAGCAGCTTCCCTACCACTGACGTCTGACTCACTACCTGGTCAATAATTAACTGGATTATCCCTGCTAATTTTCTTAAACAAGGGGACAACATTAGCAAATCTCCAGTCCTCTGGAACCTCACCTGTGTTCAAGGATGCTGCAAAGATATCTGTTTAGGCCCCAGCTATTTCGTCTCTTGGTTCCCTCAGTAACCTGGGATAGATCCCACCTGGATCTGGGGATCTGTCAACCTTAATGCCTTTTAGCATATCCTCCCTCCTTATGCCGTCTTGACCTAGAGTAATCAAACATCTATCCCCAACCCCAATATCTATCATGTTCCTTTCCTCGGTGAATACCGATGCAAAGTACTTATTAATAATCTCACCCATTTTCTCTGACTCCACGCATAACTTTCCTCCTTTGTCCTTGAGTGGGCCAACCCTTTCTCTAGTTACCCTCTTGCTCTCTAACTTGGACTCTAATTTTACAGAATAATTTATGAAGAGAGATGACACATTACAGTTGGACTGCTGTGAATTTAGATGGTTAAGAGGTGACTTGATTGAAGTTTCCAAGATCTTGCGGGTTACTAGTAGTGTGGATTGAAATTGTATTTGCCGATTGGGGAATCTTGAATGAGTGGGCAACATCTAAAATTTAATACCAGAGAAATAAAGTTAGGAAACAGAAGACTGAAAGTTGGAGCTGGATCAATTGTAAATACTAAATCCAAGGTTGTTCGAACTGGGGGCAAAGTGAAAGGGACAAAGGTAGGTATGTGGAATTAGTCACAGATTAGCCATGACCTTATTGAATATCAGAACAGATGTGCTGAACTGTTCCAATGTACCTAATTTCAAATCATGTAGCTATGCATTTTCTTTTATCTTCATAGATAGTTCATCCACACAAAGTCTGAGAAGCAGAGAAAGTTATTGTAGTACCTGAGGTGGGGATACAAGTTGAAGGATGCAGGATGAAGACCTACAGCCAGGTAAGAACAGTGTGGTGTACAGAAAATCCTGTTACCATGTTCTACAACATATGGTTGTTTAACCATGTGCAAATCTGGTGGACTTAGCCACAATAATTTTCATAATAATATTCATTAAAAATATTCCATAAATAAGATCATTAGAAAAGACTTGAGTGATAATTCCTACATTGCGTCTGAAGCTCTTTTTTTGACATAAAAACATAAAACATTAAATGATCATCATCGTGAATCCTAATTTCTCACACATGGATTAAAGCTGATTGCGCATCTGGAAAAAGAATTGCAATTCAATGTCTTGAGTCTTCGCTGTACTTCATGATAAACTAAGCTGCAACATGTGAAACTTTGCAGATGCTCTCCAACTTGTCATCTCAAAATCTCAGTTTTCCAAAAAAAAAGTTAATTCTGAGAGAGAAAAGCTGCTGAGCAGGAACTAAGTGAAAAAGATGATATTCATTTAAATTGGAGATGTTTCACTTGTCTGTAATCTTGTTATGAGGAACACACTATGACTTAATAGAGGGACAGACCAGCTTTAGGTTGCTCACTTTTATTTGACACTTCAAAGAAATAAGCAAAATGCCATGAGCAGTGTAAAGAGATCACTGGATATTAGCTGGAAGTAATTCTCATGCATGTTTTAGCCAGCTGGCTTAGAATATGTTAAAACAGTCCAGAGAATTTTGAAACAGGAGCCAATATCTTCAAATAAAATAAATAAAAAAAGCTTAAAAGACAACGTTGAAGGAATTCTTTAATAATTAAATTGGTGAACATTTAAAATGAAATTGGCAGTACCAGACAAAGGTTTCGTTTCATGAATAGCGAGCAAAGTAACTGGACTCAAGGTTCCTTGTGTTTCAGAGCACAGTCTGTAAAATTCCATTACAGCAGGGACAGCAAGCAGCAAGCACTGCATCACGGGACTAGTCTTTGAGAAATGAGTTGCTACTTAAGAATTATCTGGAAAGGTTCAGTAATAGAAGGCAGTGGCAAGTGGAGACAGTGGCTGCATAATGAGCTCTATAGCAGCAATTCTGCTAAGTACAGCTGGGAGCCTTGTGCTCTCAGGAACGGCCATCTTGGACTTGGCTGATCCTGTCAATGCGATCTGTTAAACACGTACAGCTGGATATACAGCTACACGTGGGTGCTGCCATGAGCGCTATTGAAAAGAATCAGCATTCCAGCTTCCAGGTGAGGTACTTTTGGCCATCTACATGCTGCTGTAGAGGGAGGAGAAGTACAGTATTCTTGGAAGAGAAGAATTGACAGAATTTCTTTCAGTCAGAGGGTGTAGCATTGTCTTCATGGACCTGACACATAGACATTTACGGCGGGCATTCAGCCCATTGTGTGCATGCCAGTCCACAAGGATCAATCTAATTCCATTTGCTCGCTATTCATGAGCCCTGTGGGTATGGTAATGCAGGTGAATATGTAAATATTGATTTAATGTTACGAGAGTTTTCAATTCAACCACCCTTTCAGGCAGTGAGTCCCAGACGTCCACCAATCTCTGAGTGGAAACATTTCTCTTCAATTCTTAGCCTCTACCTTAAATCTAATCCCATGGTTATTGACCCTGCTACTGTTAAGATCATAAGGCCATAATAAATAGGAACAGGAGTAGGCTGTTCAGCCTATTGACCCTGCTACACCATTCTATAGGATCATGGCTGATTCTCACATCCACTTTATTGCTATTTCCCTATAACCCTTTATTCTTCCACTGACCAAGGTCTAGCTATCTCAGCCTTATATATGCACAAGGTTGCTGACCCCACAGCTCTCTGTGGCAAGGAGTTCCAAAGACTCTTAACTATCTGAGAGAAGAAATTCCTCCTCATCTCAGACTTAAATTGGTGCCCCTTTATTCTGAGACTATGCCCTCTGGTCCTAGACTCTCCCATGATGGAAAACATCCTCACACTTACCCTGTCAAGCCCTTTTGAGAATCCTTTACATTTCAATGAGATCAACTCTAATTCATCTAAACTCCAGTAAGTAGAGTTCTAACCTGTTTAACCTTTGCTCATAAGACAACCTCTCCAAACCAGGGATCATCCAGAGAATCTTCTCTGAACTGTTTCCAAAGAAATGATATCTTTTTTTAAAAGGAATCGAAATTGCTCACAGTGCTCCAGAAGTGGTCTCACCAGCACCATATACTGTTCCAGTGAGACTTCCCCACTCTTATACCCTAACCTTCTGGAAATAAAGGGCAATACTCTATTAGCCTTCCTGATTACCTGCTGCAACTATGCACTAGCTTCCTGTGTTTCATGCACAAGTACCCCAAAGTCCCTTTATATTGTAGCTTTCTGCTGTTTTTTTTTCCATTTAAATACTATATTGTTCTTTCATTCTCCCTTCCAAAATGAACAACTTTACTTTTCCTCATATTGTCAACATTTTGCCCACTTACTTAACCTATAAATATCACTCTGTAAACTGTAAGCTGATGAAAAAAGTGTCTTCCTGTCCACCCTATCCATGACCTATATACACCTGTATACACACCTCTATCCTCTCAACTTTCACTGCTCCAAGGAAAACAAACATAGAGAAATTGCAGTAAATAGGGTCAAAGGGGGAAAAATTGTAAAAAAGCAAAATTATTTCAATTCATGTAGTATCCAGTACAAAATAAAAAAAAATTTTGAGCACAAGTATAGGTTAATGATGTTTAAGCCATTGCAAAAACACAACTACATAGAGATCAAAGCTGGGCTTTCACTTTTCAGTAGTATATGACTTTTCCATAGAAAAGGTAGTAAGGAAAGGGAGATGGGGTAGCGTTGATGGTACAGGATGGAACACGTATGATCGCAGGAAATGATATTGAAAGGGAAGATGTAGAACCCATGTGGGTGGAGATAAATAAAAAGGAAAGGAATACCTTGATAAGAATCGTCCATAGGACCCTTAACGGTGGGACAGAGAATAAATCAAATGATAATGAGGGCATGTAACAAAGGCAGTACATTAATCATGGGTGGCTTTGATTTTCATTTAGATTGGGATGGCCAGATTGGCAGAGGAAGCCATGGGGGAGAATTCATAGGGTGTATTCAGGACATATTCTTCTACCATTACATTATACATACAATCAGGGATCAGTTTATTTTGGAAATGATGATCTGCAATGATGCAGATTTAATAAATTAAATCTGTATAGAGGATCTCCAAGGAAATGGTGACCATAACCATGGCTGAATTTAGCATTCGGCTGGAGAGGGAGATACTTGAGTTAGAAACAATTATGTTAAACTTTAGATTAGATTAGATGATTTACAGTGTGGAAACAGGCCCTTCGGCCCAACAAGTCCACACCGCCCCGCCGAAGCGCAACCCACCCATACCCCTACATTTGCCCCTTACCTAACACTACGGGCAATTTAGCATGGCCAATTCACCTGACCTGCACATCTTTTTGGATTGTGGGAGGAAACCGGAGCACCCGGAGGAAACCCACACGGACACGGGGAGAAGGTGCAAACTCCACAAAGTCAGTCGCCTGAGGCGGGAATTGAACCCGGGTCTCCGGCGCTGTGAGGCAGCAGTGCTAACTGCTGTGCCACCGTGCCACCCACTTAAATAAGGAATGAATGCAGATCTGACTGGAGTGTGCCGGGCAAGGAGTTTAGCAGCAAAGATGATTGAGGAACATTGAAAACAGTTTGTGGTTCATACCAGAGATTCATTCCAAAGAAGAGGAAGGATTCTAGGAAGGGAATAAGCCAACCATGGTTAACCAGGAAAGTTAAAGATAACATCAGATTGAAAGAAAAAAGCATACAATGTGGCAAAGATTAAAAGTACTCCAGACAATTGGAAAAATTTTAAAACCAACAAAAGGAAATCAAAACATAATAATGGGGGGAGGAAATAAACTTTGAGCGTAAACTTGCAAGGAATAAAGACAGGCAGTGAGAGATGATTTTCATATATAAAAAGGAAGAGAGAAGTCAAAGTGCACATAGATCTCTTAGTGATTGAGGCTGGGGACAAAAAAAGGAAGCAGGATATGGTGGAGGAGTTGGATAAATACTTTGCATCAATCTTCTCAGTAGAAAACATGAATAGTATTCCAAAAGTTATTAAATAACCAAGGGTCAAAAAGAGGAGAGAAAATAAATACAATAACTATTACAAGAGAAACAAATGCTTGGGAAACTAATGGGCCTGATGATTGATAAATCTCCTGGATCTGTCTGAACTCACCCTAGGACATTAGAGGAAGCTACAGAGATAGTGGATGCACTAGTGATAATCTTTCAGGAATCCTCAGATTCCGGAAAAGTCAAAGAGGATTGGAAAACTGCCAATGCAACACCTTTGTTTAAAAAAGCAAGCAGCCAAAAAAAGGCCAGTTAGCTTGAAGTCTGTTATTAGGAAAATGTTAGAGTCTATTATAAGGGATGCATTTGGAAATACATAATATATTCAAGCAAAGTCAGCATGGCTTCATGAAGGGGAAATCATGCCTGACAAATTTATTAGAATGTATTGATAAGTAACAAACAGGATAAAGGTGAAGCAATTGGTGCAATACATTTGGATTTTCAGAAGGCATTTGATAAGGTTCCACATATGAGGCTACCTAATAAGATAAGAGCTCATGGTATTGGAAGTAATATATGAGCATGGATAGAGGATTGGCTAACTAATAGAAGGCAGAGAGTTGGGATAAGGCACGCATTTTCAGGATGGCAACCTGTTACTAGTGGAGTACCACGGGGATAGGTGCTGGGCTCTCAATTATTTACGATATAATGTTAATGACTTGGATGACAAAAAAAGTGAATGTGCTGCAGCCAAGTTTGCAGATGATACAAAAATATATGGAAAAGTGGTGGTGAAGATGAAAAAAAGTGCCTGCAGAGGCAAATGGACAGGTTAAGGGAGTGAGCAAAATTTTTCAGATGCAATGTGGGGGAATGTGAGGTTACACACTTTGGCAGGAAGCATAGTCACCAGGTCACCAAAGTACCCTGGATAAATTTCTTCCACCTCCCCCTCTCACTATGTTTTCTGTACACAATAGGTCTGTGGCTGGATGTGGAATGGGCTCTGGGATTCCAATGAAAATGGAATTAGACAACCACACTGAGGAGACGAGGGCTGCTTCTTCTTTTATTTATTCGGGTTTTTGCATGGATTTGCTGGAGCCTTTCACAAGAGATGTAAAAAATCAAGACCTCTCAGTAAATCAACTAGTGGAGAAAAACATTTTCATTCCCTGTCCTCCTTCTTTAGAGACCACAATTTCCCTTCCCACGTGGTTAAAGATGCCCGCCAACGCATCTCGTCCACATCCCGCACCTCCGCCCTCAGACCCCACCCCTCCAACCGTAACAAGGACAGAACGCCCCTGGTGCTCACCTTCCACCCTACAAACCTTCGCATAAACCAAATCATCCGCCGACATTTCCGCCACCTCCAAAAAGACCCCACCACCAGGGATATATTTCCCTCCCCACCCCTTTCCGCCTTCCGCTAAGACCATTCACTCCATGACTACCTGGTCAGGTTCACGCTCCACGACGACCCACCCTCCCATCCTGGCACTTTCCCCTGCCACCGCAGGAACTGTAAAACCTGCACCCACACCTCCTCCCTCACCTCTATCCAAGGCCCTAAAGGAGCCTTCCACATCCATGAAAGTTTTATCTGCACATCCACTAATATCATTTATTGTATCCGTTGCTCCCGATGCGGTCTCCTCTACATTGGGGAGACTGGGCGCCTCCTAGCAGAGCGCTTTAGGGAACATCTTTGAGACACCCGCACCAATCAACCAAACTGCCCTGTGGCCCAACATTTCAACTCCTCCTCCCACTCTGCCGAGGACATGGAGGTCCTGGGCCTCCTTCACCGCCGCTCCCTCACCACCAGATGCCTGGAGGAAGAACGCCTCATCTTCCGCCTCGGAACACTTCAACCCCAGGGCATCAATGTGGACTTCAACAGTTTCCTCATTTCCCCTTCCCCCACCTCATCCTAGTTTCAAACTTCCAGCTCAGCACTGTCCCCATGACTTGTCCGGACTTGTCCGACCTGCCTAGCTCCTTTTCCACCTATCCACTCCACCCTCTCCTCCCTGACCTATCACCTTCATCTCCACCCCCACTCACCTATTGTACTCTATGCTACTTTCTCCCCACCCCCACCCTCCTCTAGCTTATCTCTCCATGCTTCAGGCTCTCTGCCTTTATTCCTGATGAAGGGCTTTTGCCCGAAACATCGATTTTGCTGCTCGTCGGATGCTGCGTGAACTGCTGTGCTCTTCCAGCACCACTAATCCAGAATCCATGTTCAGCAGCCCCAACCCAGCAAACTTCACCCCCAACCCCTTGGGCAGCCTTCACCTTCCCACTGCGGCACAGACAGTGCTCACACAACCACACCCTCTCACTGTCAGACAGTGCTCACACAACCCCCACCCTCTCACTGTCAGACAGTGCTCAAACAAACCCCACCCTCCCACTATCAGACAGTGCTCACACAACCCCACCCTCTCACTGTCAGACAGTGCTCACACAACCCCCACCCTCTCAGTGTCAGACTGTGCTCACACAACCCCACCCTCTCACTGTCAGACAGTGCTCACACAACCCCCACCCACTCACAGTCAGACAGTGCTCACACAACTCCACCCTCACTGCCAGACAGTACTCACACAACCCCCACCCTCTCACTGTCAGACAGTGCTCAAACAACCGAACTCTCTCACTGTCAGACAGTGTTCACACAACCCCCACACTCTCACTGTGAGACAGTGCTCACACAACCCTACCCTCTCACTGTCAGACAGTGCTCACACAACCACCACCCTCTCACTGTCAGACAGTGCTCACACAACCCCACTCTCTCTCTGTCAGACAGGGCTCACACAACCCCACTCTCTCTCTGTCAGACAGGGCTCACACAACCCCACTCTCTCACTGTCAGTCAGGGCTCACACAAACCCCACCCTCTCACTGTTAGACAGTGCTCACACAAACCCCACCCACTCACTGTTAGACAGTGCACAGACAACCCCCACCCTATCAGTGTCAGATAGGGCTCACACAGTCCCCACCCTTTCACTGGCAGACAGGGCTCACACAATCCCCACCCTCTCCCTGTCAGACAGGGATCACACAACCCCCACCCTCTCGCTTTCAGGCAGGGCTCACACAACCCCCGCCCTCTCACTGTCAGGCAGGGCTCACACAATCCCCACCCTCACACTGTTAGACAGTGCTCACACAACCATCACCCTCTCCCTGTCAGACAGTGCTTGCACAACCACCATCCCCACACTGTCAGAGAGTGCTCACACAACCACCGCCAACTTACTCTCAGACAGAGCTCACACAACTGAACTCTCTCACTGTCAGACAGTGCTCACACAACCCCCACCCTCTCAGTGTCAGACAGTGCTCACACAACCCCCACCCTCTCACTGTTAGACAGTGTTCACACAAACCCCACCATCTCACTGTTAGACAGTGCTCAGACAACCCCCATCCTCTCACTGTCAGACAGGCCACACACAAACCCCACACACTCACTGTCAGACAGTGCTCACACAACCCCCACCCTCTCCCTGTCGGACAGGGCTCACACAACCACCACCCTCTCCCTGTCAGACAGTGCTCAGACAACACCCACCCTCTCCCTGTCAGACAGTGCTCAGACAACACCCACCCTCTCCCTGTCAGACAGTGCTCAGACAATCCCCACCCTCTCCCTGTCAGACAGTGCTCAGACAACCCCCACCCTCTCACTGACAGACAGTGCTCGCACAACCACCACCCTCACACTGTCAGACAGTGCTCACACAACCACCGCCATCTTACTCTCAGACAGTGCTCACACAACTCCACTCTCTCACTGTCAGACAGTGCTCACACAACCCCACTCTCTCACTGTCAGACAGTGCTCACACAACCACCACCCTCTCACTGTCAGACAGCGCTCACACAACCACCACCCTCTCACTGTTAGACAGCGCTCACACAACCACACTCTCTCTCTGTCAGACAGGGTTCACACAACCACCACCCTCTCGCTTTCAGGCAGGGCTCACACAACCCCCGCCCTCTCACTGTCAGGCAGGGCTCACACAATCCCCACCCTCACACTGTTAGACAGTGCTCGCACAGCCACCACCCTCTCCCTGTCAGACAGTGCTCACATAACCACCGCCAACTTACTCTCAGAGAGTGCTCACACAACACCCACCCTCTCACTGTCAGACAGTGCTCACACAACCCCCACCCTCTGACTGTTAGACAGTGCTCACACAAACCCCACCATCTCACTGTTAGACAGTGCTCAGACAACCCCACCATCTCACTGTTAGACAGTGCTCAGACAACCCCCATCCTCTCACTGTCAGACAGGGCTCACACAACCCCCACCCTCTCCCTGTCAGACAGGGCTCACACAACCCCAACCCTCTCACTGTCAGACAGGGCTCACACAACTCCCACCCTCTCCCTGTCAGACAGGGCTCACACAACCCCCACACTCTCCCTGTCAGACAGTGCTCAGACAACACCCACCCTCTCACTGTCAGACAGTGCTCACACAACCCCACTCTCTCAATGTCAGACAGTGCTCACACAACCCCACTCTCTCACTGTCAGACAGTGCTCACACAACCACCACCCTCTCACTGTCAGACAGCGCTCACACAACCACCACCCTCTCACTGTTAGACAGCGCTCACACAACCACCACCCTCTCACTGTTAGACAGTGCTCACACAACCCCACTCTCTCTCTTTCAGACAGTGCTCACACATCCCCACTCTCTCTCTGTCAGACAGGGCTCACACAAACCAACTCTCTCTCTGTCAGACAGGACTCACACAACCCCACTCTCTCGCTTTCAGGCAGGGCTCACACAATGCCCACCCTCACACTGTTAGACAGTGCTCGCACAACCACCACCCTCTCCCTGTCAGACAGTGCTCACACAACCACCGCCAACTTACTCTCAGAGAGTGCTCACACAACACCCACCCTCTCACTGTTAGACAGTGCTCACACAAACCCCACCCTCTCACTGTCACAATTTGCTCACACAATCCCCACCCTCACACTGTTAGACAGTGCTCACACAACCACCACCCTCTCACTGTTAGACAGTGCTCACACAAACCCCACCCTCTCACTTTCACAATTTGCTCACACAACCACCACCCTCTCACTGTCAGACAGCGCTCACACAACCACCACCCTCTCCCTGTCAGACAGTGCTCACACAACCACCGCCAACTTACTCTCAGAGAGTGCTCACACAACACCCACCCTCTCACCGTCAGACAGTGCTCACACAACCCCCACCCTCTGACTGTTAGACAGTGCTCACACAAACCCCACCATCTCACTGTTAGACAGTGCTCAGACAACCTCACCATCTCACTGTTAGACAGTGCTCAGACAACCCCCATCCTCTCACTGTCAGACAGGGCTCACACAACCCCCACCCTCTCCCTGTCAGACAGGGCTCACACAACCCCAACATCTCACTGTTTGACAGTGCTCAGACAACCCCACCATCTCACTGTTAGACAGTGCTCAGACAACCCCCATCCTCTCACTGTCAGACAGGGCTCACACAACCCCCACCCTCTCCCTGTCAGACAGGGCTCACACAACCCCAAC
Organism: Chiloscyllium plagiosum; assembly: GCF_037043375.1. Lineage (NCBI taxonomy): Eukaryota > Metazoa > Chordata > Chondrichthyes > Orectolobiformes > Hemiscylliidae > Chiloscyllium > Chiloscyllium plagiosum. The sequence continues at coordinate 103,011,651 of NW_028270144.1, read as the reverse complement.
CCTCTCACTGTCAGACAGGGCTCACACAACTCCCACCCTCTCCCTGTCAGACAGGGCTCACACAACACCCACCCTCTCCCTGTCAGACAGTGCTCAGACAACACCCACCCTCTCCCTGTCAGACAGTGCTCAGACAACCCCCACCCTCTCACTGACAGACAGTGCTCACACAACCACCGCCATCTTACTCTCAGTCAGTGCTCACACAACTCCACTCTCTCACTGTCAGACAGTGCTCACACAACCGTACTCTCTCACTGTCAGACAGTGCTCACACAACCACCACCCTCTCACTGTGAGACAGTGCTCACACAACCCCACCCTCTCACTGTCAGACAGTGCTCACACAACCCCACTCTCTCTCTGTCAGACAGGGCTCACACAAACCAACTCTCTCTCTGTCAGACAGGACTCACACAACCCCACTCTCTCACTGTCAGTCAGGGCTCACACAAACCCCACCCTCTCACTGTTAGACAGTGCTCACACAAACCCCACCCACTCACTGTTAGACAGTGCACAGACAACCCCCACCCTATCAGTGTCAGATAGGGCTAACACAGTCCCCACCCTTTCACTGGCAGACAGGGCTCACACAATCCCCACCCTCTCCCTGTCAGACAGGGATCACACAACCCCCACCCTCTCGCTTTCAGGCAGGGCTCACACAACCCCCGCCCTCTCACTGTCAGGCAGGGCTCACACAATCCCCACCCTCACACTGTTAGACAGTGCTCACACAACCACCACCCTCTCCCTGTCAGACAGTGCTCGCACAACCACCATCCCCACACTGTCAGAGAGTGCTCACACAACCACCGCCAACTTACTCTCAGACAGAGCTCACACAACTGAACTCTCTCACTGTCAGACAGTGCTCACACAACCCCCACCCTCTCAGTGTCAGACAGTGCTCACACAACCCCCACCCTCTCACTGTTAGACAGTGTTCACACAAACCCCACCATCTCACTGTTAGACAGTGCTCAGACAACCCACATCCTCTCACTGTCAGACAGGCCTCACACAACCCCCACACACTCACTGTCAGACAGTGCTCACACAACCCCCACCCTCTCCCTGTCGGACAGGGCTCACACAACCCCCACCCTCTCCCTGTCAGACAGGGCTCAGACAACACCCACCCTCTCCCTGTCAGACAGTGCTCAGACAACCCCCACCCTCTCACTGACAGACAGTGCTCGAACAACCACCACCCTCACACTGTCAGACAGTGCTCACACAACCACCGCCATCTTACTCTCAGACAGTGCTCACACAACCCCACTCTCTCACTGTCAGACAGTGCTCACACAACCACCACCCTCTCACTGTCAGACAGCGCTCACACAACCACCACCCTCTCACTGTTAGACAGCGCTCACACAACCACCACCCTCTCACTGTTAGACAGTGCTCACGCAACCCCACTCTCTCTCTGTCAGACAGTGCTCACACATCCCCACTCTCTCTCTGTCAGACAGGGTTCACACAACCACCACCCTCTCCCTGTCAGACAGTGCTCAGACAACACCCACCCTCTCCCTGTCAGACAGTGCTCAGACAACCCCCACCCTCTCACTGACAGACAGTGCTCGCACAACCACCACCCTCACACCGTTAGACAGTGCTCACACAACCACCGCCATCTTACTCTCAGACAGTGCTCACACAACCACCACCCTCTCACTGTCAGACAGCGCTCACAGAATCACCACCCTCTCACTGTTAGACAGCGCTCACACAACCACCACCCTCTCGCTTTCAGGCAGGGCTCACACAACCCCCGCCCTCTCACTGTCAGGCAGGGCTCACACAATCCCCACCCTCACACTGTTAGACAGTGCTCGCACAACCACCACCCTCTCCCTGTCAGACAGTGCTCACACAACCACCGCCAACTTACTCTCAGAGAGTGCTCACACAACACCCACCCTCTCACTGTTAGACAGTGCTCACACAAAGCCCACCCTCTCACTGTCACAATTTGCTCACACAACCCCCACCCTCTCACTGTTAGACATTGCTCACACAAACCCCACCATCTCACTGTTAGACAGTGCTCAGACAACCCCACCATCTCACTGTTAGACAGTGCTCAGACAACCTCCATCCTCTCACTGTCAGACAGGGCTCACACAACCCCCACCCTCTCCCTGTCAGACAGGGCTCACACAACCCCAACCCTCTCACTGTCAGACAGGGCTCACACAACTCCCACCCTCTCCCTGTCAGACAGGGCTCACACAACCCCCACCCTCTCCCTGTCAGACAGTGCTCAGACAATCCCCACCCTCTCACTGTCAGACAGTGCTCAGACAACCCCGACCCTCTCACTGACAGACAGTGCTCGCACAACCACCACCATCACACTGTCAGACAGTGCTCACACAAACACCGCCATCTTACTCTCAGTCAGTGCTCACAGAACTCCACTCTCTCACTGTCAGATAGTGCTCACACAACCACACTCTCTCACTGTCAGACAGTGCTCACACAACCACCACCCTGTCACTGTCAGACAGCGCTCACACAACCACCACCCTCTCCCTGTCAGACAGTGCTCACACAACCCCACTCTCTCTCTGTCAGACAGTGCTCACACAACCACCGCCAACTTACTCTCAGAGAGTGCTCACACAACACCCACCCTCTCACTGTCAGACAGTGCTCACACAAACCCCACCATCTCACTGTTAGACAGTGCTCAGACAACCTCACCATCTCACTGTTAGACAGTGCTCAGACAACCCCCATCCTCTCACTGTCAGACAGGGCTCACACAACCCCCACCCTCTCCCTGTCAGACAGGGCTCACACAACCCCAACATCTCACTGTTTGACAGTGCTCAGACAACCCCACCATCTCACTGTTAGACAGTGCTCAGACAACCCCCATCCTCTCACTGTCAGACAGGGCTCACACAACCCCCACCCTCTCCCTGTCAGACAGGGCTCACACAACCCCAACCCTCTCACTGTCAGACAGGGCTCACACAACTCCCACCCTCTCCCTGTCAGACAGGGCTCACACAACACCCACCCTCTCCCTGTCAGACAGTGCTCAGACAACATCCACCCTCTCCCTGTCAGACAGTGCTCAGACAACCCCCACCCTCTCACTGACAGACAGTGCTCACACAACCACCGCCATCTTACTCTCAGTCAGTGCTCACACAACTCCACTCTCTCACTGTCAGACAGTGCTCACACAACCGTACTCTCTCACTGTCAGACAGTGCTCACACAACCACCACCCTCTCACTGTGAGACAGTGCTCACACAACCCCACCCTCTCACTGTCAGACAGTGCTCACACAACCCCACTCTCTCTCTGTCAGACAGGGCTCACACAAACCCACTCTCTCTCTGTCAGACAGGACTCACACAACCCCACTCTCTCACTGTCAGTCAGGGCTCACACAAACCCCACCCTCTCACTGTTAGACAGTGCTCACACAAACCCCACCCACTCACTGTTAGACAGTGCACAGACAACCCCCACCCTATCAGTGTCAGATAGGGCTCACACAGTCCCCACCCTTTCACTGGCAGACAGGGCTCACACAATCCCCACCCTCTCCCTGTCAGACAGGGATCACACAACCCCCACCCTCTCGCTTTCAGGCAGGGCTCACACAACCCCCGCCCTCTCACTGTCAGGCAGGGCTCACACAATCCCCACCCTCACACTGTTAGACAGTGCTCACACAACCACCACCCTCTCCCTGTCAGACAGTGCTCGCACAACCACCATCCCCACACTGTCAGAGAGTGCTCACACAACCACCGCCAACTTACTCTCAGACAGAGCTCACACAACTGAACTCTCTCACTGTCAGACAGTGCTCACACAACCCCCACCCTCTCAGTGTCAGACAGTGCTCACACAACCCCCACCCTCTCACTGTTAGACAGTGTTCACACAAACCCCACCATCTCACTGTTAGACAGTGCTCAGACAACCCCCATCCTCTCACTGTCAGACAGACCTCACACAACCCCCACACACTCACTGTCAGACAGTGCTCACACAACCCCCACCCTCTCCCTGTCGGACAGGGCTCACACAACCCCCACCCTCTCCCTGTCAGACAGTGCTCAGACAACACCCACCCTCTCCCTGTCAGACAGTGCTCAGACAACCCCCACCCTCTCACTGACAGACAGTGCTCGCACAACCACCACCCTCACACTGTCAGACAGTGCTCACACAACCACCGCCATCTTACTCTCAGAGAGTGCTCACACAACACCCACCCTCTCACTGTTAGACAGTGCTCACACAAAGCCCACCCTCTCACTGTCACAATTTGCTCACACAACCCCCACCCTCTCACTGTTAGACATTGCTCACAAAAACCCCACCATCTCACTGTTAGACAGTGCTCAGACAACCCCACCATCTCACTGTTAGACAGTGCTCAGACAACCTCCATCCTCTCACTGTCAGACAGGGCTCACACAACCCCCACCCTCTCCCTGTCAGACAGGGCTCACACAACCCCAACCCTCTCACTGTCAGACAGGGCTCACACAACTCCCACCCTCTCCCTGTCAGACAGGGCTCACACAACCCCCACCCTCTCCCTGTCAGACAGTGCTCAGACAATCCCCACCCTCTCACTGTCAGACAGTGCTCAGACAACCCCGACCCTCTCACTGACAGACAGTGCTCGCACAACCACCACCATCACACTGTCAGACAGTGCTCACACAAACACCGCCATCTTACTCTCAGTCAGTGCTCACAGAACTCCACTCTCTCACTGTCAGATAGTGCTCACACAACCACACTCTCTCACTGTCAGACAGTGCTCACACAACCACCACCCTGTCACTGTCAGACAGCGCTCACACAACCACCACCCTCTCCCTGTCAGACAGTGCTCACACAACCCCACTCTCTCTCTGTCAGACAGTGCTCACACAACCACCGCCAACTTACTCTCAGAGAGTGCTCACACAACACCCACCCTCTCACTGTCAGACAGTGCTCACACAAACCCCACCATCTCACTGTTAGACAGTGCTCAGACAACCTCACCATCTCACTGTTAGACAGTGCTCAGACAACCCCCATCCTCTCACTGTCAGACAGGGCTCACACAACCCCCACCCTCTCCCTGTCAGACAGGGCTCACACAACCCCAACATCTCACTGTTTGACAGTGCTCAGACAACCCCACCATCTCACTGTTAGACAGTGCTCAGACAACCCCCATCCTCTCACTGTCAGACAGGGCTCACACAACCCCCACCCTCTCCCTGTCAGACAGGGCTCACACAACCCCAACCCTCTCACTGTCAGACAGGGCTCACACAACTCCCACCCTCTCCCTGTCAGACAGGGCTCACACAACACCCACCCTCTCCCTGTCAGACAGTGCTCAGACAACATCCACCCTCTCCCTGTCAGACAGTGCTCAGACAACCCCCACCCTCTCACTGACAGACAGTGCTCACACAACCACCGCCATCTTACTCTCAGTCAGTGCTCACACAACTCCACTCTCTCACTGTCAGACAGTGCTCACACAACCGTACTCTCTCACTGTCAGACAGTGCTCACACAACCACCACCCTCTCACTGTGAGACAGTGCTCACACAACCCCACCCTCTCACTGTCAGACAGTGCTCACACAACCCCACTCTCTCTCTGTCAGACAGGGCTCACACAAACCCACTCTCTCTCTGTCAGACAGGACTCACACAACCCCACTCTCTCACTGTCAGTCAGGGCTCACACAAACCCCACCCTCTCACTGTTAGACAGTGCTCACACAAACCCCACCCACTCACTGTTAGACAGTGCACAGACAACCCCCACCCTATCAGTGTCAGATAGGGCTCACACAGTCCCCACCCTTTCACTGGCAGACAGGGCTCACACAATCCCCACCCTCTCCCTGTCAGACAGGGATCACACAACCCCCACCCTCTCGCTTTCAGGCAGGGCTCACACAACCCCCGCCCTCTCACTGTCAGGCAGGGCTCACACAATCCCCACCCTCACACTGTTAGACAGTGCTCACACAACCACCACCCTCTCCCTGTCAGACAGTGCTCGCACAACCACCATCCCCACACTGTCAGAGAGTGCTCACACAACCACCGCCAACTTACTCTCAGACAGAGCTCACACAACTGAACTCTCTCACTGTCAGACAGTGCTCACACAACCCCCACCCTCTCAGTGTCAGACAGTGCTCACACAACCCCCACCCTCTCACTGTTAGACAGTGTTCACACAAACCCCACCATCTCACTGTTAGACAGTGCTCAGACAACCCCCATCCTCTCACTGTCAGACAGACCTCACACAACCCCCACACACTCACTGTCAGACAGTGCTCACACAACCCCCACCCTCTCCCTGTCGGACAGGGCTCACACAACCCCCACCCTCTCCCTGTCAGACAGTGCTCAGACAACACCCACCCTCTCCCTGTCAGACAGTGCTCAGACAACCCCCACCCTCTCACTGACAGACAGTGCTCGCACAACCACCACCCTCACACTGTCAGACAGTGCTCACACAACCACCGCCATCTTACTCTCAGACAGTGCTCACACAACTCCACTCTCTCACTGTCAGACAGTGCTCACACAACTCCACTCTCTCACTGTCAGACAGTGCTCACACAACCACCACCCTCTCACTGTCAGACAGCGCTCACACAACCACCACCCTCTCACTGTTAGACAGCGCTCACACAACCACCACCCTCTCACTGTTAGACAGTGCTCACGCAACCCCACTCTCTCTCTGTCAGACAGTGCTCACACATCCCCACTCTCTCTCTGTCAGACAGGGTTCACACAACCATCACCCTCTCCCTGTCAGACAGTGCTCAGACAACACCCACCCTCTCCCTGTCAGACAGTGCTCAGACAACCCCCACCCTCTCACTGACAGACAGTGCTCGCACAACCACCACCCTCACACTGTTAGACAGTGCTCACACAACCACCGCCATCTTACTCTCAGACAGTGCTCACACAACCACCACCCTCTCACTGTCAGACAGCGCTCACAGAATCACCACCCTCTCACTGTTAGACAGCGCTCACACAACCACCACCCTCTCACTGTTAGACAGTGCTCACGCAACCCCACTCTCTCTCTGTCAGACAGTGCTCACACATCCCCACTCTCTCTCTGTCAGACAGGGTTCACACAACCACCACCCTCTCGCTTTCAGGCAGGGCTCACACAACCCCCGCTATCTCACTGTCAGGCAGGGCTCACACAATCCCCACCCTCACACTGTTAGACAGTGCTCGCACAACCACCACCCTCTCCCTGTCAGACAGTGCTCACACAACCACCGCCAACTTACTCTCAGAGAGTGCTCACACAACACCCACCCTCTCACTGTTAGACAGTGCTCAGACAAAGCCCACCCTCTCACTGTCACAATTTGCTCACACAACCCCCACCCTCTCACTGTTAGACATTGCTCACACAAACCCCACCATCTCACTGTTAGACAGTGCTCAGACAACCCCACCATCTCACTGTTAGACAGTGCTCAGACAACCTCCATCCTCTCACTGTCAGACAGGGCTCACACAACCCCCACCCTCTCCCTGTCAGACAGGGCTCACACAACCCCAACCCTCTCACTGTCAGACAGGGCTCACACAACTCCCACCCTCTCCCTGTCAGACAGGGCTCACACAACCCCCACCCTCTACCTGTCAGACAGTGCTCAGACAATCCCCACCCTCTCACTGTCAGACAGTGCTCAGACAACCCCGACCCTCTCACTGACAGACAGTGCTCGCACAACCACCACCATCACACTGTCAGACAGTGCTCACACAAACACCGCCATCTTACTCTCAGTCAGTGCTCACACAACTCCACTCTCTCACTGTCAGACAGTGCTCACACAACCACACTGTCTCACTGTCAGACAATGCTCACACAACCACCACCCTCTCACTGTCAGACAGCGCTCACACAACCACCACCCTTTCACTGTCAGACAGTGCTCACACAACTCCACTCTCTCTCTGTCAGACAGGGCTCACACAACCCCCACCCTCTCACTGTCAGACAGGGCTCACACAACTCCACTCTCTCTCTGTCAGACAGGGCTCACACAACCACCACCCTCGCACTGTCAGACAGTGCTCACACAACCACCGCCATCTTACTCTCAGACAGTGCTCACACAACTCCACTCTCTCACATTCAGACAGTGCTCACACAACCCCACTCTCTTATTGTCAGACAGTGCTCACACAACCACCACCCTCTCACTGTCAGACAGCGCTCACACAACCACCACCCTCTCACTGTTAGACAGTGCTCACACAACCCCACTCTCTCTCTGTCAGACAGGGCTCACACATCCCCACTCTCTTTCTGTCAGACAGGGTTCACACAACAACCACCCTCTCGCTTTCAGGCAGGGCTCACACAACCCCCGCCCTCTCACTGTCAGGCAGGGCTCACACAATCCCCACCCTCACACTGTTAGAGAGTGCTCGCACAACCACCACCCTCTCCCTGTCAGACAGTGCTCACACAACCACCGCCAACTTACTCTCAGAGAGTGCTCACACAACACCCACCCTCTCACTGTCAGACAGTGCTCACACAACCCCCATCCTCTGACTGTTAGACAGTGCTCACACAAACCCCACCATCTCACTGTTAGACAGTGCTCAGACAACCCCACCATCTCACTGTTAGACAGTGCTCAGACAACCCCCATCCTCTCACTGTCAGACAGGGCTCACACAACCCCCATCCTCTCCCTGTCAGACAGGGCTCCCACAACCCCAACCCTCTCACTGTCAAACAGGGCTCACACAACTCCCACCCTCTCCCTGTCAGACAGGGCTCACACAACCCCCACCCTCTCCCTGTCAGACAGTGCTCAGACAACACCCACCCTCTCCCTGTCAGACAGTGCTCAGACAACCCCCACCCTCTCACTGACAGACAGTGCTCGCACAACCACCACCATCACACTGTCAGACAGTGCTCACACAACCACCGCCATCTTACTCTCAGTCAGTGCTCACAACTCCACTCTCTCACTGTCAGACAGTGCTCACACAACCACCACCCTCTCACTGTCAGACAGCGCTCACACAACCACCACCCTCTCACTGTCAGACAGTGCTCACACAACCACCACCCTCTCACTGTCAGACAGTGCTCACACAACCCCACCCTCTCACTGTCAGACAGTGCTCAGACAAGCCCACTCTCTCACTTTCAGATACTGCTCACACAACCCCACCCTCACACTGTCAGACAGTACTCGCACAACCACCACCCTCACAATGTCAGACAGTGCTCACAACCACCGCCATCTTACTCTCAGACAGTGCTCCCACAACTCCACTCTCTCACTGTCAGACAGTGTTCACACAACTCCACTGTCTCACAGACAGTGCTCACACAATCCCCACCCTCTCACTGTTAGTCAGTGCTCACACAAACCCCACCCTCTCACTGTCAGACAGTGCTCACACAACTCACACCCTCTCACTGTCAGACAATGCTCACACAACCGCACCCTCTCACGGTCAGACATTGCTCACACAACCACCACCCTCTCACTGTCAGACAATGCTCACACAACACCCCCCTCTGACTGTTCGACAGTGCTCACACAACTACCACCCTCACACTGTCAGCCAGTGCTCACACAACCACCACCCTCTCCCTGTCAGACAGTGCTCGCACAACCACCACCCTCTCACTGTCAGACAGTGCTCACACAACGCCCACCCTCTCACTGTTAGACAGTGCTCACACAACTCCCACCCTCTCACTGTCAGACAGTGCTCACACAACGCCCTCCCTCTCACTGTTAGACAGTGCTCACACAACTCCCACCCTCTCACTGTCAGACAAGGCTCGCACAACCACCGCCATCTTACTCTCAGAGAGTGCTCACACAACGCCCACCCTCTCACTGTCAGACAGTGCTCACACAACTACCACCCTCACACTGTCAGCCAGTGCTCACACAAACACCACCCTCTCACTGTCAGACAGTGCTCACACAACCACCGCCTTCTTACTCTCAGAGAGTGCTCACACAACTCCGCCCTCTCACTGTCAGACAGTGCTCACACAACACCCCCCCTCTGACTGTTCGACAGTGCTCACACAACTACCACCCTCACACTGTCAGCCAGTGCTCACACAAACACCACCCTCTCACTGTCAGACAGTGCTCACACAACCACCGCCTTCTTACTCTCAGAGAGTGCTCACACAACTCCGCCCTCTCACTGTCAGACAGTGCTCACACAACCCCACTCTCTCACTGTCAGACAGTGCTCAGACAACCCTCACCCTCTCACTGTCAGACCGTGCTCGCACAACCACCACCCTCACACTGTCAGACAATGCTCACACAACCACCGCCATCTTACTCTCAGACAGTGCTCACACAACCCCACCCTCTCCCTGTCAGACAGGGCTCACACAACCCCCACCCTCTCACTGTCAGACAGTGCTCACACAACCCTCACCCTCCCTCTCTCAGACAGTGCTCAAACAACCCCACTCTCTCACTGTCAGACAGTGCTCACATAAACACTACCCTCTTACTGTCAGACAGTGCCCAGACAACCCCACTCTCTAACTTTCAGATAGTGCTCAAACAACCCCACCCTCACACTGTTAGACAGTGCTCACACAACCCCACTCTCTCACTGTAAGTGTTCACACAAACACCACTCTCTCACTGTCAGACAGTACTCGCACAACCACCACCCTCCCACTGTCAGACAGTGCTCACACAACAACCGCCATCTTACTTTCAGACAGTGCTCACACAACTCCACTCTCTCACTGTCAGACAGTGCTCAAACTACTCCACTCTCTCACTGTCAGACAGTCCTCACACAACGCCCACCCTCTCACTGTCAGACAGTGCTCACACAACCCCACCCTCTCCCTGTCAGACAGTGCTCACACAACCACCGCCACCTTACTCTCAGACAGTGCTCACACAACCCCACCCTCTCCCTGTCAGACAGTGCTCACACAACCACCGCCACCTTACTCTCAGACAGTGCTCAGACAACACCCACCCTCTCACTGTCAGACAGTGCTCAGACAACACCCACCCTCTCCCTGTCAGACAGTGCTCACACAACCCCCACCCTCTCACTGTCAGACAGCGCTCACACAACCACCACCCTCTCACTGTCAGACAGTGCTCAGACAAGACCACTCTCTCACTTTCAGAAAGTGCTCACACAACCATCACCCTCTTCCTGTTAGACAGTGCTCACACAACCCCACTCTCTCACTGTCAGTGTTCACACAACCACCACCCTCTCACTGTCAGACAGTACTCGCACAACCACCACCCTCACAATGTCAGACAGTGCTCACAACCACCGCCATCTTACTCTCAGACAGTGCTCACACAATTCCACTCTCTCACTGTCAGACAGTGCTCATACAAACTCCACCCTCTCACTGTCAGACAGGGCACACACAACTCCACTGTCTCACAATCAGACGTGCTCACACAACCCCCACCCTCTCACTGTTAGACAGTGCTCACACAAAACCCACCCTCTCACTGTTAGACAGTGCTCACACAAACCCCACCCTCTCACTGTCAGACAGGGCACACAGAACCCCCACCCTCTCATTGTCAGACAGGGCTCATACAAACCCCACCCTCTCCCTGTCAGACAGTGGTCACACAACCGCACCCTCTCACGGTCAGACATTGCTCACACAACCACCACCCTATCACTGTCAGACAGTGCTCACACAACACCCCCCTCTGACTGTTCGACAGTGCTCACACAACTACCACCCTCACACTGTCAGCCAGTGCTCACACAACCACCACCCTCTCACTGTCAGACAGTGCTCACACAACCCCCACCCTCTCACTGTCAGACAGTGCTCACACAACCCTCACCCTCTCTCTCTCAGACAGTGCTCACACAAACCCACTCTCTCCCTGTCAGACAGTGCTCACACAAACACCACCCTCTCACTGTTAGACAGTGCTCACACAACTCCCACGCACTCCCTGTCAGACAGTGCTCATACAACCCCCACCCTCTCACTGTCAGACAGTGCTCACACAACGCCCACCCTCTCACTGTTAGGCAGTGCTCACACAACTGCCACCCTCTCCCTGTCAGACAAGGCTCACACAACGCCCACCCTCTCCCTGTCAGACAGTGCTCAGACAACACCCACCCTCTCCATGTCAGACAGTGCTCAGACAACCACCACCCTCTCACTGTCAGACAGTGCTCGCACAACCACCGCCATCTTACTCTCAGACAGTGGCTCACACAACTCCACTCTCTCACTGTCAGACAGTGCTCACACAACCCCACTCTCTCACTGTCAGTCAGTGCTCACAGTAACACCACCCTCTCACTGTCAGACAGTGCTCACACAACCACCACCCTCACACTGTCAGACAGTGCTCACACAACGCCATTCTCTCTCTGTCAGACAGGGCTCACACAACCCCACTCTCTCTCTGTCAGACAGGGCTCACACAACTACCACCCTCTCCCTGTCAGACAGTGCTCACACAACCCTCACCCTCTCTCTCTCAGACAGTGTTCACACAACCCCACTCTCTCCCTGTCAGACAGTGCTCACACAAACACCACCCTCTCACTGTCAGAAAGTGCTCAGACAACCCCACTCTCTCACTTTCAGATAGTGCTCACACAACCACCGCCATCTTACTCTCAGACAGTGCTCACACAACCACCGCCATCTTACTCTCAGACAGTGTTCCCACAACTCCACTCTCTCACTGTCAGACAGTGCTCACACAACCCCACTCTCTCACTGTCAGACAGTGCTCACACAACCCCACTCACTCACTGTTAGACAGTGCTCACACAACTACCACCCTCATACTGTCAGACAGTGCTCACACAACCACCACCCTCACCCTGTGAGACAGTGTTCGCACAACTACTATCCCCACACTGTCAGACAGTGCTCACACAACCACCACCCTCTCACTGTCAGACAGTACTCGCACAACCACCGCCATTTTACTCTCAGACAGTGTTCCCACAACTCCACTCACTCACTGTTAGACAGTGCTCACACAACTACCACCCTCACACTGTCAGACAGTGCTCACACAATCACCACCCTCACCCTGTCAGACAGTGCTCGCACAACTACCATCCCCATACTGTCAGACAGTGCTCACACAACCCCACTCTCTCACTGTCAGACAGTGCTCACACAACCACACTCTCACACAGTCAGACAGTGCTCACACAACCCCCAGCCTCTCACTGTTACACAGTGCTCACACAAACCCCACGCTGTCACTGTTAGACAGTGCTCAGACAACCCCCACCCTCTCACTGTCAGACAGGGCCCACACAAACCCCACCCTCTCCCTGTCAGACAGGGCTCACACAACTCCCACCCTCTCCCTGTCAGACAGGGCTCACACAACCCCCACCCTCTCCCTGTCAGACAGTGCTCAGACTTCCCCCACCCTCTCACTGTCAGACAGTGCTCGCACAACCACCGCCATCTTCCTCTCAGAGAGTGCTCACCCAACTCCACTCTCTCACTGTCAGACAGTGCTCACACAACCCCAGTCTCTCACTGTCAGACAGTGCTCACACAACCACCACCCTCTCACTGTCAGACAGTGCTCACACAACACCCCCCCCTCACTGTTAGACAGTGCTCACACAACTACCACCTTCACAGTGTCAGACAGTGCTCACACAACCAACACCCTCACACTTTCAGACAGCGTTCACACAACCACCGCCATCTTACTCTCAGAGAGTGCTCACACAACTCCACTGTCTCACTGTCAGACAGTGCTCACACAACCCCACCTCACACTGTCAGAGAGTGCACACACAACCTCACTCTCTCACTGTCAGACAGTGCTCCCATAATCCACGGCCCTCTCACTGTCAGACAGTTCTCACACAACCCCCACCCGCGCACTGCCAGACAGTGCTCACTCAATCACCACCTTCTCACTGTCAGACAGTGCTCACACAACTACCACCCTCACACTGTCAGACAGTGCTCGCATAACTACCACCCTCATACTGTTAGACAGTGCTCACACAACCCCACTCTTTCACTGCCAGACAGTTCTCACCCCACCATCCTCTCACTGTCAGACAGTGCTCACACAACCACTGCAATCTCACTGTCAGACAGTGCTCACACAATCCCCACACTCTCACTGTCAGACAGTGCTCACACAAACCCGCAATCTCACTGTCAGACAGTGCTCACACAATCTCCACCCTCTCACTGTCAGACAGTGCTGACACAATCTCTACCCTCTCACTGTCAGACAGTGCTCGCACAACCACCGCCATCTTACTCTCAGACAGTGCTCCCACAACTCCACTCACTCACTGTTAGACAGTGCTCACACAACTACCACCCTCACACTGTCAGACAGTGCTCACACAACTACCACCCTCACACTGTCAGACAGTGCTCGCACAACTACCATCCCCATACTGTCAGACAGTGCTCACACAACCCCACTCTCTCACTGTCAGACAGTTCTCACCCCACCATCCTCTCACTGTCAGACAGTGCTCACACAACCACCGCAATCTCACTGTCAGACAGTGCTCACACAATCCCCACCCTCTCACTGTCAGACAGTGCTCACACAAACACCACCCACTCACTGTCAGACAGTGCTCAGACAACCCCACTCTCTCACTTTCAGATAGTGCTCACACAATCCCCACCCTCACACTGTTAGACAGTGCTCACACAACCACCACCCTCTCCCTGTCAGACAGTACTCGCACAACCACCGCCATCTTACTCTCAGACAGTGCTCACAGAACCACCGCCATCTTACTCTCAGACAGTGTTCCCACAACTCCACTCACTCACTGTTAGACAGTGCTCACACAACTACCACCCTCACACTGTCAGACAGTGCTCACACAATCACCACCCTCACCCTGTCAGACAGTGCTCGCACAACTACCATCCCCATACTGTCAGACAGTGCTCACACAACCCCACTCTCTCACTGTCAGACAGTGCTCACACAACCACACTCTCACACAGTCAGACAGTGCTCACACAACCCCCAGCCTCTCACTGTTACACAGTGCTCACACAAACCCCACCCTCTCACTGTTAGACAGTGCTCAGACAACCCCCACCCTCTCACTGTCAGACTGGGCTCACACAACCCCCACCCTCTCCCTGTCAGACAGTGCTCAGACTTCCCCCACCCTCTCACTGTCAGACAGTGCTCGCACAACCACCGCCATCTTCCTCGCAGAGAGTGCTCACCCAACTCCACTCTCTCACTGTCAGACAGTGCTCACACAACCCCAGTCTCTCACTGTCAGACAGTGCTCACACAACCACCACCCTCTCACTGTCAGACAGTGCTCACACAACACCCCCCCCTCACTGTTAGACAGTGCTCACACAACTACCACCTTCACAGTGTCAGACAGTGCTCACACAACCAACACCCTCACACTTTCAGACAGCGTTCACACAACCACCGCCATCTTACTCTCAGAGAGTGCTCACACAAACCCCCACCCTCTCCCTGTCAGACAGGGCTCACACAACTCCCACCCTCTCCCTGTCAGACAGTGCTCAGACTTCCCCCACCCTCTCACTGTTAGACAGTGCTCGCACAACCACCGCCATCTTCCTCTCAGAGAGTGCTCACCCAACTCCACTTTCTCACTGTCAGACAGTGCTCACACAACCGCACCCTCTCACTGTCAGACAGTGCTCACACAACACCCCCCCCTCACTGTTAGACAGTGCTCACACAACCACCACCCTCACACTTTCAGACAGCGCTCACACAACCACTGCCATCTTACTCTCAGAGAGTGCTGACACAACACCAGTGTCTCACTGTCAGACAGTGCTCACCCAACCCCACCTCACACTGTCAGAGAGTGCTCACACAACCTCACTCTCTCACTGTCAGACAGTGCTCCCATAATCCACAGTCCTCTCACTGTCAGACAGTTCTCACACAACCCCCACCCGCGCACTGCCAGACAGTGCTCACTCAATCACCACCTTCTCACTGTCAGACAGTGCTCACACAACTACCACCCTCACACTGTCAGAATGTGCTCACATAACCCCACCCTCTCACTGGCAGACAGTGCTCACACAACCCCCACCCTCTCACTGTCAAACTGTGCTCACACAAACCCTACCTCTCACTGTTAGACAGTGCTCACACAACGCCCACCCTCTCCCTGTCAGACAGGGCTCACACAACCCCCACCCTCTCACTATCAGACAGGGCTCACACAACTCCCACCCTCTCACTGTCAGACAGGGTTCGCACAACCCACACCCACTCCCTGTCAGACAGTGCTCACACAACCCCCACCCTCTCACTGTCAAACTGTGCTCACACAAACCCTACCTCTCACTGTTAGACAGTGCTCACACAACGCCCACCCTCTCCCTGTCAGACAGGGCTCACACAACCCCCACCCTCTCACTATCAGACAGGGCTCACACAACTCCCACCCTCTCACTGTCAGACAGGGTTCGCACAACCCACACCCACTCCCTGTCAGACAATGCTCAGACAACCCCCACCCTCTCCCTGTCAGACATTGCTCAGACAAACACCACCCTTTCCCTGTCAGACAGTGCTCGCACAACCACCACCCTCACACTGTCAGACAGTGCTCACACAACCACCGCCATCTTACTCTCAGACAGTGCTCACACAACTCCACTCTCTCTCTGTCAGACAGGGCTCACACAACCTCCACCCTCTCACTGTCAGACAGGGCTCAAACAAATCCCACCCTCTCCCTGTCAGACATTGCTCACATTATCCCCACCCTCTCATTGTTTGACAGTGCTCACAAAACCCCCACACTCTCACTGTCAGACAGTGGTCACACAACCCCCACCATCTCACTGTCAGTCAGTGCTCACACAACCCCCACCCTCTCCCTGTCAGACAGTACTCACACAACCGCCACTCTCTCACTGTCAGAGAGTGCTCAAACAACCCCACTGTCTCACTGTCAAGTAGTGCTCCACGACCCCACCCTCTCACTGTCAGACAGTGCTCACACAACCCCACTCTCTCTCTGTCAGACAGTGCTCACACAAACCCCACCTCACACTGTCAGAGAGTGCTCACACAACCTCACTCTCTCACTGTCAGACTTCGCTCACACAACTCCCACCCACTCACTGTCAGACAGTGATCACACTATCACCACCCTCTCACTGTCAGACAATGCTCACATAATCCACGGCCCTCTCACTGTCAGACAGTTCTCACACAACACCTACCTGCGCACTGCCAGACAGTGCTCACTCAATCACCACCTTCTCACTGTCAGACAGTGCTCACACAACTACCACCCTCACACTGTCAGACAGTGCTCACATAACTACCACCCTCATACTGTCAGACAGTGCTCACACAACCCCACTCTTTCACTGCCAGACAGTGCTCACCCCACCACCCTCTCACTGTCAGACAGTGCTCACACAACCCCCGCAATCTCACTGTCAGACAGTGCTGACACAACCCCAACCTCTCACTTTCAGACCGTACTCACACAATCCCCACCCTCTCCCTGTCAGACAGGGCTCATACAATCCCCACCCGCTCACTATCAGACAGTGCTCACACAACCCGCACCCGCGCACTGTCAGACAGTGCTCACTCAATCACCACCCTCTCACTGTCAGACAGTGCTCACACAACCCCACCCACTCACTATCAGACAGTGCTCACACAAGCCCACCTTCTCATGGTCAGACAGGCTCACACAACCCCCATCCTCTCCCTGTCAGACAGGGCTCACACAAGTCCCACCGGCTCCCTGTCAGACAGGGCTCACACAACTCCCACCCTCTTCTTGTCAGACAGTGCTCAGACAAACCCACTCTCTCACTGTCAGACAGTGCTCACACAACACCCCCCCTCTCACTATCAGACAGTGCTCACACAACCACCACCCTCTCCCTGTCAGACAGTGCTCGCACAACCACCACCCTCACACTGTCAGACAGTGCTCACACAACCACAGCCATCTTACTCTCAGAGAGTGATCACACAATTCCACTCTCTCACTGTCAGACAGTGCTCACACAACCCCACTCTCTCACTGTCGGACAGTGCTCGCACAACCACCACCCTCACACTGTCAGACAGTGCTCACACAACCACCGCCATCTTACTCTCAGAGAGTGATCACACATCTCCACTCTCTCACTGTCAGACTGTGCTCACACAATCCCCACCCTCACACTGTCAGACTGTGCTCACACAATCCCCACCCTCTCACTGTTAGACAGTGCTCAGACAACACCCACCCACTCCCTGTCAGACAGGGCTCACACAACCCCCACCCTCTCACTGTCAGACAGGGCTCACACAATGCCCACCCACTCCCTGTCAGACAGGGCTCACACAACTCCCACCCTCTCACTGTCAGACAGGGCTCACACAACCCACACCCTCTCCCTGTCAGACAATGCTCAGACAACCGCCACCCTCTCACTGTCTGACAGTGCTCACACAACTCCACCCTCTCACTGTCTGATAGTGCTTACACAACCAGCACCCTCACACTGTCAGACTGTGCTCACAGAACCCCACTCTCTCACTGTCAGACAGTGCTCACACAATCCCACTCTCTGACTGTCAGGTACTGCTCCACAACCCCACCCTCTCACTGTCAGACAGTGATCACATAATCCCCACCCTTTTCCTGTCAGACAGTGCTCACACAACCCGCACCCTCTCACTGTCAGACAGTGCTCACACAATCCCACTCTCTGACTGTCAGGTACTGCTCCACAACCCCACCCTCTCACTGTCAGACAGTGATCACATAATCCCCACCCTTTTCCTGTCAGACAGTGCTCACACAACCCGCACCCTCTCACTGTCAGACAGTTCTCACACAACCCCAACCCGCGCACTGCCAGACAGTGCTCACTCAATCACCACCTTCTCACTGTCAGACAGTGCTCACACAACTACCACCCTCACACAGTCAGAATGTGCTCACATAACCCCCACCCTCTCACTGGCAGACAGTGCTCACACAAACCCTACCTCTCACTGTTAGACAGTGCTCAGACAACGCCCACCCTCTCCCTGTCAGACAGGGCTCACACAACCCCCACCCTCTCACTATCAGACAGGGCTCACACAACACCCACCCTCTCCCTGTCAGACAGTGCTCAGACAAGCCCCACCCTCTCCCTGTCAGACAGTGCTCGCACAACCACCACCCTCACACTGTCAGACAGTGCTCACACAACCACCGCCATCTTACTCTCAGACAGTGCTCACACAACTCCACTCTCTCTCTGTCAGACAGGGCTCACACAACCTCCACCCTCTCACTGTCAGACAGGGCTCAAACAAACCCCGCCCTCTCCCTGTCAGACATTGCTCACATTATCCCCACCCTCTCACTGTCAGACAGTGGTCACACAACCCCCACCCTCTCATTGTTAGACAGTGCTCACACAACCCCCACACTCTCACTGTCAGACAGTGGTCACACAACCCCCACCATCTCACTGTCAGTCAGTGCTCACACAACCCCCACCCTCTCCCTGTCAGACAGTGCTCACACAACCGCCACTCTCTCACTGTCAGAGAGTGCTCACACAACCCCACTGTCTCACTGTCAAGTAGTGCTCCACGACCCCACCCTCTCACTGTCAGACTGTGCTCACTCAATCACCACCCTCTCACTGTCAGACAGTGCTCACACAACCCCACCCTCTCACTGTCAGACTGTGCTCACTCAATCACCACCCTCTCACTATCAGACAGTGCTGACACAACCCCACTGTCTCACTGTCAGACAGTGCTCACACAACCCCACTCTCTCTCTGTCAGACAGTGCTCACACAAACCCACCCTCTCACTGTCAGACAGTGCTCACACAAACCCCACCTCACACTGTCAGAGAGTGATCACACAATCTCACTCTCTCACTGTCAGACTTCGCTCACACAACTCCCACCCACTCACTGTCAGACAGTGATCACACTATCACCACCCTCTCACTGTCAGACAGTGCTCACATAATCCACGGCCCTCTCACTGTCAGACAGTTCTCACACAACCCCCACCCGCGCACTGCCAGACAGTGCTCACTCAATCACCACCTTCTCACTGTCAGACAGTGCTCACACAACTACCACCCTCACACTGTCAGACAGTGCTCACATAACTACCACCCTCATACTGTTAGACAGTGCTCACACAACCCCCGCAATCTCACTGTCAGACAGTGCTGACACAACCCCCACCCTCTCACTGTCAGACAGGGCTCACACAATGCCCACCCACTCCCTGTCAGACAGGGCTCACACAACCCGCACCCTCTCACTGTCAGACAGTGCTCACACAATCCCACTCTCTGACTGTCAGGTACTGCTCCACAACCCCACCCTCTCCCTGTCAGACAATGCTCAGACAACCGCCACCCTCTCACTGTCTGACAGTGCTCACACAACTCCACCCTCTCACTGTCTGATAGTGCTTACACAACCAGCACCCTCACACTGTCAGACTGTGCTCACAGAACCCCACTCTCTCACTGTCAGACAGTGCTCACACAATCCCACTCTCTGACTGTCAGGTACTGCTCCACAACCCCACCCTCTCACTGTCAGACAGTGATCACATAATCCCCACCCTTTTCCTGTCAGACAGTGCTCACACAACCCGCACCCTCTCACTGTCAGACAGTGCTCACACAATCCCACTCTCTGACTGTCAGGTACTGCTCCACAACCCCACCCTCTCACTGTCAGACAGTGATCACATAATCCCCACCCTTTTCCTGTCAGACAGTGCTCACACAACCCGCACCCTCTCACTGTCAGACAGTTCTCACACAACCCCAACCCGCGCACTGCCAGACAGTGCTCACTCAATCACCACCTTCTCACTGTCAGACAGTGCTCACACAACTACCACCCTCACACAGTCAGAATGTGCTCACATAACCCCCACCCTCTCACTGGCAGACAGTGCTCACACAAACCCTACCTCTCACTGTTAGACAGTGCTCAGACAACGCCCACCCTCTCCCTGTCAGACAGGGCTCACACAACCCCCACCCTCTCACTATCAGACAGGGCTCACACAACACCCACCCTCTCCCTGTCAGACAGTGCTCAGACAAGCCCCACCCTCTCCCTGTCAGACAGTGCTCGCACAACCACCACCCTCACACTGTCAGACAGTGCTCACACAACCACCGCCATCTTACTCTCAGACAGTGCTCACACAACTCCACTCTCTCTCTGTCAGACAGGGCTCACACAACCTCCACCCTCTCACTGTCAGACAGGGCTCAAACAAACCCCGCCCTCTCCCTGTCAGACATTGCTCACATTATCCCCACCCTCTCACTGTCAGACAGTGGTCACACAACCCCCACCCTCTCATTGTTAGACAGTGCTCACACAACCCCCACACTCTCACTGTCAGACAGTGGTCACACAACCCCCACCATCTCACTGTCAGTCAGTGCTCACACAACCCCCACCCTCTCCCTGTCAGACAGTGCTCACACAACCGCCACTCTCTCACTGTCAGAGAGTGCTCACACAACCCCACTGTCTCACTGTCAAGTAGTGCTCCACGACCCCACCCTCTCACTGTCAGACTGTGCTCACTCAATCACCACCCTCTCACTGTCAGACAGTGCTCACACAACCCCACCCTCTCACTGTCAGACTGTGCTCACTCAATCACCACCCTCTCACTATCAGACAGTGCTGACACAACCCCACTGTCTCACTGTCAGACAGTGCTCACACAACCCCACTCTCTCTCTGTCAGACAGTGCTCACACAAACCCACCCTCTCACTGTCAGACAGTGCTCACACAAACCCCACCTCACACTGTCAGAGAGTGATCACACAATCTCACTCTCTCACTGTCAGACTTCGCTCACACAACTCCCACCCACTCACTGTCAGACAGTGATCACACTATCACCACCCTCTCACTGTCAGACAGTGCTCACATAATCCACGGCCCTCTCACTGTCAGACAGTTCTCACACAACCCCCACCCGCGCACTGCCAGACAGTGCTCACTCAATCACCACCTTCTCACTGTCAGACAGTGCTCACACAACTACCACCCTCACACTGTCAGACAGTGCTCACATAACTACCACCCTCATACTGTTAGACAGTGCTCACACAACCCCCGCAATCTCACTGTCAGACAGTGCTGACACAACCCCCACCCTCTCACTGTCAGACAGGGCTCACACAATGCCCACCCACTCCCTGTCAGACAGGGCTCACACAACTCCCACCCTCTCACTGTCAGACAGGGCTCACACAACCCACACCCTCTCCCTGTCAGACAATGCTCAGACAACCGCCACCCTCTCACTGTCTGACAGTGCTCACACAACTCCACCCTCTCACTGTCTGATAGTGCTTACACAACCAGCACCCTCACACTGTCAGACTGTGCTCACAGAACCCCACTCTCTCACTGTCAGACAGTGCTCACACAATCCCACTCTCTGACTGTCAGGTACTGCTCCACAACCCCACCCTCTCACTGTCAGACAGTGATCACATAATCCCCACCCTTTTCCTGTCAGACAGTGCTCACACAACCCGCACCCTCTCACTGTCAGACAGTGCTCACACAATCCCACTCTCTGACTGTCAGGTACTGCTCCACAACCCCACCCTCTCACTGTCAGACAGTGATCACATAATCCCCACCCTTTTCCTGTCAGACAGTGCTCACACAACCCGCACCCTCTCACTGTCAGACAGTTCTCACACAACCCCAACCCGCGCACTGCCAGACAGTGCTCACTCAATCACCACCTTCTCACTGTCAGACAGTGCTCACACAACTACCACCCTCACACAGTCAGAATGTGCTCACATAACCCCCACCCTCTCACTGGCAGACAGTGCTCACACAAACCCTACCTCTCACTGTTAGACAGTGCTCAGACAACGCCCACCCTCTCCCTGTCAGACAGGGCTCACACAACCCCCACCCTCTCACTATCAGACAGGGCTCACACAACACCCACCCTCTCCCTGTCAGACAGTGCTCAGACAAGCCCCACCCTCTCCCTGTCAGACAGTGCTCGCACAACCACCACCCTCACACTGTCAGACAGTGCTCACACAACCACCGCCATCTTACTCTCAGACAGTGCTCACACAACTCCACTCTCTCTCTGTCAGACAGGGCTCACACAACCTCCACCCTCTCACTGTCAGACAGGGCTCAAACAAACCCCGCCCTCTCCCTGTCAGACATTGCTCACATTATCCCCACCCTCTCACTGTCAGACAGTGGTCACACAACCCCCACCCTCTCATTGTTAGACAGTGCTCACACAACCCCCACACTCTCACTGTCAGACAGTGGTCACACAACCCCCACCATCTCACTGTCAGTCAGTGCTCACACAACCCCCACCCTCTCCCTGTCAGACAGTGCTCACACAACCGCCACTCTCTCACTGTCAGAGAGTGCTCACACAACCCCACTGTCTCACTGTCAAGTAGTGCTCCACGACCCCACCCTCTCACTGTCAGACTGTGCTCACTCAATCACCACCCTCTCACTGTCAGACAGTGCTCACACAACCCCACCCTCTCACTGTCAGACTGTGCTCACTCAATCACCACCCTCTCACTATCAGACAGTGCTGACACAACCCCACTGTCTCACTGTCAGACAGTGCTCACACAACCCCACTCTCTCTCTGTCAGACAGTGCTCACACAAACCCACCCTCTCACTGTCAGACAGTGCTCACACAAACCCCACCTCACACTGTCAGAGAGTGATCACACAATCTCACTCTCTCACTGTCAGACTTCGCTCACACAACTCCCACCCACTCACTGTCAGACAGTGATCACACTATCACCACCCTCTCACTGTCAGACAGTGCTCACATAATCCACGGCCCTCTCACTGTCAGACAGTTCTCACACAACCCCCACCCGCGCACTGCCAGACAGTGCTCACTCAATCACCACCTTCTCACTGTCAGACAGTGCTCACACAACTACCACCCTCACACTGTCAGACAGTGCTCACATAACTACCACCCTCATACTGTTAGACAGTGCTCACACAACCCCCGCAATCTCACTGTCAGACAGTGCTGACACAACCCCCACCCTCTCACTGTCAGACAGGGCTCACACAATGCCCACCCACTCCCTGTCAGACAGGGCTCACACAACTCCCACCCTCTCACTGTCAGACAGGGCTCACACAACCCACACCCTCTCCCTGTCAGACAATGCTCAGACAACCGCCACCCTCTCACTGTCTGACAGTGCTCACACAACTCCACCCTCTCACTGTCTGATAGTGCTTACACAACCAGCACCCTCACACTGTCAGACTGTGCTCACAGAACCCCACTCTCTCACTGTCAGACAGTGCTCACACAATCCCACTCTCTGACTGTCAGGTACTGCTCCACAACCCCACCCTCTCACTGTCAGACAGTGATCACATAATCCCCACCCTTTTCCTGTCAGACAGTGCTCACACAACCCGCACCCTCTCACTGTCAGACAGTGCTCACACAATCCCACTCTCTGACTGTCAGGTACTGCTCCACAACCCCACCCTCTCACTGTCAGACAGTGATCACATAATCCCCACCCTTTTCCTGTCAGACAGTGCTCACACAACCCGCACCCTCTCACTGTCAGACAGTTCTCACACAACCCCAACCCGCGCACTGCCAGACAGTGCTCACTCAATCACCACCTTCTCACTGTCAGACAGTGCTCACACAACTACCACCCTCACACAGTCAGAATGTGCTCACATAACCCCCACCCTCTCACTGGCAGACAGTGCTCACACAAACCCTACCTCTCACTGTTAGACAGTGCTCAGACAACGCCCACCCTCTCCCTGTCAGACAGGGCTCACACAACCCCCACCCTCTCACTATCAGACAGGGCTCACACAACACCCACCCTCTCCCTGTCAGACAGTGCTCAGACAAGCCCCACCCTCTCCCTGTCAGACAGTGCTCGCACAACCACCACCCTCACACTGTCAGACAGTGCTCACACAACCACCGCCATCTTACTCTCAGACAGTGCTCACACAACTCCACTCTCTCTCTGTCAGACAGGGCTCACACAACCTCCACCCTCTCACTGTCAGACAGGGCTCAAACAAACCCCGCCCTCTCCCTGTCAGACATTGCTCACATTATCCCCACCCTCTCACTGTCAGACAGTGGTCACACAACCCCCACCCTCTCATTGTTAGACAGTGCTCACACAACCCCCACACTCTCACTGTCAGACAGTGGTCACACAACCCCCACCATCTCACTGTCAGTCAGTGCTCACACAACCCCCACCCTCTCCCTGTCAGACAGTGCTCACACAACCGCCACTCTCTCACTGTCAGAGAGTGCTCACACAACCCCACTGTCTCACTGTCAAGTAGTGCTCCACGACCCCACCCTCTCACTGTCAGACTGTGCTCACTCAATCACCACCCTCTCACTGTCAGACAGTGCTCACACAACCCCACCCTCTCACTGTCAGACTGTGCTCACTCAATCACCACCCTCTCACTATCAGACAGTGCTGACACAACCCCACTGTCTCACTGTCAGACAGTGCTCACACAACCCCACTCTCTCTCTGTCAGACAGTGCTCACACAAACCCACCCTCTCACTGTCAGACAGTGCTCACACAAACCCCACCTCACACTGTCAGAGAGTGATCACACAATCTCACTCTCTCACTGTCAGACTTCGCTCACACAACTCCCACCCACTCACTGTCAGACAGTGATCACACTATCACCACCCTCTCACTGTCAGACAGTGCTCACATAATCCACGGCCCTCTCACTGTCAGACAGTTCTCACACAACCCCCACCCGCGCACTGCCAGACAGTGCTCACTCAATCACCACCTTCTCACTGTCAGACAGTGCTCACACAACTACCACCCTCACACTGTCAGACAGTGCTCACATAACTACCACCCTCATACTGTTAGACAGTGCTCACACAACCCCCGCAATCTCACTGTCAGACAGTGCTGACACAATCCCCACCCTCTTACTGTCAGACAGGGCTCATACAATCCCCACCCTCTCACTGTCAGACAGTGCTCACACAACCCGCACCCGCGAACTGTCAGATAGTGCTCACTCAATCACCACCCTCTTACTGTCAGACAGTGCTCATACAATCCCCACCCTCTCACTGTCAGACAGTGCTCACACAACTCGAACCCGCGAACTGTCAGATAGTGCTCACTCAATCACCACCCTCTCACTGTCACACAGTGCTCACACAACCCCACCACTCACTATCAGACAGTGCTCACACAACCCCACCCTCTCACTGTCAGACAGTGCTCAAACAACCCCGACCCTCTCACTGTCAGTCAGTGCTCACACAGCCCCACTCTCTCACTGTCAGACAGTGCTCACACAACCCCATTCTCTGACTGTCAGATAGTGCTCTACAACCCCTCCCTCTCCCTGTCAGACAGTGCTCACATAATCCCCACCCTCTTACTGTCAGACAGAGCTCACACAACCCCCACCCTCTCTCTGTCAGACAGTGCTCAAACAACCCCCACCCTCTCACTGTCAGACAGTGCTCACACAACCCCCACCCTCTCACTGTCAGACAGAGCTCAAACAACCCCCACCCTCTCACTGTCAGTCAGTGCTCACACTCCTCCACCCACTCACTATCAGACAGTGCTCATACAACCGCACCCACTCACTGTCAGACAGTGCTCACACAACCACACTCTCTCACTGTCAGACAGTGCTCACACAACCCCCACCCTCTCACTGTCAGACAGTGCTCAAACAACCCCCACCCTCTCACTGTCAGAATTGGCTCATACACCTCCACCCTCTTACTATCTGACAGTGCTCATACAACCGCAACCACTCACTGTCAGACAGTGCTCACACAACCCCACTCTCTCACTGTCAGACTGTGCTCACGCAACCACCACCCTCTCACTGTCTGACAGTGCTCACACAACCCCAACCTCTCACTGTTTGACAGTGCTTACACAACCACCACCCTCTCACTGTCAGACAGTGCTCACACAACCACCACCCTCTCACTGTCAGAGAGTGCTCACACAACTACCACCCTCACACTGTCAGACAGTGCTCACACAACTACTATCTCCACACTGTCAGACAGTGCTGACACAACCCCACTCTCATTGTCAGACACTGCTCACACAACCCCTTCTATCTCTGTCAGACAGTGCTCACACAAACCCACCCTCTCACTGTCAGACAGTGCTGACACAACCTCACTCTCTCACTGTCAGACTTCGCTCACACAACTCCCACCCACTCACTGTCAGACAGTGCTCACACTATCACCACCCTCTCACTGTCAGATAGTGCTCACATAATCCCCGGCCCTCTCACTGTCAGACAGTTCTCACACAACCACCACCCGCGCACTGCCAGACAGTGATCACTCAATCACCACCCTCTCACTGTCAGACAGTGCTCACACAACTACCACCCTCACACTGTCAGACAGTGCTCACATAACTACCACCCTCATACTGTTAGACAGTGCTGACACAACCCCCGCAATCTCACTGTCAGGCAGTGCTGACACAATCCCCACCCTCTTACTGTCAGACAGGGCTCATACAATCCCCACCCTCTCACTGTCAGACAGTGCTCACACAACCCGCACCCGCGAACTGTCAGATAGTGCTCACTCAATCACCACCCTCTTACTGTCAGACAGGGCTCATACAATCCCCACCCTCTCACTGTCAGACAGTGCTCACACAACTCGAACCCGCGAACTGTCAGATAGTGCTCACTCAATCACCACCCTCTCACTGTCAGACAGTGCTCACACAACCCCACCCACTCACTATCAGACAGTGCTCACACAACCCCACCCTCTCACTGTCAGACAGTGCTCACAAAAGCCCCACACTCTCACTGTCAGACAGTGCTCAAACAACCCCGACCCTCTCAATGTCAGTCAGTGCTCACACAACCCCACGCTCTCACTGTCAGACAGTGCTCACACAACCCCATTCTCTGACTGTCAGATAGTGCTCCACAACCCCTCCCTCTCCCTATCAGAATTGGCTCACACAACTCACACCCACTCACTATCGGACAGTGATCACACAATCACCACCCTCTCACTGTCAGACAGTGCTGACACTACCCCACTCTCTCACTGTCAGACAGTGCTCACATAATCCCCACCCGCTTACTGTCAGACAGTGCTCACACAACTACCACCCTCACACTGTCAGACAGTGCGCACACAACTACCATCTTCACACTGTCAGACAGTGCTGACACAACCCCACTATCTCACGGTCAGACAGTGCTCACATAATCCCCACCCTCTTACTGTCAGACAGAGCTCACACAACCCCCACCCTCTCTCTGTCAGACAGTGCTCAAACAACCCCCACCCTCTCACTGTCAGACAGTGCTCACACAACCCCCACCCCCTCACTGTCAGACACAGCTCAAACAACCCCCACCCTCTCACTGTCAGTCAGTGCTCACACAACCCCCACTCACTCACTATCAGACAGTGCTCATACAACCGCACCCACTCACTGTCAGACAGTGCTCACACAACCCCACTCTCTCACTGTCAGACAGTGCTCACACAACACCCACCCTCTTACTGTCAGACAGTGCTCAAACAACCCCCACCCTCTCACTGTCAGAATTGGTTCACACACCTCCACCCTCTCACTATCAGACAGTGCTCATACAACCGCAACCACTCACTGTCAGAGAGTGCTCACGCAACCCCACTCTCTCACTGTCAGACAGTGCTCACGCAACCACCACCCTCTCACTGTCTGACAGTGCTCACACAACCCCACCCTCTCACTGTCTGACAGTGCTTACACAACCAGCACCCTCACACTGTCAGACAGTGCTCACACAACCCCACTCTCTCACTGTCAGACAGTGCTCACACAACCCCACTCTCTCACTGTCAAACAGTGCTCACACAACCCCACTCTCTCACTGTCAGACAGTGCTCACACAACCCCACTCTCTGACTGTCAGATAGTGCTCCACAACCCCACCCTCTCACTGTCAGACAGTGCTCAAACAACCCCCACCCTCTCACTGTCAGAATTGGCTCACACACCTCCACCCTCTCACTATCAGACAGTGCTCATACAACCGCAACCACTCACTGTCAGACAGGGCTCACGCAACCCCACTCTCTCACTGTCAGACAGTGCTCACGCAACCACCACCCTCTCACTGTCTGACAGTGCTCACAGAACCCCACTCTCTCACTGTCTGACAGTGCTTACACAACCAGCACCCTCACACTGTCAGACAGTGCTCACACAACCCCACTCTCTCACTGTCAGACAGTGCTCACACAACCCCACTCTCTGACTGTCAGATAGTGCTCCACAACCCCACCCACTCACTGTCAGACAGTGCTCACACAATCACCTTCATCTCACTGTCAGACAGTGCTGACACTACCCCATCCTCTCACTGTCAGACAGTGCTCACATAATCCCCACCCTTTTCCTGTCAGACAGTGCTCACACAACCCGCACCCTCTCACTGTCAGACAGTGCTCAAGCAACCCCCACCCTCTCACTCTCAGACAGTGCTCACACAACTCCACCCTCACACTATCAGACAGTGCTCTTACAACCACACCCACTCACTGTCAGACAGTGCTCACACAAGCCCCACAATCTCACTGTCAGACAGTGCTCACACAGCCCCACCCTCTCTCTGTCAGACAGTGCTCACACAGCCCCACCGTCACACTGTCAGACAGTGCTCACACAACCAGCACCCTCACACTGTCAGACAGTGCTCACACAACCACCACCCTCTCACTGTCAGATAGTGCTCCACAACCCCACCCTCTCACTGTCAGAATTTGCTCACACAACTCCCACCCACTCACTGTCAGACAGTGCTCACACAAGCCCCACAATCTCACTGTCAGACAGTGCTCACATAATCCCCACCCTCTTACTGTCAGACAGTGCTCACACAACCCCCGCCCGTGCACTGTCAGGCAGTGCTCACTCAATCACCACCCTCTCACTGTCAGACCGTGCTCACACAACCCCCTGCCCTCTCACTGTCAGACAGGGCTCACACAACCTGCAGCCACGCAGTGTCAGACAGTGCTCACTCAATCACCACCCTCTCACTGTCAGACAGGGCTCACACAATCCCCACACTCTCACTGTCAGACAGGGCTCACACAATCCCCACCCTCTCACTGTCAGGCAGTGCTCACTCAATTACCACCCTCTCACTGTCAGACAGTGCACTAACAACCCCCACCCTCTCACTGTCAGTCAGTGCTCACACACCTCCACCATCTCACTATCGGACAGTGCTCATACAACCGCACCCACTCACTGTCAGACAGTACTCACACAACCCCACTCTCTCACTGTCAGACAGAGCTCACACAATCCCCACCCTCCCACTGTCAGACAGTGCTCACACAACCACCACCCTCTCACTGTCAGAGAGTGCTCACACAACTACCACCCTCACACTGTCAGACAGTGCTCACACAACTACCATCTCCACACTGTCAGACAGTGCTGACACAACCCCACTCTCTCACTGTCAGACAGTGCTCACACAACCCCTTCTATCTCTATCAGACAGTGCTCACACAAACCCACCCTCTCACTGTCAGACAGTGCTGACACAACCTCACTCTCTCACTGTCAGACCTCGCTCACACAACTCCCACCCACTCACTGTCAGACAGTGCTCACACTATCACCACCCTCTCACTGTCAGATAGTGCTCACATAATCCCCGGCCCTCTCACTGTCAGACAGTTCTCACACAACCTCCACCCGCGCACTGCCAGACAGTGATCACTCAATCACCACCCTCTCACTGTCAGACAGTGCTCACACAACTACCACCCTCACACTGTCAGACAGTGCTCACATAACTACCACCCTCATACTGTTAGACAGTGCTCACACAATCCCTGCAATCTCACTGTCAGACAGTGCTCACACAACCCCCGCAATCTCACTGTCAGACAGTGCTGACACAATCCCCACCCTCTCACTGTCAGACAGTGCTCACACAACCCGCACCCACGCACTGTCAGATTGTGCTCACTCAATCACCACCCTCTCATTGTCAGACAGTGCTCACATAACCCCCTGCTCTCTCACTGTCAGACAGGGCTCACACAACCTGCAGCCACGCAGTGTCAGACAGTGCTCACTCAATCACCACCCTCTCACTGTCAGACAGGACTCACACAATCCCCACCGTCTCACTGTCAGACAGGGCTCACAGAATCCCCACCCTCTCACTGTCAGGCAGTGCTCACTCAATTACCACCCTCTCACTGTCAGACAGTGCTCAAACAACCCCCACCCTCTCACTGTCAGTCAGTGCTCACACACCTCCACCATCTCAATATCAGACAGTACTCACACAACCCCACTCTCTCACTGTCAGACAGAGCTCACACAACCCCCACCCTCTCACTGTCAGACAGTGCTCACACAACCACCACCCTCTCACTGTCAGAGAGTGCTCACACAACTACCACCCTCACACTGTCAGACAGTGCTCACACAACTACCACCCTCACACTGTCAGACAGTGCTCACATAACTACCACCCTCATACTGTTAGACAGTGCTCACACAATCCCTGCAATCTCACTGTCAGACAGTGCTCACACAACCCCCGCAATCTCACTGTCAGACAGTGCTGACACAATCCCCACCCTCTTACTGTCAGACAGGGCTCATAAAATCCCCACCCTCTCACTGTCAGACAGTGCTCACACAACCCGCACCCGCGCACTGTCAGATCGTGCTCACTCAATCACCACCCTCTCATTGTCAGACAGTGCTCACACAACCCCCTGCCCTCTCACTGTCAGACAGGGCTCACACAAACTGCAGCCACGCAGTGTCAGACAGTGCTCACTCAATCACCACCCTCTCACTGTCAGACAGGACTCACACAATCCCCACACTCTCACTGTCAGACAGGGCTCACACAATCCCCACCCTCTCACTGTCAGAGAGGGCTCACAAAATCCCCACCCTCTCACTGTCAGGCAGTGCTCACTCAATTACCACCCTCTCACTGTCAGACAGTGCTCAAACAACACCCACCCTCTCACTGTCAGTCAGTGCTCACACACCTCCACCATCTCACTATCAGACAGTGCTCATACAACCGCACCCACTCACTGTCAGACAGTACTCACACAACCCCACTCTCTCACTGTCAGATAGAGCTCACACAACCCCCACCCTCTCACTGTCAGACAGTGCTCACACAACCACCACCCTCTCACTGTCAGAGAGTGCTCACACAACTACCACCGTCACACTGTCAGACAGTGCTCACACAACTACCATCTCCACACTGTCAGACAGTGCTGACACAACCCCACTCTCTCACTGTCAGACACTGCTCACACAACCCCTTCTATCTCTATCAGACAGTGCTCACACAAACCCACCCTCTCACTGTCAGACAATGCTGACACAACCTC
Organism: Chiloscyllium plagiosum; assembly: GCF_037043375.1. Classification (NCBI taxonomy): domain Eukaryota; kingdom Metazoa; phylum Chordata; class Chondrichthyes; order Orectolobiformes; family Hemiscylliidae; genus Chiloscyllium; species Chiloscyllium plagiosum. The sequence goes on along the minus strand of NW_028270144.1, from coordinate 102,979,053 downwards.
ACTTTCTCACTGTCAGACCTCGCTCACACAACTCCCACCCACTCACTGTCAGACAGTGCTCACACTATCACCACCCTCTCACTGTCAGATAGTGCTCACATAATCCCCGGCCCTCTCACTGTCAGACAGTTCTCACACAACCCCCACCCGCGCACTGCCAGACAGCGATCACTCAATCACCACCCTCTCACTGTCAGACAGTGCTCACACAACTACCACCCTCCCACTGTCAGACAGTGCTCACATAACTACCACCCTCGTACTGTTAGACAGTGCTCACACAATCCCTGCAATCTCACTGTCAGACAGTGCTCACACAACCCCCGCAATCTCACTGTCAGACAGTGCTGACACAATCCCCACCCTCTTACTGTCAGACAGGGCTCATAAAATCCCCACCCTCTCACTGTCAGTCAGTGCTCACACAACCCGCACCCGCGCACTGTCAGATCGTGCTCACTCAATCACCACCCTCTCATTGTCAGACAGTGCTCACACAACCCCACCCACTCACTATCAGACAGTGCTCACACAACCCCCACCCTCTCACTGTCAGACAGTGCTCACAAAAGCCCCACACTCTCACTGTCAGACAGTGCTCCACAACCCCACGCTCTCACTGTCAGACAGTGTTCACACAGCCCCACTCTCTCACTGTCAGAGAGTGCTTACAGAACTACCACCCTCACACTGTCAGACAGTACTCACACAACTACCATCTTCACAATGTCAGACAATGCTCACAAAACCCCACTCTCTCTCTGTCAGACAGTGCTCACACAAACCCACCCTCTCACTGTCAGACAGTGCGCACACAACTACCATCTTCACACTGTCAGACAGTGCTGACACAACCCCACTCTCTCACGGTCAGACATTGCTCACACAACCCCCACCCTCTCACTGTCAGACAGTGCTCAAACAACTCCACCCTCTCACACTCAGACAGTGCTCACACAACCCCACGCTCACACTGTCAGACAGTGTTCACACAGCCCCACTCTCTCACTGTCAGACAGTGCTCACACAACCCCATTCTCTGACTGTCAGATAGTGCTCCACAACCCCTCCCTCTCACTGTCAGAATTGGCTCACACAACTCACACCCACTCACTGCCAGACAGTGCTTACACAACCAGCACCCTCACACCGTTAGACAGTGCTCACACAATCCCACTCTCTCACTGTCAGACAGTGCTCTCACAATCCCACTCTCTGACTGTCAGATAGTGCTCCACAACCCCACCCACTCACTGTCAGACAGTGCTCACACAATCGCCACCCTCTCACTGTCAGACAGTGCTCACACAACCACCTCCATAGCACTGTCAGACAGTGCTGACACTACCCCATCCTCTCATTGTCAGACAGTGCTCACATAATCCCCACCCTTTTCCTGTCAGACAGTGCTCACACAACCCCCACCCTCTCACTGTCAGACAGTGCTCAAGCAACCCCCACCCTCTCACTGTCAGACAGTGCTCACACAACTCCACCCTCACACTATCAGACAGTGCTTATACTACCACACCCACTCACTGTCAGACAGTGCTCACACAACTCCACTCCCTCACTGTCAGACAGTGCTCACACAATCACCACCCTGTATCTGTCAGACAGTGCTCACACAGCCTCACCCTCACACTGTCAGACAGTGCTCACACAACCAGCACCCTCACACTGTCAGACAGTGCTCACACAACCACCACCCTCTCACTGTCAGGCAGTGCGCACACAATCCCCACCCTCACACTGTCAGACAGTGCTCACAGAATCACCACCCTCACACTGTCAGACAGTGGTCACACAACCCCACTCTCTCCCTGTCAGATAGTGCTCCACAACCCCACCCTCTTACTGTCAGAATTTGCTCACACAACTCCCACACACTCACTGTCAGACAGTGCTCACACAATCACCACCCACTCACTGTCAGACAGTACTCACACAACCCCACTCTCTCACTGTCAGACAGAGCTCACACAATCCCCACCCTCCCACTGTCAGACAGTGCTCACACAACCACCACCCTCTCACTGTCAGAGAGTGCTCACACAACTACCACCCTCACACTGTCAGACAGTGCTCACACAACTACCATCTCCACACTGTCAGACAGTGCTGACACAACCCCACTCTCTCACTGTCAGACAGTGCTCACACAACCCCTTCTATCTCTATCAGACAGTGCTCACACAAACCCACCCTCTCACTGTCAGACAGTGCTGACACAACCTCACTCTCTCACTGTCAGACCTCGCTCACACAACTCCCACCCACTCACTGTCAGACAGTGCTCACACTATCACCACCCTCTCACTGTCAGATAGTGCTCACATAATCCCCGGCCCTCTCACTGTCAGACAGTTCTCACACAACCTCCACCCGCGCACTGCCAGACAGTGATCACTCAATCACCACCCTCTCACTGTCAGACAGTGCTCACACAACTACCACCCTCACACTGTCAGACAGTGCTCACATAACTACCACCCTCATACTGTTAGACAGTGCTCACACAATCCCTGCAATCTCACTGTCAGACAGTGCTCACACAACCCCCGCAATCTCACTGTCAGACAGTGCTGACACAATCCCCACCCTCTCACTGTCAGACAGTGCTCACACAACCCGCACCCACGCACTGTCAGATTGTGCTCACTCAATCACCACCCTCTCATTGTCAGACAGTGCTCACATAACCCCCTGCTCTCTCACTGTCAGACAGGGCTCACACAACCTGCAGCCACGCAGTGTCAGACAGGGCTCACTCAATCACCACCCTCTCACTGTCAGACAGGACTCACACAATCCCCACCGTCTCACTGTCAGACAGGGCTCACAGAATCCCCACCCTCTCACTGTCAGACAGGACTCACACAACCCCCACCGTCTCACTGTCAGACAGGGCTCACAGAATCCCCACCCTCTCACTGTCAGGCAGTGCTCACTCAATTACCACCCTCTCACTGTCAGACAGTGCTCAAACAACCCCCACCCTCTCACTGTCAGTCAGTGCTCACACACCTCCACCATCTCAATATCAGACAGTACTCACACAACCCCACTCTCTCACTGTCAGACAGAGCTCACACAACCCCCACCCTCTCACTGTCAGACAGTGCTCACACAACCACCACCCTCTCACTGTCAGAGAGTGCTCACACAACTACCACCCTCACACTGTCAGACAGTGCTCACACAACTACCACCCTCACACTGTCAGACAGTGCTCACATAACTACCACCCTCATACTGTTAGACAGTGCTCACACAATCCCTGCAATCTCACTGTCAGACAGTGCTCACACAACCCCCGCAATCTCACTGTCAGACAGTGCTGACACAATCCCCACCCTCTTACTGTCAGACAGGGCTCATAAAATCCCCACCCTCTCACTGTCAGACAGTGCTCACACAACCCGCACCCGCGCACTGTCAGATCGTGCTCACTCAATCACCACCCTCTCATTGTCAGACAGTGCTCACACAACCCCCTGCCCTCTCACTGTCAGACAGGGCTCACACAACCCCCACCCTCTCACTGTCAGAGAGGGCTCACAAAATCCCCACCCTCTCACTGTCAGGCAGTGCTCACTCAATTACCACCCTCTCACTGTCAGACAGTGCTCAAACAACACCCACCCTCTCACTGTCAGTCAGTGCTCACACACCTCCACCATCTCACTATCAGACAGTGCTCATACAACCGCACCCACTCACTGTCAGACAGTACTCACACAACCCCACTCTCTCACTGTCAGATAGAGCTCACACAACCCCCACCCTCTCACTGTCAGACAGTGCTCACACAACCACCACCCTCTCACTGTCAGAGAGTGCTCACACAACTACCACCGTCACACTGTCAGACAGTGCTCACACAACTACCATCTCCACACTGTCAGACAGTGCTGACACAACCCCACTCTCTCACTGTCAGACACTGCTCACACAACCCCTTCTATCTCTATCAGACAGTGCTCACACAAACCCACCCTCTCACTGTCAGACAATGCTGACACAACCTCACTTTCTCACTGTCAGACCTCGCTCACACAACTCCCACCCACTCACTGTCAGACAGTGCTCACACTATCACCACCCTCTCACTGTCAGATAGTGCTCACATAATCCCCGGCCCTCTCACTGTCAGACAGTTCTCACACAACCCCCACCCGCGCACTGCCAGACAGCGATCACTCAATCACCACCCTCTCACTGTCAGACAGTGCTCACACAACTACCACCCTCCCACTGTCAGACAGTGCTCACATAACTACCACCCTCATACTGTTAGACAGTGCTCACACAATCCCTGCAATCTCACTGTCAGACAGTGCTCACACAACCCCCGCAATCTCACTGTCAGACAGTGCTGACACAATCCCCACCCTCTTACTGTCAGACAGGGCTCATAAAATCCCCACCCTCTCACTGTCAGTCAGTGCTCACACAACCCGCACCCGCGCACTGTCAGATCGTGCTCACTCAATCACCACCCTCTCATTGTCAGACAGTGCTCACACAACCCCACCCACTCACTATCAGACAGTGCTCACACAACCCCCACACTCTCACTGTCAGACAGTGCTCACAAAAGCCCCACACTCTCACTGTCAGACAGTGCTCCACAACCCCACGCTCTCACTGTCAGACAGTGTTCACACAGCCCCACTCTCTCACTGTCAGAGAGTTCTTACAGAACTACCACCCTCACACTGTCAGACAGTACTCACACAACTACCATCTTCACAATGTCAGACATTGCTGACACAACCCCACTCTCTCACTGTTAGACAATGCTCACAAAACCCCACTCTCTCTCTGTCAGACAGTGCTCACACAAACCCACCCTCTCACTGTCAGACAGTGCGCACACAACTACCATCTTCACACTGTCAGACAGTGCTGACACAACCCCACTCTCTCACGGTCAGACATTGCTCACACAACCCCCACCCTCTCACTGTCAGACAGTGCTCAAACAACTCCACCCTCTCACACTCAGACAGTGCTCACACAACCCCACGCTCACACTGTCAGACAGTGTTCACACAGCCCCACTCTCTCACTGTCAGACAGTGCTCACACAACCCCATTCTCTGACTGTCAGATAGTGCTCCACAACCCCTCCCTCTCACTGTCAGAATTGGCTCACACAACTCACACCCACTCACTGCCAGACAGTGCTTACACAACCAGCACCCTCACACCGTTAGACAGTGCTCACACAATCCCACTCTCTCACTGTCAGACAGTGCTCTCACAATCCCACTCTCTGACTGTCAGATAGTGCTCCACAACCCCACCCACTCACTGTCAGACAGTGCTCACACAATCGCCACCCTCTCACTGTCAGACAGTGCTCACACAACCACCTCCATAGCACTGTCAGACAGTGCTGACACTACCCCATCCTCTCATTGTCAGACAGTGCTCACATAATCCCCACCCTTTTCCTGTCAGACAGTGCTCACACAACCCCCACCCTCTCACTGTCAGACAGTGCTCAAGCAACCCCCACCCTCTCACTGTCAGACAGTGCTCACACAACTCCACCCTCACACTATCAGACAGTGCTTATACTACCACACCCACTCACTGTCAGACAGTGCTCACACAACTCCACTCCCTCACTGTCAGACAGTGCTCACACAATCACCACCCTGTATCTGTCAGACAGTGCTCACACAGCCTCACCCTCACACTGTCAGACAGTGCTCACACAACCAGCACCCTCACACTGTCAGACAGTGCTCACACAACCACCACCCTCTCACTGTCAGGCAGTGCGCACACAATCCCCACCCTCACACTGTCAGACAGTGCTCACAGAATCACCACCCTCACACTGTCAGACAGTGGTCACACAACCCCACTCTCTCCCTGTCAGATAGTGCTCCACAACCCCACCCTCTTACTGTCAGAATTTGCTCACACAACTCCCACACACTCACTGTCAGACAGTGCTCACACAATCACCACCCACTCACTGTCAGACAGTACTCACACAACCCCACTCTCTCACTGTCAGACAGAGCTCACACAATCCCCACCCTCCCACTGTCAGACAGTGCTCACACAACCACCACCCTCTCACTGTCAGAGAGTGCTCACACAACTACCACCCTCACACTGTCAGACAGTGCTCACACAACTACCATCTCCACACTGTCAGACAGTGCTGACACAACCCCACTCTCTCACTGTCAGACAGTGCTCACACAACCCCTTCTATCTCTATCAGACAGTGCTCACACAAACCCACCCTCTCACTGTCAGACAGTGCTGACACAACCTCACTCTCTCACTGTCAGACCTCGCTCACACAACTCCCACCCACTCACTGTCAGACAGTGCTCACACTATCACCACCCTCTCACTGTCAGATAGTGCTCACATAATCCCCGGCCCTCTCACTGTCAGACAGTTCTCACACAACCTCCACCCGCGCACTGCCAGACAGTGATCACTCAATCACCACCCTCTCACTGTCAGACAGTGCTCACACAACTACCACCCTCACACTGTCAGACAGTGCTCACATAACTACCACCCTCATACTGTTAGACAGTGCTCACACAATCCCTGCAATCTCACTGTCAGACAGTGCTCACACAACCCCCGCAATCTCACTGTCAGACAGTGCTGACACAATCCCCACCCTCTCACTGTCAGACAGTGCTCACACAACCCGCACCCACGCACTGTCAGATTGTGCTCACTCAATCACCACCCTCTCACTGTCAGACAGGGCTCACACAATCCCCACACTCTCACTGTCAGACAGGGCTCACACAATCCCCACCCTCTCACTGTCAGAGAGGGCTCACAAAATCCCCACCCTCTCACTGTCAGGCAGTGCTCACTCAATTACCACCCTCTCACTGTCAGACAGTGCTCAAACAACACCCACCCTCTCACTGTCAGTCAGTGCTCACACACCTCCACCATCTCACTATCAGACAGTGCTCATACAACCGCACCCACTCACTGTCAGACAGTACTCACACAACCCCACTCTCTCACTGTCAGATAGAGCTCACACAACCCCCACCCTCTCACTGTCAGACAGTGCTCACACAACCACCACCCTCTCACTGTCAGAGAGTGCTCACACAACTACCACCGTCACACTGTCAGACAGTGCTCACACAACTACCATCTCCACACTGTCAGACAGTGCTGACACAACCCCACTCTCTCACTGTCAGACACTGCTCACACAACCCCTTCTATCTCTATCAGACAGTGCTCACACAAACCCACCCTCTCACTGTCAGACAATGCTGACACAACCTCACTTTCTCACTGTCAGACCTCGCTCACACAACTCCCACCCACTCACTGTCAGACAGTGCTCACACTATCACCACCCTCTCACTGTCAGATCGTGCTCACATAATCCCCGGCCCTCTCACTGTCAGACAGTTCTCACACAACCCCCACCCGCGCACTGCCAGACAGCGATCACTCAATCACCACCCTCTCACTGTCAGACAGTGCTCACACAACTACCACCCTCCCACTGTCAGACAGTGCTCACATAACTACCACCCTCATACTGTTAGACAGTGCTCACACAATCCCTGCAATCTCACTGTCAGACAGTGCTCACACAACCCCCGCAATCTCACTGTCAGACAGTGCTGACACAATCCCCACCCTCTTACTGTCAGACAGGGCTCATAAAATCCCCACCCTCTCACTGTCAGACAGTGCTCACACAACCCGCACCCGCGCACTGTCAGATCGTGCTCACTCAATCACCACCCTCTCATTGTCAGACAGTGCTCACACAACCCCACCCACTCACTATCAGACAGTGCTCACACAACCCCCACCCTCTCACTGTCAGACAGTGCTCACAAAAGCCCCACACTCTCACTGTCAGACAGTGCTCCACAACCCCACGCTCTCACTGTCAGACAGTGTTCACACAGCCCCACTCTCTCACTGTCAGAGAGTGCTTACAGAACTACCACCCTCACACTGTCAGACAGTACTCACACAACTACCATCTTCACAATGTCAGACATTGCTGACACAACCCCACTCTCTCACTGTTAGACAATGCTCACAAAACCCCACTCTCTCTCTGTCAGACAGTGCTCACACAAACCCACCCTCTCACTGTCAGACAGTGCGCACACAACTACCATCTTCACACTGTCAGACAGTGCTGACACAACCCCACTCTCTCACGGTCAGACATTGCTCACACAACCCCCACCCTCTCACTGTCAGACAGTGCTCAAACAACTCCACCCTCTCACACTCAGACAGTGCTCACACAACCCCACGCTCACACTGTCAGACAGTGTTCACACAGCCCCACTCTCTCACTGTCAGACAGTGCTCACACAACCCCATTCTCTGACTGTCAGATAGTGCTCCACAACCCCTCCCTCTCACTGTCAGAATTGGCTCACACAACTCACACCCACTCACTGCCAGACAGTGCTTACACAACCAGCACCCTCACACCGTTAGACAGTGCTCACACAATCCCACTCTCTCACTGTCAGATAGTGCTCCACAACCCCACCCACTCACTGTCAGACAGTGCTCACACAATCCCACTCTCTCACTGTCAGACAGTGCTCTCACAATCCCACTCTCTGACTGTCAGATAGTGCTCCACAACCCCACCCACTCACTGTCAGACAGTGCTCACACAATCGCCACCCTCTCACTGTCAGACAGTGCTCACACAACCACCTCCATAGCACTGTCAGACAGTGCTGACACTACCCCATCCTCTCATTGTCAGACAGTGCTCACATAATCCCCACCCTTTTCCTGTCAGACAGTGCTCACACAACCCCCACCCTCTCACTGTCAGACAGTGCTCAAGCAACCCCCACCCTCTCACTGTCAGACAGTGCTCACACAACTCCACCCTCACACTATCAGACAGTGCTTATACTACCACACCCACTCACTGTCAGACAGTGCTCACACAACTCCACTCCCTCACTGTCAGACAGTGCTCACACAATCACCACCCTGTATCTGTCAGACAGTGCTCACACAGCCTCACCCTCACACTGTCAGACAGTGCTCACACAACCAGCACCCTCACACTGTCAGACAGTGCTCACACAACCACCACCCTCTCACTGTCAGGCAGTGCGCACACAATCCCCACCCTCACACTGTCAGACAGTGCTCACAGAATCACCACCCTCACACTGTCAGACAGTGGTCACACAACCCCACTCTCTCCCTGTCAGATAGTGCTCCACAACCCCACCCTCTTACTGTCAGAATTTGCTCACACAACTCCCACACACTCACTGTCAGACAGTGCTCACACAATCACCACCCCCTCACTGTCAGACAGTGCTCACACAAGCCCCAAAATCTCACTGTCAGACAGTGCTGACACTACCCCACCCTCTCACTGTCAGACAGTGCTCACATAATCCCCACCCTCTTACTGTCAGACAGTGCTCACACAACCCCCACCCGTGCACTGTCAGGCAGTGCTCACTCAATCACTACCCTCTCACTGTCAGACAGTGCTCACTCAATCACCACCCTCTCACTGTCAGACAGTGCTCACACAACTACCACCCTCACACTGTCAGGCAGTGCTCACACAACTACCATCTCCACACTGTCAGACAGTGCAGACACAACCCCACTCTCTCACTGTCAGACAGTTCTCACACAACGCCAGTCTCTCTCTGTCAGACAGTGCTCACACAAACCCACCCTCTCACTGTCAGACAGTGCTCACACAAACCCCACCCTCACATTGTCAGACTTTGCTCACACAAGTCCCACCCACTCACTGTCAGACGGTGCTCACACGATCACCACCCTCTCACTGTCAGATAGTGCGCACACAACTACCATCTTCACACTGTCAGACAGTGCTCACACAACTCCACTCTCTCACTGTCAGACAGTGCTCACTCAAACTCCACCCTCACACTATCAGACAGTGCTCATAAAACCCCACCCACACACTATCAGACAGTGCTCACACAACCCCCCCTACTCACTGTCAGACAGTGCTCCCACAACCACTACCCTCTCACTGTCAGACAGTGCTCACATAACCCCATGCTCTCACTGTCAGACAGTGCTCACACAACCCCACTCTCTCACTGTCAGACAGTGCTCACACAACCCCACTCTCTGACTGTTAGATAGTGCACCACAACCCCTCCCTCTCACTGTCAGAATTTGCTCACACAACTCACACCCACTCACTGTCGGACAGTGCTCACACAATCACCACCCTCTCACTGTCAGACAGTGCTCACATAATCCCCACCCGCTTACTGTCAGACAGGGCTCACATAACTACCACCCACACACTGTCAGACAGTGCGCACACAACTACCATCTTCACACTGTCAGACAGTGCTGACACAACCCCACTCTCTCACGGTCAGACAGTGCTCACACAACCCCCACCCTCTCAATGTCAGACAGTGCTCAAACAAACCCCACCCTCTCACTGTCAGTCAGTGCTCACTCACCTCCACCCTCTCACTATCAGACAGTGCTCATACAACCGCACCCACTCACTGTCAGACAGGGGTCACACAACCCCACTCTCTCACTGTCAGACAGTGCTCACGCAACCACCACCCTCTCACTGTCTGACAGTGCTCACACAACCACACCCTCTCACTGTCTGACAGTGCTTACACAACCAGCACCCTCACACTGTCAGACAGTGCTCACACAATCCCACTCTCTCACTGTCAGACAGTGCTCACACAACCCCACTCTCTCACTGTCAGACAGTGCTCACACAACCCCACTCTCTCACTGTCAGATAGTGCTCCACAACCCCACGCACTCACTATTAGACAGTGCTCACACAACCCCCACAATCTCACTGTCAGACAGTGCTGACACTACCCCACCCTCTCACTGTCAGACAGTGCTCACATAATCCCCACCCTCTTACTGTCAGACAGTGCTCACACATTCCCCACCCTCTCACTGTCAGACCGTGCTCACACAATCCTCGACTATCTCACTGTCAGACAGTGCTCACACAACCCCCACCTTCGCACTGTCAGGCAGTGCTCACTCAATCACCACCCTCTCAGTGTCAGACAGTGCTCACACAACCACCACCCTCTCACTGTCAGACAGTGCTCACACAACCACCACCCTCTCACTGTCAGAGAGTGCTCACACAACTACCACCCTCACACTGTCAGGCAGTGCTCACACAACTACCATCTCCACACTGTCAGACAGTGCAGACACAACCCCACTCTCTCACTGTCAGACAGTGCTCACACAATGCCAGTCTCTCTCTGTCAGACAGTGCTTACACAAACCCACCCTCTCACTGTCAGACAGTGCTGACACAACCCCACTCTCTCTCTGTCAGACAGTGCTCACATAAACCCACCTTCTCACTGTCAGACAGTGCTCACACAAACCCCACACTCATACTGTCAGACTTTGCTCACACAACTCCCACCCACTCACTGTCAGACGGTGCTCACACTATCACCACCCTCTCACTGTCAGATAGTGCTCACATAATACCCGGCCCTCTCACTGTCAGACAGTTCTCACACAACCCCCACCCGCGCACTGCCAGACAGTGCTCACTCAATCACCACCCTCTCACTGTCAGACAGTGCTCACACAACTACCACCCTCACACTGTCAGACATTGCTCACATAACTACCACCCTCATACTGTTAGACAGTGCTCACACAACCCCACTCTTTCACTGCCAGACAGTGCTCACTCCACCGCCCTCTCACTGTCAGACAGTGCTCACACAACCTCCGCAATCTCACTGTCAGACAGTGCTGACACAACCCCAACCTCTCACTTTCAGACCGTACTCACACAATCCCCACCTTCTTACTGTCAGACAGGGCTCATACAATTCCCACCCTCTCACTGTCAGACAGTGCTCACACAACACCACCCACTCACTATCAGACAGTGCTCACACAATCTCACCCTCTCACTGTCAGACAGTGCTCACAAAAGCCCCACACTCTCACTGTCAGACAGTGCTCACACAACCCCACGCTCTCACTGTCAGACAGTGTTCACACAGCCCCACTCTCTCACTGTCAGAGAGTGCTAACAGAACTACCACCCTCACACTGTCAGACAGTACTCACACAACTACCATCTTCACAATGTCAGACAGTGCTGACACAGCCCCACTCTCTCACTGTTAGACAATGCTCACAAAACCCCACTCTCTCTCTGTCAGACAGTGCTCACACAAACCCACCCTCTCACTGTCAGACAGTGCGCACACAACTACCATCTTCACACTGTCAGACAGTGCTGACACAACCCCACTCTCTCACGGTCAGACAGTGCTCACACAACCCCACCCTCTCACAGTCAGACAGTGCTCACACAACCCCACTCTCTCACTGTCAGACAGTGCGCACACAACCCCATTCTCTGACTGTCAGATAGTGCTCCACAACCCCTCCCTCTCACTGTCAGAATTGGCTCACACAACTCATACCCACTCACTGTCGGACAGTGCTTACACAACCAGCACCCTCACACCGTTAGACAGTGCTCACACAATCCCACTCTCTCACTGTCAGATAGTGCTCCACAACCCCACCCACTCACTGTCAGACAGTGCTCACACAATCGCCACCCTCTCACTGTCAGACAGTGCTCACACAACCACCTCCATAGCACTGTCGGACAGTGCTGACACTACCCCATCCTCTCATTGTCAGACAGTGCTCACATAATCCCCACCCTTTTCCTGTCAGACAGTGCTCACACTACCCCCACCCTCTCACTGTCAGACAGTGCTCAAGCAACCCCCACCCTCTCACTGTCAGACAGTGCTCACACAACTCCACCCTCACACTATCAGACAGTGCTTATACTACCACACCCACTCACTGTCAGACAGTGCTCACACAAGCCCCACTCCCTCACTGTCAGACAGTGCTCACACAATCACCACCCTGTATCTGTCAGACAGTGCTCACACATCCTCACCCTCACACTGTCAGACAGTGATCACACAACCAGCACCCTCACACTGTCAGACAGTGCTCACACAACCACCACTCTCTCACTGTCAGGCAGTGCGCACACAATCCCCACCCTCACACTGTCAGACAGTGCTCACCAAATCACCACCCTCACACTGTCAGACAGTGGTCACACAACCCCACTCTCTCACTGTCAGACAGTGCTCACACAACCCCACTCTCTCCCTGTCAGATAGTGCTCCACAACCCCACCCTCTTACTGTCAGAATTTGCTCACACAACTCCCACCCACTCACTGTCAGACAGTGCTCACACAATCACCACCCCCTCACTGTCAGACAGTGCTCACACAAGCCCCACAATCTCACTGTCAGACAGTGCTCACACTACCCCACCCTCTCACTGTCAGACAGTGCTCACATAATCCCCACCCTCTTACTGTCAGACAGTGCTCACTCAATCACCACCCTCTCACTGTCAGACAGTGCTCACACAACCACCACCCTCTCACTATCAGACAGTGCTCACACAACTACCACCCTCACACTGTCAGGCAGTGCTCACACAACTACCATCTCCACACTGTCAGACAGTGCAGACACAACCCCACTCTCTCACTGTCAGATAGTGCTCACACAACGCCAGTCTCTCTCTGTCAGACAGTGCTCACACAAACCCACCCTCTCATTGTCAGACAGTGATCACACAAACCCCACCCTCACATTGTCAGACTTTGCTCACACAAGTCCCACCCACTCACTGTCAGACGGTGCTCACACGATCACCACCCTCTCACTGTCAGATAGTGCGCACACAACTACCATCTTCACACTGTCAGACAGTGCTCACACAACTCCACTCTCTCACTGTCAGACAGTGCTCACTCAAACTCCACCCTCACACTATCAGACAGTGCTCATAAAACCCCACCCACACACTATCAGACAGTGCTCACACAACCCCCCCTACTCACTGTCAGACAGTGCTCCCACAACCACTACCCTCTCACTGTCAGACAGTGCTCACATAACCCCATGCTCTCACTGTCAGACAGTGCTCACATAACCCCACTTTCTCACTGTCAGACAGTGCTCACACAACCCCACTCTCTGACTGTTAGATAGTGCTCCACAACCCCTCCCTCTGACTGTCAGAATTTGCTCACACAACTCACACCCACTCACTGTCGTACAGTGCTCACACAATCACCACCCTCTCACTGTCAGCCAGTGCTCACATAATCCCCACCCGCTTACTGTCAGACAGGGCTCACATAACTACCACCCACACACTGTCAGACAGTGCGCACACAACTACCATCTTCACACTGTCAGACAGTGCTGACACAACCCCACTCTCTCATGGTCAGACAGTGCTCACACAACCCCCACCCTCTCACTGTCAGACTGTGCTCAAACAAACCCCACCCTCTCACTGTCAGTCAGTGCTCACACACCTCCACCCTCTCACTGTCTGACAGTGCTTACACAACCAGCACCCTCACACTGTCAGACAGTGCTCACACAATCCCACTCTCTCACTGTCAGACAGTGCTCACACAACCCCACTCTCACTGTCAGACAGTGCTCACACAACCCCACTCTCTCACTGTCAGATAGTGCTCCACAACCCCACCCCCTCACTGTTAGACAGTGCTCACACAACCCCCACAATCTCACTGTCAGACAGTGCTGACACTACCCCACCCTCTCACTGTCAGACAGTGCTCACATAATCCCCACCCTCTTACTGTCAGACAGTGCTCACACAATCCCCACCCTCTCACTGTCAGACAGTGCTCACACAACCCCCACCTTCGCACTGTCAGGCAGTGCTCACTCAATCACCACCCTCTCACTGTCAGACAGTGCTCACACAACCACCACCCTCTCACTGTCAGACAGTGCTCACACAATCACCACCCTCTCACTGTCAGACAGTGCTTACACAACTACCACCCTCACACTGTCAGGCAGTGCTCACACAACTACCATCTCCACACTGTCAGACAGTGCAGACACAACCCCACTCTCTCACTGTCAGACAGTGCTCACACAATGCCAGTCTCTCTCTGTCAGACAGTGCTTACACAAACCCACCCTCTCACTGTCAGACAGTGCTGACACAACCCCACTCTCTCTCTGTCAGACAGTGCTCACACAAACCCACCCTCTCACTGTCAGACAGTGCTCACACAAACCCCACCCTCACACTGTCAGACTTTGCTCACACAACTCCCACCCACTCACTGTCAGACGGTGCTCACACTATCATCACCCTCTCACTGTCAGATAGTGCTCACATAATACCCGGCCCTCTCACTGTCAGACAGTTCTCACAAAACCCCGACCCGCGCACTGCCAGACAGTGCTCACTCAATCACCACCCTCTCACTGTCAGACAGTGCTCACACAACTACCACCCTCACACTGTCAGACAGTGCTCACATAACTACCACCCTCATACTGTTAGACAGTGCTCACACAACCCCACTCTTTCACTGCCAGACAGTGCTCACTCCACCACCCTCTCACTGTCAGACAGTGCTCACACAACCTCCGCAATCTCACTGTCAGACAGTGCTGACACAACCCCAACCTCTCACTTTCAGACCGTACTCACACAATCCCCACATTCTTACTGTCAGACAGGGCTCATACAATCCCCACCCTCTCACTGTCAGACAGTGCTCACACAACACCACCCACTCACTATCAGACAGTGCTCACACAATCTCACCCTCTCACTGTCAGACAGTGCTCACAAAAGCCCCACACTCTCACTGTCAGACAGTGCTCACACAACCCCACGCTCTCACTGTCAGACAGTGTTCACACAGCCCCACTCTCTCACTGTCAGAGAGTGCTAACAGAACTACCACCCTCACACTGTCAGACAGTACTCACACAACTACCATCTTCACAATGTCAGACAGTGCTGACACAGCCCCACTCTCTCACTGTTAGACAATGCTCACAAAACCCCACTCTCTCTCTGTCAGACAGTGCTCACACAAACCCACCCTCTCACTGTCAGACAGTGCGCACACAACTACCATCTTCACACTGTCAGACAGTGCTGACACAACCCCACTCTCTCACGGTCAGACAGTGCTCACACAACCCCACCCTCTCACAGTCAGACAGTGCTCACACAACCCCACTCTCTCACTGTCAGACAGTGCGCACACAACCCCATTCTCTGACTGTCAGATAGTGCTCCACAACCCCTCCCTCTCACTGTCAGAATTGGCTCACACAACTCACACCCACTCACTGCCAGACAGTGCTTACACAACCAGCACCCTCACACTGTTAGACAGTGCTCACACAACTCCACTCTCTCACTGTCAGACAGTGCTCACACAATCCCACTCTCTGACTGTCAGATAGTGCTCCACAACCCCACCCACTCACTGTCAGACAGTGCTCACAGAATCACCACCCCCTCACTGTCAGACAGTGCTCACACAACCCCCACAATCTCACTGTCAGACAGTGCTGACACTACCTCACCCTCTCACTGTCAGACAGTGCTCACATAATCCCCACCCTCTTACTGTCAGACAGTGCTCACACAACCCCCACCCGCGCACTGTCAGGCAGTGCTCACACAACTACCACCCTCACACTGTCAGGCAGTGCTCACTCAATCACCACCCTCTCACTGTCAGACAGTGCTCACACAACCACCACCCTCTCACTGTCAGACAGTGCTCACACAACTACCACCCTCACACTGTCAGGCAGTGCTCACACAACTACCATCTCCACACTGTCAGACAGTGCAGACACAACCCCACTCTCTCACTGTCAGACAGTGCTCACACAACGCCAGTCTCTCTCTGTCAGACAGTGCTCACACAAACCCACCCTCTCACTGTCAGACAGTGCTGACACAACCCCACTCTCTCTCTGTCAGACAGTGCTCACACAAACCCACCCTCTCACTGTCAGACAGTGCTCACACAAACCCCACCCTCACACTGTCAGACTTTGCTCACACAACTCCCACCCACTCACTGTCAGACGGTGCTCACACTATCACCACCCTCTCACTGTCAGATAGTGCTCACATAATACCCGGCCCTCTCACTGTCAGACAGTTCTCACAAAACCCCCACCCGCGCACTGCCAGACAGTGCTCACTCAATCACCACCCTCTCACTGTCAGACAGTGCTCACACAACTACCACCCTCACACTGTCAGACAGTGCTCACATAACTACCACCCTCATACTGTCAGACAGTGATCACACAAACTCCACCCTCACACTATCAGACAGTGCTCATAAAACCCCACCCACTCACTATCAGACAGTGCTCACACAACCCCCCCTACTCACTGTTAGACAGTGCTCCCACAACCACTACCCTCTCACTGTCAGACAGTGCTCACACAACCAGCACCCTCTCACTGTCAGGCAGTGCGCACACAATCCCCACCCTCACACTGTCAGACAGTGCTCACAGAATCACCACCCTCACACTGTCAGACAGTGCTCACACAACCCCACTCTCTCCCTGTCAGACAGTGCGCACACAATCCCCACTCTCTCACTGTCAGACAGTGCTCACACAACCCCACTCTCTCACTGTCAGATAGTGCTCCACAACCCCACCCTCTTACTGTCAGAATTTGCTCACACAACTCCCACCCACTAACTGTCAGACAGTGCTCACACAATCACCACCCCCTCACTGTCAGACAGTGCTCACACAAGCCCCACAATCTCACTGTCAGACAGTGCTGACACTACCCCACCCTCTCACTGTCAGACAGTGCTCACATAATCCCCACCCACGCACTGTCAGGCAGTGCTCACACAACTACCACCCTCACACTGTCAGGCAGTGCTCATAAAACCCCACCCACTCACTATCAGACAGTGCTCACACAACCCCCCCTACTCACTGTCAGACAGTGCTCCCACAACCACTACCCTCTCACTGTCAGACAGTGCTCACATAACCCCACGCTCTCACTGTCAGACAGTGCTCACACAACCCCACTCTCTCACTGTCAGACAGTGCTCACACAACCCCACTCTCTGACTGTTAGATAGTGCTCCACAACCCCTCCCTCTCACTGTCAGAATTTGCTCACACAACTCACACCCACTCACTGTCGGACAGTGCTCACACAATCACCACCCTCTCACTGTCAGACAGTGCTCACATAATCCCCACCCGCTTACTGTCAGACAGGGCTCACACAACTACCACCCTCACCCTGTCAGGCAGTGCGCACACAACTACCATCTTCACACTGTCAGACAGTGCTGACACAACCCCACTCTCTCACGGTCAGACAGTGCTCACACAACCCCCACCCTCTCACTGTCAGACAGTGCTCAAACAACACCCACCCTCTCACTGTCAGTCAGTGCTCACTCACCTCCACCCTCTCACTATCAGACAGTGCTCATACAACCGCACCCACTCACTGTCAGACAGTGCTCACACAACCCCACTCTCTCACTGTCTGACAGTGCTCACACAACCAGCACCCTCACACTGTCAGACAGTGCTCACACAATCCCACTCTCTCACTGTCAGACAGTGCTCACACAACCCCACTCTCTCACTGTCAGATAGTGCTCCACAACCCCACCCCCTCACTGTTAGACAGTGCTCACACAACCCCCACAATCTCACTGTCAGACAGTGCTGACACTACCCCACCCTCTCACTGTCAGACAGTGCTCACAAAATCCCCACCCTCTTACTGTCAGACAGTGCTCACACAATCACCACCCTCTCACTGTCAGACAGTGCTCACACAACCACCACCCTCTCACTGTCAGACAGTGCTCACACAACTACCATCTCCACACTGTCAGACAGTGCAGACACAACCCCACTCTCTCACTGTCAGACAGTGCTCACACAACGCCAGTCTCTCTCTGTCAGACAGTGCTTACACAAACCCACCCTCTCACTGTCAGACAGTGCTGACACAACCCCACTCTCTCTCTGTCAGACAGTGCTCACACAAACCCACCCTCTCACTGTCAGACAGTGCTCACACAAACCCCACCCTCATACTGTCAGACTTTGCTCACACAACTCCCACCCACTCACTGTCAGACGGTGCTCACACTATCACCACCCTCTCACTGTCAGATAGTGCTCACATAATACCCGGCCCTCTCACTGTCAGACAGTTCTCACACAACCCCCACCCGCGCACTGCCAGACAGTGCTCACTCAATCACCACCCTCTCACTGTCAGACAGTGCTCACACAACTACCACCCTCACACTGTCAGACAGTGCTCACATAACTACCACCCTCATACTGTTAGACAGTGCTCACACAACCCCACTCTTTCACTGCCAGACAGTGCTCACCTCACCACCCTCTCACTGTCAGACAGTGCTCACACAACCTCCGCAATCTCACTGTCAGACAGTGCTGACACAACCCCAACCTCTCACTTTCAGACCGTACTCACACAATCACCACCCTCTTACTGTCAGACAGGGCTCATACAATCCCCACCCTCTCACTGTCAGACAGTGCTCACACAACCCCACCCACTCACTATCAGACAGTGCTCACACAATCTCACCCTCTCTCTGTCAGACAGTGCTCACAAAAGCCCCACCCTCTCACTGTCAGACAGTTCTCAAACAACCCCGACCCTCTCACTGTCAGACAGTGCTCACACAACTCCACCCTCACACTATTAGACAGTGCTCATACAACCCCACCCACTCACTATCAGACAGTGCTCACACAACCACCACACTCTCACTGTCAGACAGTGCTCACACAACCCCACGCTCTCACTGTCAGACAGTGCTCAAACAACCACCACACTCTCACTGTCAGACAGTGCTCACACAACCCCACTCTCTCACTGTCAGACAGTGCTCACACAACGCCACTCTCTCACTGTCACATCGTGCTCCACAACCCCTCCCTCTCACTGCCAGAATTTGCTCACACAACTCACACCCACTCACTGTCGGACAGTGGTCACACAATCACCCCCCTCTCACTGTCGGACAGTGCTGACACTACCCCACCCTCTCACTGTCAGACAGTGCTCACATAATCCCCACCCTCTTACTGTCAGACAGGGCTCACACAATCCCCACCCTCTCACTGTCAGACAGTGCTCACACAACCCCCGGCTATCTCACTGTCAGACAGTGCTCACACAACCCCCACCTTCGCACTGTCAGGCAGTGCTCACTCAATCACCACCCTCTCACTGTCAGAGAGTGCTCACACAACCACCACCCTCTCACTATCAGACAGTGCTCACACAACTACCACCCTCACACTGTCAGGCAGTGCTCACACAACTACCATCTCCACACTGTCAGACAGTGCAGACACAACCCCACTCTCTCACTGTCAGACAGTGCTCACACAACCCCACTCTCTCTCTGTCAGACAGTGCTTACACAAACCCACCCTCTCACTGTCAGACAGTGCTGACGCAACACCACTCTCTCTCTGTCAGACAGTGCTCACACAAACCCACCCTCTCACTGTCAGACAGTGCTCACACAAACCCCACCCTCACACTGTCAGACTTTGCTCACACAACTCCCACCCACTCACTGTCAGACGGTGCTCACACTATCACCACCCTCTCACTGTCAGATAGTGCTCACATAATACCCGGCCCTCTCACTGTCAGACAGTTCTCACACAACCCCCACCCGCGCACTGCCAGACAGTGCTCACTCAATCACCACCCTCTCACTGTCAGACAGTGCTCACACAACTACCACCCTCACACTGTCAGGCAGTGCTCACACAACTACCATCTCCACACTGTCAGACAGTGCAGACACAACCCCACTCTCTCACTGTCAGACAGTGCTCACACAACGCCAGTCTCTCTCTGTCAGACAGTGCTCACACAACGCCAGTCTCTCTCTGTCAGACAGTGCTTACACAAACCCACCCGCTCACTGTCAGACAGTGCTGACACAACCCCACTCTCTCTCTGTCAGACAGTGCTCACACAAACCCACCCTCTCACTGTCAGACAGTGCTCACACAACTCCCTCCCACTCACTGTCAGACGGTGCTCACACTATCACCACCCTCTCACTGTCAGATAGTGCTCACATAATACCCGGCCCGCTCACTGTCAGACAGTTCTCACACAACCCCCACCCGCGCACTGCCAGACAGTGCTCACTCAATCACCACCCTCTCACTGTCAGACAGTGCTCACACAACTACCACCCTCACACTGTCAGACAGTGCTCACATAATTACCACCCTCATACTGTTAGACAGTGCTCACACAACCCCACCCTTTCACTGCCAGACAGTGCTCACCTCACCACCCTCTCACTGTCAGACAGTGCTCACACAACCTCCGCAATCTCACTGTCAGACAGTGCTGACACAACCCCAACCTCTCACTTTCAGACCGTACTCACACAATCCCCACCCTCTTACTGTCAGACAGGGCTCATACAATCCCCACCCTCTCACTGTCAGACAGTGCTCACACAACCCCACCCACTCACTATCAGACAGTGCTCACACAATCTCACCCTCTCACTGTCAGACAGTGCTCACAAAAGCCCCACCCTCTCACTGTCAGACAATTCTCAAGCAACCCCGACCCTCTCACTGTCAGACAGTGCTCACACAACCCCACCCACTCACTATCAGACAGTGCTCACACAACCACCACACTCTCACTGTCAGACAGTGCTCACACAACCCCACGCTCTCACTGTCACATCGTGCTCCACAACCCCTCCCTCTCACTGTCAGAATTTGCTCTCACAACTCACACCCACTCACTGTCGGACAGTGCTCGCACAATCACCACCCTCTCACTGTCGGACAGTGCTGACACTACCCCACTCTCACACTGTCAGACAGTGCTCACATAATCCCCACCCGCTTACTGTCAGACAGGGCTCACACAATCCCCACCCTCTCACTGTCAGACGGGGCTCACACAATCCCCACCCTCTCACTGTCAGACAGTGCTCACACAACCGCCACCCTCTCATTGTCAGAGAGTGCTCACACAACTACCACCCTCACAATGTCAGACCGTGCGCACACAACTACCATCTTCACACTGTCAGACAGTGCTGACACAACCCCACTCTCTCTCTGTCAGATACTGCTCCACAACCCCACCCTCTCACTGTCAGACTTTGCTCACACAACTCCCACCCACTCACTGTCAGACAGTGCTCACAGAATCACCACCCTCTCACTGCCAGACAGTGCTCACACAACCCTCGCAATCTCACTGTCAGACAGTGCTGACACTACCCCACCCTCTCACTGTCAGACAGTGCTCACACAACCCCCACCCGTGCACTGTCAGACAGTGCTCACTCGATCACCACCGTCTCACTGTCAGACAGTGCTCACATAAACACCACCCTCACACTGTCAGACAGTGCTCACACAACCACCACCCTCTCACTGTCAGAGAGTGCTTACATAACTACCACCCTCACACTGTCAGACAGTACACACACAACTACCATCTTCACACTGTCAGACAGTGCTGACAGAGCCCCACTCTCTCACTGTCAGACAGTGCTCACACAACGCCACTCTCTCACTGTCACATCGTGCTCCACAACCCCTCCCTCTCACTGTCAGAATTTGCTCACACAACTCACACCCACTCACTGTCGGACAGTGCTCACACAATCACCACCCTCTCACTGTCGGACAGTGCTGACACTACCCCACTCTCACACTGTCAGACAGTGCTCACATAATCCCCACCCGCTTACTGTCAGACAGGGCTCACATAATCCCCACCCGCTTACTGTCAGACAGGGCTCACATAATCCCCACCCGCTTACTGTCAGACAGGGCTCACACAATCCCCACCCTCTCACTGTCAGACAGTGCTCACACAACCGCCACCCTCTCACTGTCAGACAGTGCGCACAGAACTACCATCTTCACACTGTCAGACAGTGCTGACACAACCCACTCTCTCACTGTCAGACAGTGCTCACACAACCCCACTCTCTTACAGTCAGATACTGCTCCACAACCCCACCCTCTCACTGTCAGACTTTGCTCACACAACTCCCACCCTCTCACTGCCAGACAGTGCTCACACAACCCTCGCAATCTCACTGTCAGACAGTGCTGACACTACCCCACCATCTCACTGTCAGACAGTGCTCACACAACCCCCACCCGTGCACTGTCAGACAGTGGTCACTCGATCACCACCGTCTCACTGTCAGACAGTGCTCACATAACCACCACCCTCACACTGTCAGACAGTGCACACACAACTACCACCCTCACACTGTCAGACAGTGCTCACATAACTACCACCCTCATACTGTTAGACAGTGCTCACACAACCCCACTCTTTCACTGCCAGACAGTGCTCACTCCACCGCCCTCTCACTGTCAGACAGTGCTCACACAACCTCCGCAATCTCACTGTCAGACAGTGCTGACACAACCCCAACCTCTCACTTTCAGACCGTACTCACACAATCCCCACCTTCTTACTGTCAGACAGGGCTCATACAATTCCCACCCTCTCACTGTCAGACAGTGCTCACACAACACCACCCACTCACTATCAGACAGTGCTCACACAATCTCACCCTCTCACTGTCAGACAGTGCTCACAAAAGCCCCACACTCTCACTGTCAGACAGTGCTCACACAACCCCACGCTCTCACTGTCAGACAGTGTTCACACAGCCCCACTCTCTCACTGTCAGAGAGTGCTAACAGAACTACCACCCTCACACTGTCAGACAGTACTCACACAACTACCATCTTCACAATGTCAGACAGTGCTGACACAGCCCCACTCTCTCACTGTTAGACAATGCTCACAAAACCCCACTCTCTCTCTGTCAGACAGTGCTCACACAAACCCACCCTCTCACTGTCAGACAGTGCGCACACAACTACCATCTTCACACTGTCAGACAGTGCTGACACAACCCCACTCTCTCACGGTCAGACAGTGCTCACACAACCCCACCCTCTCACAGTCAGACAGTGCTCACACAACCCCACTCTCTCACTGTCAGACAGTGCGCACACAACCCCATTCTCTGACTGTCAGATAGTGCTCCACAACCCCTCCCTCTCACTGTCAGAATTGGCTCACACAACTCACACCCACTCACTGCCAGACAGTGCTTACACAACCAGCACCCTCACACCGTTAGACAGTGCTCACACAATCCCACTCTCTCACTGTCAGACAGTGCTCACACAATCCCACTCTCTGACTGTCAGATAGTGCTCCACAACCCCACCCACTCACTGTCAGACAGTGCTCACACAATCACCACCCTCTCACTGTCAGACAGTGCTCACACAACCACCTCCATAGCACTGTCGGACAGTGCTGACACTACCCCATCCTCTCATTGTCAGACAGTGCTCACATAATCCCCACCCTTTTCCTGTCAGACAGTGCTCACACTACCCCCACCCTCTCACTGTCAGACAGTGCTCAAGCAACCCCCACCCTCTCACTGTCAGACAGTGCTCACACAACTCCACCCTCACACTATCAGACAGTGCTTATACTACCACACCCACTCACTGTCAGACAGTGCTCACACAAGCCCCACTCCCTCACTGTCAGACAGTGCTCACACAATCACCATCCTGTATCTGTCAGACAGTGCTCACACAGCCTCACCCTCACACTGTCAGACAGTGATCACACAACCAGCACCCTCACACTGTCAGACAGTGCTCACACAACCACCACTCTCTCACTGTCAGGCAGTGCGCACACAATCCCCACCCTCACACTGTCAGACAGTGCTCACCAAATCACCACCCTCACACTGTCAGACAGTGGTCACACAACCCCACTCTCTCACTGTCAGACAGTGCTCACACAACCCCACTCTCTCCCTGTCAGATAGTGCTCCACAACCCCACCCTCTTACTGTCAGAATTTGCTCACACAACTCCCACCCACTCACTGTCAGACCGTGCTCACACAATCCTCGACTATCTCACTGTCAGACAGTGCTCACACAACCCCCACCTTCGCACTGTCAGGCAGTGCTCACTCAATCACCACCCTCTCAGTGTCAGACAGTGCTCACACAACCACCACCCTCTCACTGTCAGACAGTGCTCACACAACCACCACCCTCTCACTGTCAGAGAGTGCTCACACAACTACCACCCTCACACTGTCAGGCAGTGCTCACACAACTACCATCTCCACACTGTCAGACAGTGCAGACACAACCCCACTCTCTCACTGTCAGACAGTGCTCACACAATGCCAGTCTCTCTCTGTCAGACAGTGCTTACACAAACCCACCCTCTCACTGTCAGACAGTGCTGACACAACCCCACTCTCTCTCTGTCAGACAGTGCTCACACAAACCCACCTTCTCACTGTCAGACAGTGCTCACACAAACCCCACCCTCACACTGTCAGACTTTGCTCACACAACTCCCACCCACTCACTGTCAGACGGTGCTCACACTATCACCACCCTCTCACTGTCAGATAGTGCTCACATAATACCCGGCCCTCTCACTGTCAGACAGTTCTCACACAACCCCCACCCGCGCACTGCCAGACAGTGCTCACTCAATCACCACCCTCTCACTGTCAGACAGTGCTCACACAACTACCACCCTCACACTGTCAGACAGTGCTCACATAACTACCACCCTCATATCGTTAGACAGTGCTCACACAACCCCACTCTTTCACTGCCAGACAGTGCTCACTCCACCGCCCTCTCACTGTCAGACAGTGCTCACACAACCTCCGCAATCTCACTGTCAGACAGTGCTGACACAACCCCAACCTCTCACTTTCAGACCATACTCACACAATCCCCACCTTCTTACTGTCAGACAGGGCTCATACAATTCCCACCCTCTCACTGTCAGACAGTGCTCACACAACACCACCCACTCACTATCAGACAGTGCTCACACAATCTCACCCTCTCACTGTCAGACAGTGCTCACAAAAGCCCCACACTCTCACTGTCAGACAGTGCTCACACAACCCCACGCTCTCACTGTCAGACAGTGTTCACACAGCCCCACTCTCTCACTGTCAGAGAGTGCTAACAGAACTACCACCCTCACACTGTCAGACAGTACTCACACAACTACCATCTTCACAATGTCAGACAGTGCTGACACAGCCCCACTCTCTCACTGTTAGACAATGCTCACAAAACCCCACTCTCTCTCTGTCAGACAGTGCTCACACAAACCCACCCTCTCACTGTCAGACAGTGCGCACACAACTACCATCTTCACACTGTCAGACAGTGCTGACACAACCCCACTCTCTCACGGTCAGACAGTGCTCACACAACCCCACCCACTCACTGTCAGACAGTGCTCACACAATCACCACCCTCTCACTGTCAGACAGTGCTCACACAACCACCTCCATAGCACTGTCGGACAGTGCTGACACTACCCCATCCTCTCATTGTCAGACAGTGCTCACATAATCCCCACCCTTTTCCTGTCAGACAGTGCTCACACTACCCCCACCCTCTCACTGTCAGACAGTGCTCAAGCAACCCCCACCCTCTCACTGTCAGACAGTGCTCACACAACTCCACCCTCACACTATCAGACAGTGCTTATACTACCACACCCACTCACTGTCAGACAGTGCTCACACAAGCCCCACTCCCTCACTGTCAGACAGTGCTCACACAATCACCACCCTGTATCTGTCAGACAGTGCTCACACATCCTCACCCTCACACTGTCAGACAGTGATCACACAACCAGCACCCTCACACTGTCAGACAGTGCTCACACAACACCACTCTCTCACTGTCAGGCAGTGCGCACACAATCCCCACCCTCACACTGTCAGACAGTGCTCACCAAATCACCACCCTCACACTGTCAGACAGTGGTCACACAACCCCACTCTCTCACTGTCAGACAGTGCTCACACAACCCCACTCTCTCCCTGTCAGATAGTGCTCCACAACCCCACCCTCTTACTGTCAGAATTTGCTCACACAACTCCCACCCACTCACTGTCAGACAGTGCTCACACAATCACCACCCCCTCACTGTCAGACAGTGCTCACACAAGCCCCACAATCTCACTGTCAGACAGTGCTCACACTACCCCACCCTCTCACTGTCAGACAGTGCTCACATAATCCCCACCCTCTTACTGTCAGACAGTGCTCACTCAATCACCACCCTCTCACTGTCAGACAGTGCTCACACAACCACCACCCTCTCACTATCAGACAGTGCTCACACAACTACCACCCTCACACTGTCAGGCAGTGCTCACACAACCCTCACCCTCTCTCTCTCAGACAGTGTTCACACAACCCCACTCTCTCACGGTCAGACAGTGCTCACACAACCCCACCCTCTCACAGTCAGACAGTGCTCACACAACCCCACTCTCTCACTGTCAGACAGTGCGCACACAACCCCATTCTCTGACTGTCAGATAGTGCTCCACAACCCCTCCCTCTCACTGTCAGAATTGGCTCACACAACTCATACCCACTCACTGCCAGACAGTGCTTACACAACCAGCACCCTCACACCGTTAGACAGTGCTCACACAATCCCACTCTCTCACTGTCAGATAGTGCTCCACAACCCCACCCACTCACTGTCAGACAGTGCTCACACAATCACCACCCTCTCACTGTCAGACAGTGCTCACACAACCACCTCCATAGCACTGTCGGACAGTGCTGACACTACCCCATCCTCTCATTGTCAGACAGTGCTCACATAATCCCCACCCTTTTCCTGTCAGACAGTGCTCACACTACCCCCACCCTCTCACTGTCAGACAGTGCTCAAGCAACCCCCACCCTCTCACTGTCAGACAGTGCTCACACAACTCCACCCTCACACTATCAGACAGTGCTTATACTACCACACCCACTCACTGTCAGACAGTGCTCACACAAGCCCCACTCCCTCACTGTCAGACAGTGCTCACACAATCACCACCCTGTATCTGTCAGACAGTGCTCACACATCCTCACCCTCACACTGTCAGACAGTGATCACACAACCAGCACCCTCACACTGTCAGACAGTGCTCACACAACCACCACTCTCTCACTGTCAGGCAGTGCGCACACAATCCCCACCCTCACACTGTCAGACAGTGCTCACCAAATCACCACCCTCACACTGTCAGACAGTGGTCACACAACCCCACTCTCTCACTGTCAGACAGTGCTCACACAACCCCACTCTCTCCCTGTCAGATAGTGCTCCACAACCCCACCCTCTTACTGTCAGAATTTGCTCACACAACTCCCACCCACTCACTGTCAGACAGTGCTCACACAATCACCACCCCCTCACTGTCAGACAGTGCTCACACAAGCCCCACAATCTCACTGTCAGACAGTGCTCACACTACCCCACCCTCTCACTGTCAGACAGTGCTCACATAATCCCCACCCTCTTACTGTCAGACAGTGCTCACTCAATCACCACCCTCTCACTGTCAGACAGTGCTCACACAACCACCACCCTCTCACTATCAGACAGTGCTCACACAACTACCACCCTCACACTGTCAGGCAGTGCTCACACAACTACCATCTCCACACTGTCAGACAGTGCAGACACAACCCCACTCTCTCACTGTCAGATAGTGCTCACACAACGCCAGTCTCTCTCTGTCAGACAGTGCTCACACAAACCCACCCTCTCACTGTCAGACAGTGATCACACAAACCCCACCCTCACATTGTCAGACTTTGCTCACACAAGTCCCACCCACTCACTGTCAGACGGTGCTCACACGATCACCACCCTCTCACTGTCAGATAGTGCGCACACAACTACCATCTTCACACTGTCAGACAGTGCTCACACAACTCCACTCTCTCACTGTCAGACAGTGCTCACTCAAACTCCACCCTCACACTATCAGACAGTGCTCATAAAACCCCACCCACACACTATCAGACAGTGCTCACACAACCCCCCCTACTCACTGTCAGACAGTGCTCCCACAACCACTACCCTCTCACTGTCAGACAGTGCTCACATAACCCCATGCTCTCACTGTCAGACAGTGCTCACATAACCCCACTTTCTCACTGTCAGACAGTGCTCACACAACCCCACTCTCTGACTGTTAGATAGTGCTCCACAACCCCTCCCTCTGACTGTCAGAATTTGCTCACACAACTCACACCCACTCACTGTCGTACAGTGCTCACACAATCACCACCCTCTCACTGTCAGCCAGTGCTCACATAATCCCCACCCGCTTACTGTCAGACAGGGCTCACATAACTACCACCCACACACTGTCAGACAGTGCGCACACAACTACCATCTTCACACTGTCAGACAGTGCTGACACAACCCCACTCTCTCATGGTCAGACAGCGCTCACACAACCCCCACCCTCTCACTGTCAGACTGTGCTCAAACAAACCCCACCCTCTCACTGTCAGTCAGTGCTCACACACCTCCACCCTCTCACTGTCTGACAGTGCTTACACAACCAGCACCCTCACACTGTCAGACAGTGCTCACACAATCCCACTCTCTCACTGTCAGACAGTGCTCACACAACCCCACTCTCACTGTCAGACAGTGCTCACACAACCCCACTCTCTCACTGTCAGATAGTGCTCCACAACCCCACCCCCTCACTGTTAGACAGTGCTCACACAACCCCCACAATCTCACTGTCAGACAGTGCTGACACTACCCCACCCTCTCACTGTCAGACAGTGCTCACATAATCCCCACCCTCTTAC
The DNA here is from genome assembly GCF_037043375.1 of Chiloscyllium plagiosum. Taxonomy (NCBI): domain Eukaryota; kingdom Metazoa; phylum Chordata; class Chondrichthyes; order Orectolobiformes; family Hemiscylliidae; genus Chiloscyllium; species Chiloscyllium plagiosum. The sequence continues at coordinate 102,949,331 of NW_028270144.1, read as the reverse complement.
TGTCAGACAGTGCTCACACAATCCCCACCCTCTCACTGTCAGACAGTGCTCACACAACCCCCACCTTCGCACTGTCAGGCAGTGCTCACTCAATCACCACCCTCTCACTGTCAGACAGTGCTCACACAACCACCACCCTCTCACTGTCAGACAGTGCTCACACAATCACCACCCTCTCACTGTCAGACAGTGCTTACACAACTACCACCCTCACACTGTCAGGCAGTGCTCACACAACTACCATCTCCACACTGTCAGACAGTGCAGACACAACCCCACTCTCTCACTGTCAGACAGTGCTCACACAATGCCAGTCTCTCTCTGTCAGACAGTGCTTACACAAACCCACCCTCTCACTGTCAGACAGTGCTGACACAACCCCACTCTCTCTCTGTCAGACAGTGCTCACACAAACCCACCCTCTCACTGTCAGACAGTGCTCACACAAACCCCACCCTCACACTGTCAGACTTTGCTCACACAACTCCCACCCACTCACTGTCAGACGGTGCTCACACTATCATCACCCTCTCACTGTCAGATAGTGCTCACATAATACCCGGCCCTCTCACTGTCAGACAGTTCTCACAAAACCCCGACCCGCGCACTGCCAGACAGTGCTCACTCAATCACCACCCTCTCACTGTCAGACAGTGCTCACACAACTACCACCCTCACACTGTCAGACAGTGCTCACATAACTACCACCCTCATACTGTTAGACAGTGCTCACACAACCCCACTCTTTCACTGCCAGACAGTGCTCACTCCACCACCCTCTCACTGTCAGACAGTGCTCACACAACCTCCGCAATCTCACTGTCAGACAGTGCTGACACAACCCCAACCTCTCACTTTCAGACCGTACTCACACAATCCCCACATTCTTACTGTCAGACAGGGCTCATACAATCCCCACCCTCTCACTGTCAGACAGTGCTCACACAACACCACCCACTCACTATCAGACAGTGCTCACACAATCTCACCCTCTCACTGTCAGACAGTGCTCACAAAAGCCCCACACTCTCACTGTCAGACAGTGCTCACACAACCCCACGCTGTCACTGTCAGACAGTGTTCACACAGCCCCACTCTCTCACTGTCAGAGAGTGCTAACAGAACTACCACCCTCACACTGTCAGACAGTACTCACACAACTACCATCTTCACAATGTCAGACAGTGCTGACACAGCCCCACTCTCTCACTGTTAGACAATGCTCACAAAACCCCACTCTCTCTCTGTCAGACAGTGCTCACACAAACCCACCCTCTCACTGTCAGACAGTGCGCACACAACTACCATCTTCACACTGTCAGACAGTGCTGACACAACCCCACTCTCTCACGGTCAGACAGTGCTCACACAACCCCACCCTCTCACAGTCAGACAGTGTTCACACAACCCCACTCTCTCACTGTCAGACAGTGCGCACACAACCCCATTCTCTGACTGTCAGATAGTGCTCCACAACCCCTCCCTCTCACTGTCAGAATTGGCTCACACAACTCACACCCACTCACTGCCAGACAGTGCTTACACAACCAGCACCCTCACACTGTTAGACAGTGCTCACACAACTCCACTCTCTCACTGTCAGACAGTGCTCACACAATCCCACTCTCTGACTGTCAGATAGTGCTCCACAACCCCACCCACTCACTGTCAGACAGTGCTCACAGAATCACCACCCCCTCACTGTCAGACAGTGCTCACACAACCCCCACAATCTCACTGTCAGACAGTGCTGACACTACCTCACCCTCTCACTGTCAGACAGTGCTCACATAATCCCCACCCTCTTACTGTCAGACAGTGCTCACACAACCCCCACCCGCGCACTGTCAGGCAGTGCTCACACAACTACCACCCTCACACTGTCAGGCAGTGCTCACTCAATCACCACCCTCTCACTGTCAGACAGTGCTCACACAACCACCACCCTCTCACTGTCAGACAGTGCTCACACAACTACCACCCTCACACTGTCAGGCAGTGCTCACACAACTACCATCTCCACACTGTCAGACAGTGCAGACACAACCCCACTCTCTCACTGTCAGACAGTGCTCACACAACGCCAGTCTCTCTCTGTCAGACAGTGCTCACACAAACCCACCCTCTCACTGTCAGACAGTGCTGACACAACCCCACTCTCTCTCTGTCAGACAGTGCTCACACAAACCCACCCTCTCACTGTCAGACAGTGCTCACACAAACCCCACCCTCACACTGTCAGACTTTGCTCACACAACTCCCACCCACTCACTGTCAGACGGTGCTCACACTATCACCACCCTCTCACTGTCAGATAGTGCTCACATAATACCCGGCCCTCTCACTGTCAGACAGTTCTCACAAAACCCCCACCCGCGCACTGCCAGACAGTGCTCACTCAATCACCACCCTCTCACTGTCAGACAGTGCTCACACAACTACCACCCTCACACTGTCAGACAGTGCTCACATAACTACCACCCTCATACTGTCAGACAGTGATCACACAAACTCCACCCTCACACTATCAGACAGTGCTCATAAAACCCCACCCACTCACTATCAGACAGTGCTCACACAACCCCCCCTACTCACTGTTAGACAGTGCTCCCACAACCACTACCCTCTCACTGTCAGACAGTGCTCACACAACCAGCACCCTCTCACTGTCAGGCAGTGCGCACACAATCCCCACCCTCACACTGTCAGACAGTGCTCACAGAATCACCACCCTCACACTGTCAGACAGTGCTCACACAACCCCACTCTCTCCCTGTCAGACAGTGCGCACACAATCCCCACTCTCTCACTGTCAGACAGTGCTCACACAACCCCACTCTCTCACTGTCAGATAGTGCTCCACAACCCCACCCTCTTACTGTCAGAATTTGCTCACACAACTCCCACCCACTAACTGTCAGACAGTGCTCACACAATCACCACCCCCTCACTGTCAGACAGTGCTCACACAAGCCCCACAATCTCACTGTCAGACAGTGCTGACACTACCCCACCCTCTCACTGTCAGACAGTGCTCACATAATCCCCACCCACGCACTGTCAGGCAGTGCTCACACAACTACCACCCTCACACTGTCAGGCAGTGCTCATAAAACCCCACCCACTCACTATCAGACAGTGCTCACACAACCCCCCCTACTCACTGTCAGACAGTGCTCCCACAACCACTACCCTCTCACTGTCAGACAGTGCTCACATAACCCCACGCTCTCACTGTCAGACAGTGCTCACACAACCCCACTCTCTCACTGTCAGACAGTGCTCACACAACCCCACTCTCTGACTGTTAGATAGTGCTCCACAACCCCTCCCTCTCACTGTCAGAATTTGCTCACACAACTCACACCCACTCACTGTCGGACAGTGCTCACACAATCACCACCCTCTCACTGTCAGACAGTGCTCACATAATCCCCACCCGCTTACTGTCAGACAGGGCTCACACAACTACCACCCTCACCCTGTCAGGCAGTGCGCACACAACTACCATCTTCACACTGTCAGACAGTGCTGACACAACCCCACTCTCTCACGGTCAGACAGTGCTCACACAACCCCCACCCTCTCACTGTCAGACAGTGCTCAAACAACACCCACCCTCTCACTGTCAGTCAGTGCTCACTCACCTCCACCCTCTCACTATCAGACAGTGCTCATACAACCGCACCCACTCACTGTCAGACAGTGCTCACACAACCCCACTCTCTCACTGTCTGACAGTGCTCACACAACCAGCACCCTCACACTGTCAGACAGTGCTCACACAATCCCACTCTCTCACTGTCAGACAGTGCTCACACAACCCCACTCTCTCACTGTCAGATAGTGCTCCACAACCCCACCCCCTCACTGTTAGACAGTGCTCACACAACCCCCACAATCTCACTGTCAGACAGTGCTGACACTACCCCACCCTCTCACTGTCAGACAGTGCTCACAAAATCCCCACCCTCTTACTGTCAGACAGTGCTCACACAATCACCACCCTCTCACTGTCAGACAGTGCTCACACAACCACCACCCTCTCACTGTCAGACAGTGCTCACACAACTACCATCTCCACACTGTCAGACAGTGCAGACACAACCCCACTCTCTCACTGTCAGACAGTGCTCACACAACGCCAGTCTCTCTCTGTCAGACAGTGCTTACACAAACCCACCCTCTCACTGTCAGACAGTGCTGACACAACCCCACTCTCTCTCTGTCAGACAGTGCTCACACAAACCCACCCTCTCACTGTCAGACAGTGCTCACACAAACCCCACCCTCATACTGTCAGACTTTGCTCACACAACTCCCACCCACTCACTGTCAGACGGTGCTCACACTATCACCACCCTCTCACTGTCAGATAGTGCTCACATAATACCCGGCCCTCTCACTGTCAGACAGTTCTCACACAACCCCCACCCGCGCACTGCCAGACAGTGCTCACTCAATCACCACCCTCTCACTGTCAGACAGTGCTCACACAACTACCACCCTCACACTGTCAGACAGTGCTCACATAACTACCACCCTCATACTGTTAGACAGTGCTCACACAACCCCACTCTTTCACTGCCAGACAGTGCTCACCTCACCACCCTCTCACTGTCAGACAGTGCTCACACAACCTCCGCAATCTCACTGTCAGACAGTGCTGACACAACCCCAACCTCTCACTTTCAGACCGTACTCACACAATCACCACCCTCTTACTGTCAGACAGGGCTCATACAATCCCCACCCTCTCACTGTCAGACAGTGCTCACACAACCCCACCCACTCACTATCAGACAGTGCTCACACAATCTCACCCTCTCTCTGTCAGACAGTGCTCACAAAAGCCCCACCCTCTCACTGTCAGACAGTTCTCAAACAACCCCGACCCTCTCACTGTCAGACAGTGCTCACACAACTCCACCCTCACACTATTAGACAGTGCTCATACAACCCCACCCACTCACTATCAGACAGTGCTCACACAACCACCACACTCTCACTGTCAGACAGTGCTCACACAACCCCACGCTCTCACTGTCAGACAGTGCTCAAACAACCACCACACTCTCACTGTCAGACAGTGCTCACACAACCCCACTCTCTCACTGTCAGACAGTGCTCACACAACGCCACTCTCTCACTGTCACATCGTGCTCCACAACCCCTCCCTCTCACTGCCAGAATTTGCTCACACAACTCACACCCACTCACTGTCGGACAGTGGTCACACAATCACCCCCCTCTCACTGTCGGACAGTGCTGACACTACCCCACCCTCTCACTGTCAGACAGTGCTCACATAATCCCCACCCTCTTACTGTCAGACAGGGCTCACACAATCCCCACCCTCTCACTGTCAGACAGTGCTCACACAACCCCCGGCTATCTCACTGTCAGACAGTGCTCACACAACCCCCACCTTCGCACTGTCAGGCAGTGCTCACTCAATCACCACCCTCTCACTGTCAGAGAGTGCTCACACAACCACCACCCTCTCACTATCAGACAGTGCTCACACAACTACCACCCTCACACTGTCAGGCAGTGCTCACACAACTACCATCTCCACACTGTCAGACAGTGCAGACACAACCCCACTCTCTCACTGTCAGACAGTGCTCACACAACCCCACTCTCTCTCTGTCAGACAGTGCTCACACAAACCCACCCTCTCGCTGTCAGACAGTGCTCACACAAACCCCACCCTCACACTGTCAGACTTTGCTCACACAACTCCCACCCACTCACTGTCAGACGGTGCTCACACTATCACCACCCTCTCACTGTCAGATAGTGCTCACATAATACCCGGCCCTCTCACTGTCAGACAGTTCTCACACAACCCCCACCCGCGCACTGCCAGACAGTGCTCACTCAATCACCACCCTCTCACTGTCAGACAGTGCTCACACAACTACCACCCTCACACTGTCAGGCAGTGCTCACACAACTACCATCTCCACACTGTCAGACAGTGCAGACACAACCCCACTCTCTCACTGTCAGACAGTGCTCACACAACGCCAGTCTCTCTCTGTCAGACAGTGCTCACACAACGCCAGTCTCTCTCTGTCAGACAGTGCTTACACAAACCCACCCGCTCACTGTCAGACAGTGCTGACACAACCCCACTCTCTCTCTGTCAGACAGTGCTCACACAAACCCACCCTCTCACTGTCAGACAGTGCTCACACAAACCCCACCCTCACACTGTCAGACTTTGCTCACACAACTCCCTCCCACTCACTGTCAGACGGTGCTCACACTATCACCACCCTCTCACTGTCAGATAGTGCTCACATAATACCCGGCCCGCTCACTGTCAGACAGTTCTCACACAACCCCCACCCGCGCACTGCCAGACAGTGCTCACTCAATCACCACCCTCTCACTGTCAGACAGTGCTCACACAACTACCACCCTCACACTGTCAGACAGTGCTCACATAATTACCACCCTCATACTGTTAGACAGTGCTCACACAACCCCACCCTTTCACTGCCAGACAGTGCTCACCTCACCACCCTCTCACTGTCAGACAGTGCTCACACAACCTCCGCAATCTCACTGTCAGACAGTGCTGACACAACCCCAACCTCTCACTTTCAGACCGTACTCACACAATCCCCACCCTCTTACTGTCAGACAGGGCTCATACAATCCCCACCCTCTCACTGTCAGACAGTGCTCACACAACCCCACCCACTCACTATCAGACAGTGCTCACACAATCTCACCCTCTCACTGTCAGACAGTGCTCACAAAAGCCCCATCCTCTCACTGTCAGACAATTCTCAAGCAACCCCGACCCTCTCACTGTCAGACAGTGCTCACACAACCCCACCCACTCACTATCAGACAGTGCTCACACAACCACCACACTCTCACTGTCAGACAGTGCTCACACAACCCCACGCTCTCACTGTCACATCGTGCTCCACAACCCCTCCCTCTCACTGTCAGAATTTGCTCTCACAACTCACACCCACTCACTGTCGGACAGTGCTCGCACAATCACCACCCTCTCACTGTCGGACAGTGCTGACACTACCCCACTCTCACACTGTCAGACAGTGCTCACATAATCCCCACCCGCTTACTGTCAGACAGGGCTCACACAATCCCCACCCTCTCACTGTCAGACGGGGCTCACACAATCCCCACCCTCTCACTGTCAGACAGTGCTCACACAACCGCCACCCTCTCATTGTCAGAGAGTGCTCACACAACTACCACCCTCACAATGTCAGACCGTGCGCACACAACTACCATCTTCACACTGTCAGACAGTGCTGACACAACCCCACTCTCTCTCTGTCAGATACTGCTCCACAACCCCACCCTCTCACTGTCAGACTTTGCTCACACAACTCCCACCCACTCACTGTCAGACAGTGCTCACAGAATCACCACCCTCTCACTGCCAGACAGTGCTCACACAACCCTCGCAATCTCACTGTCAGACAGTGCTGACACTACCCCACCCTCTCACTGTCAGACAGTGCTCACACAACCCCCACCCGTGCACTGTCAGACAGTGCTCACTCGATCACCACCGTCTCACTGTCAGACAGTGCTCACATAAACACCACCCTCACACTGTCAGACAGTGCTCACACAACCACCACCCTCTCACTGTCAGAGAGTGCTTACATAACTACCATCTTCACACTGTCAGACAGTGCTGACAGAGCCCCACTCTCTCACTGTCAGACAGTGCTCACACAACGCCACTCTCTCACTGTCACATCGTGCTCCACAACCCCTCCCTCTCACTGTCAGAATTTGCTCACACAACTCACACCCACTCACTGTCGGACAGTGCTCACACAATCACCACCCTCTCACTGTCGGACAGTGCTGACACTACCCCACTCTCACACTGTCAGACAGTGCTCACATAATCCCCACCCGCTTACTGTCAGACAGGGCTCACATAATCCCCACCCGCTTACTGTCAGACAGGGCTCACATAATCCCCACCCGCTTACTGTCAGACAGGGCTCACACAATCCCCACCCTCTCACTGTCAGACAGTGCTCACACAACCGCCACCCTCTCACTGTCAGACAGTGCGCACAGAACTACCATCTTCACACTGTCAGACAGTGCTGACACAACCCACTCTCTCACTGTCAGACAGTGCTCACACAACCCCACTCTCTTACAGTCAGATACTGCTCCACAACCCCACCCTCTCACTGTCAGACTTTGCTCACACAACTCCCACCCTCTCACTGCCAGACAGTGCTCACACAACCCTCGCAATCTCACTGTCAGACAGTGCTGACACTACCCCACCATCTCACTGTCAGACAGTGCTCACACAACCCCCACCCGTGCACTGTCAGACAGTGGTCACTCGATCACCACCGTCTCACTGTCAGACAGTGCTCACATAACCACCACCCTCACACTGTCAGACAGTGCACACACAACCACCACCCTCTCACTGTCAGAGAGTGCTTACATAACTACCACCCTCACACTGTCAGACAGTACTCACACAACTACCATCTTCACACTGTCAGACAGTGCTGACAGAGCCCCACTCTCTCACTGTCAGACAGTGCTCACACAACCCCTGCAATCTCACTGTCAGACAGGGCTCACACAATCCCCACCCTCTCACTGTCAGACAGTGCTCACACAATCCCCAGCCTCTCACTGTCAGACAGTGCTCACACAACCCCACTCTCTATCTGTTAGACAGTGCTCACACAAACCCACCCTCTCACTGTCAGACAGTGCTCACACAACCCCCACGCTCTCACTGTCAAACAGTGTTCACATAACCCCCCCCTACTCACTGTCAGACGGTGCTCACACAATCCCACCCTCTCGCTGTCAGAACGTGCTCACACAGCCCCCACCCTCTCACTATCAGAATGTGCTCACACAGCCCCCACCCTCTCACTGTCAGAGAGTGCTTACAGAACTACCACCCTCACACTGTCAGACTGTACTCACACAACTACCATCTTCACAATGTCAGACAGTGCTGACACAGCCCCACTCTTTCACTGTTAGACAATGCTCACAAAACCCCACTCTCTTTCTGTCAGACAGTGCTCACACAAACCCACCCTCTCACTGTCAGACAGTGCTCACACAATCCCAACCCTCACACTGTCAGAGAGTGCTCAAACAACTCCACTCTCTCACTGTCAGGCAGTGCTCACACAACCCCACTCTCTCACTGTCAGATAGTGCTCCACAACACCACCCTCACACTGTGAGACTTTTCTCACACAACCCCACCCTCTCACTGTCAGAGAGTGCTTACAGAACTACCACCCTCACACTGTCAGACAGTACTCACACAACTGCCATCTTCACACTGTTAGACAGTGCTGACACAGCCCCACTCTCTCAATGTCAGATAGTGTTCACACATCCCCCACCCTCTCACTGTCAGACAGTGCTCACACAATCCCCACTCTCCCCCTGTCTGACAGTGCTCACACAACCACCACCCTCTCACTGTTAGACAGTGCTCACACAATCCCACTCTCCCCCTGTCTGATAGTGCTCACACAACCACCACCCTCTCACTGTCACACAGTGCTCACACAACACCCACCCTCTCACTGTCACACAGTGCTCACATAACCCCCACCCTCTCACTGTCAAACAGTGTTCACATAACCCCCACCGTCTCACTGTCAGACAGTGCTCACACAACCCCACTCTCTCACTGTCAGACAGTGCTGACACAACCCCACCCTCTCACTGTCAGAAGGTGCTCACACAATTGCCACGCTCTCACTGTCAGACAATGCTCACACAACCCCCACCCTCTCGCTGTCAGAACGTGCTCACACAGCCCCCACCCTCTCACTGTCAGAGAGTGCTTACAGAACTACCACCCTCACACTGTCAGACAGTACTCACACAACTGCCATCTTCACACTGTTAGACAGTGCTGACACAGCCCCACTCTCTCAATGTCAGATAGTGCTCACACATACCCACCCTCTCACTGTCAGACAGTGCTCACACAATCCCCACTCTCCCCCTGTCTGACAGTGCTCACACAACCACCACCCTCTCACTGTTAGACAGTGCTCACACAACCCCACTCTCCCCCTGTCTGATAGTGCTCACACAACCACCACCCTCTCACTGTCACACAGTGCTCACACAACACCCACCCTCTCACTGTCACACAGTGCTCACACAACCCCCACCCTCTCACTGTCAAACAGTGCTCACATAACCCCCACCGTCTCACTGTCAGACAGTGCTCACACAATCCCCACCCTCTCACTGTCAGACAGTGCTCACAAAACCCCCACCCTCTCACTGTCAGATAGTGATCACCACAATCCTATCCTGCCATTGTCAGACAGTGCTAACCATCACAATGTTCCCTCCTGCACCGCAGACAGTGCTAACCACCATCCTGTTTCCTCCTGTACCACAGACAGAGCTAACCCCATCCTGTTCCCTCCTGTACAACAGACAGTGCTAACCACCATTCTGTTCCCTCCTGTACCACAGACAGTGCTAACCACCATCCAGTTCCGTCCTGTACCACAGACAGAGCTAACCACCATCCTTTTCCCTCCTGTACCACAGACAGAGCTAACCAGCATTCTGTTCCCTCCTGTACCACAGACAGAGCTAACCACCATCCTGTTCCCTCCCTGTATCACAGACAGAGCTAACCACCATCCTGTTCCCTCCTGTACCACAGACAGTGCTAACCACCATCCTGTTCCCTTCTGTACAACAGACAGAGCTAACCACCATCCTGTTCCCTCCTGTACCACAGACAGAGCTAACTACCATCCTGATCCCTCCAGTACCACAGACAGAGCTAACCACCATCCTGTTCCCTCCTGTACCACAGACAGAGCTAACCACCATCCTGTTCCCTTCTGTACCAGAGACAGAGCTAACCACCATCCTGTTCCATCCTGTACCACAGACAGACCTAACCACCATCCTGTTCCCTCCTGCACCACAGACAGAGCTAACCACCATTCTGTTCCCTTCTGTACCACACACAGTACTAACCACCATCTTGTTCCCTTCTGTACCACAGGCAGTGCTAACCACCATCCTGTTCCATCCTGTACCACAGACAGTGCTAACCACCATTCTGTTCCCTCCTGTACCACAGACAGAGCTAACCACCATCTTGTTCCCTCCTGTCCCCCAGGCAGAGCTAACCACCATCCTGTTCCCTCCTGTGCCACAGACAGAGCTAACCACCATCCTGTTCTCTCCTGTACCGCAGACAGTGCTAACCCCCATCCTTTTCTCTCCTGTACCACAGACAGAGCTAACCACCATCCTGTTCACTTCTGTACCACAGACAGAGCTAACCACCATCTTGTTCCATCCTGTACCACAGACAGAGCTAACCACCATCTTGTTCCATCCTGTACCGCAGACAGAGCTAACCACCATCCTGTTCCCTCCTGTACTGCAGACAGTGCTAACCACCATCCTGTTCCCTCCTGTACCACAGACAGAGCTAACCACCATCCTGTTCCCTTCTGTACCACAGACTGAGCTAACCACCATCCTGTTCCCTTCTGTACCACAGACAGAGCTAACCACCATCTTGATCCATCCTGTACCACAGACAGACCTAACCACAATCCTGTTCCCTCCTGCACCACAGACAGCGCTAACCACCATCCTGTTCCCTCCTGCACCACAGACAGCGCTAACCACCATCCTGTTCCCTCCTGCACCACAGACAGCGCTAACCACCATCCTGTTCCCTTCTGTGCAACAGACAGTGTTAACCACCATCCTGTTCCCTTCTGCACCACAGACAGTGTTAACCACCATCCTGTTCCATCCTGTACCACAGACAGACCTAACCACCATCCTGTTACCTCCTGCACCACAGACAGGGCTAACCACCATCTTGTTCCGTTCTGTACCACAGACAGTACTAAGCACCATCTTGTTCCCTTCTGTATCACAAACAGTGCTAACCACCATCCTGTTCCATCCTGTACCACAGACAGAGCTAACCACCATCCTGTTCCCTTCTGTACCACAGACAGTGCTAACCATCATCCTGTTCCCTTCTGTACCACACACAGTAAAAACCACCATCTTGTTCCCTTCTGTACCACAGACAGACCTAACCACCATCCTGTTCCATCCTGTACCACAGACAGACCTAACCACCATCCTGTTCCCTCCTCCACCACAGACAGAGCTAACCACCATCCTGTTCCCTTCTGTACCACACACAGTACTAACCACCATCTTGTTCCCTTCTGTACCACAGACAGTGTTAACCACCATCCTGTTCCCTTCTGTACCACACACTGTACTAACCACCATTCTGTTCCCTTCTGTACCACAGACAGAGCTAACCACCATCCTGTTCTATCCTGTACCACAGACAGACCTAACCACCATCCTGTTCCCTTCTGCACCACAGACAGTGCTAACCACCATCCTGTTCCCTTCTGTACCACAGACAGAGCTAACCACCATCCTGTTCCCTCCTGCACCACAGACAGTGCTAACTACCATCCTGTTCCCACCTGTACCACAGACAGTGTTAACCACCATCCTGTTCCCTTCTGTACCACAGATAGTGTTAACCACCATCCTGTTCCCTTCTGCACCACAGACAGTGCTAACCACCATCCTGTTCCCTCTAGCACCACAGACAGAGCTAACCACCATCCTGTTCCCACCTGTACCAGACAGTGTTAACCACCATCCCATTCCCTTCTGTACCACAGACAGTGTTAACCACCATCCTGTTCCCTTCTGCACCACAGACAGTGCTAACCACCATCTTGTTCCATCCTGTACCACAGACAGACCTAACCACCATCCTGTTCCATCCTGTACCACAGACAGTGCGAACCACCATCCTGTTCCCTCCTGTACCACAGACAGAGCTAAGAACCATCCTGTTCCCTTCTGTACCACAGACAGAGCTATCCACTATTCTGGATCAGTGGTGCTGGAAGAGCACAGCAATTCAGGCAGCATCCGAGGACAGGCAAAATCGACGTTTCGGGCAAAAGCCCTTCATCAGGAATAAAGGCAGAGAGCCTGAAGCATGGAGAGATAAGCTAGAGGAGGGTGGGGGTGGGGAGAGAGTGGCATAGAGTACAATAGGTCAGTGGGGAAGGAGATGAAGGTGATAGGTCAGGGAGGAGAGGGTGGAGTGGATAGGTGGAAAAGGAGCTGGGCAGGTCGGAAAAGTCCGGACAGGTCAAGGGGACAGTGCGGAGCTGCAAGTTTGAAACTAGGATGAGGTGGGGGAAGGGGAAATGAGGAAACTGTTGAAGTCCACATTGATGCCCTGGGGTTGAAGTGTTCCGAGGCGGAAGATGAGGCGTTCTTCCTTCAGGCGTCTGGTGGTGAGGGAGCGGCGGTGGAGGAGGCCCAGCACCTCCATATCCTCGGCAGAGTGGGAGGGGGAGTTGACATGTTGAGCCACTGGGCGATTTGGTTGATTGGTGCGGGTGTCTCGGAGATGTTCCCTAAAGCGCTCTGCTAGGAGGCGCCCAGTCTCCCCAATGTAGAGGAGACCGCATCGGGAGCAACGGATACAATAGATGATATTAGTGTATGTGCAGGTAAAACTTTGATGGATGTGGAAAGCTCCTTTGGGGCCTTGGATAGAGGTGAGGGAGGAGGTGTGGGCGCAGGTTTTACAGTTCCTGCGGTGGCAGGGGAAAGTGCCAGGATGGGAGGGTGGGTCGTAGGGGGGCGTGGACCTGACCAGGTAGTCACGGAGGGAACGGTCTTTGCGGAAGGCGGAGAGGGGTGGGGAGGGAAATATATCCCTGGTGGTGGGGTCTGTTTGGAGGTGGCGGAAATGTCGGCGGATGATTTGGTTTATGCGAAGGTTGGTAGGATGGAAGGTGAGCACCAGGGGCGTTCTGTCCTTGTTGCGGTTGGAGGGGTTGGGTCTGAGGGCGGAGGTGCGGGATCCACTATCCTGTTCTCTTCTGTACTGCAGACAGTGCTAACCACCATCCTGTTCCCTCCTGTACCACAGACAGAGCTAACCACCATCCTGTTCCCTTCTGTACCACAGACAGAGCTAACCACCTTCCTGTTCCCTTCTGTACCACAGACAGAGCTAACCACCATCTTGTTCCATCCTGTACCACAGACAGACCTAACCACAATCCTGTTCCCTCCTGTATCACAGACAGCGCTAACCACCATCCTGTTCCCTTCTGCACCACAGAGAGTGCTAACCACCATCCTGTTCACTCCTGCACCACAGACAGAGCTAACCACCATCCTGTTCCCACCTGTACCACAGACAGAGCTAACCACCATCCTGTTCCCTTCTGCACCACAGGCAGTGCTAACCACCATCCTGTTCCCTTCTGTACAACAGACAGAGCTAACCACCATCCTGTTCCCTCCTGTACCACAGACAGAGCTAACTACCATCCTGATCCCTCCAGTACCACAGACAGAGCTAACCACCATCCTGTTCCCTCCTGTACCACAGACAGAGCTAACCACCATCCTGTTCCCTTCTGTACCAGAGACAGAGCTAACCACCATCCTGTTCCCTTCTGTACCACAGACAGAGCTAACCACCATCCTGTTCCATCCTGTACCACAGACAGTGCTAACCACCATCCTGTTCCCTCCTGTACCACAGACAGAGCTAAGAACCATCCTGTTCCCTTCTGTACCACAGACAGAGCTATCCACTATCCTGTTCTCTTCTGTACGACAGGCAGAGCTAACCACCATCTTGTTCCATCCTGTACCACAAACAGACCTAACCACCATCCTGTTCCCTTCTTTACAACAGACAGAGCTAACCACCATCTTGTTCGTTTCTGCACCACAGACAGTGCTAACCACCTTCCTGTTCCCTCCTGCACCACAGACAGTGCTAACCACCTTCCTGTTCCCTCCTGCACCACAGACAGTGTTAACCACCATCCCATTCCCTTCTGTACCACAGACAGTGTTAACCACCATCCTGTTCCCTTCTGCACCACAGACAGTGCTAACCACCATCTTGTTCCATCCTGTACCATAGACAGACCTAACCACCATCCTGTTCCCTTCTGTACCACAGACAGAGCTAACCACCATCCTGTTCCCTCCTGTACCACAGACAGAGCTAAGAACCATCCTGTTCCCTTCTGTACCACAGACAGAGCTATCCACTATCCTGTTCTCTTCTGTACGACAGGCAGAGCTAACCACCATCTTGTTCCATCCTGTACCACGAACAGACCTAACCACAATCCTGTTCCTCCTGCACCACAGACAGACCTAACCACCATCCTGTTCCCTCCTGTACCACAGGCAGAGCTAACCACCATCCTGTTCCCTCCTGTACTCCAGACAGTGCTAACCACCATCCTGTTCCCTCCTGAACCACAGACAGAGCTAACCACCATCCTGTTCCCTTCTGTACCACAGACAGAGCTAACCACCATCCTGTTCCATTCTGTACCACAGACAGAGCTAACCACCATCTTGTTCCATCCTGTATCACAGACAGACCTAACCACAATCCTGTTCCCTCCTGTACCACAGACAGCGCTAACCACCATCCTGTTCCCTCCTGCACCACAGACAGTGCTAACCACCATCCTGTTCCCTTCTGCACCACAGACAGTGCTAACCACCATCCTGTTCACTCCTGCACCACAGACAGTGTTAACCATCAATCTGTTCCCTTCTGTATTACAGACAGTGTTAACCACCATCCTGTTCCCTTCTGTACCACAGACCGAGCTAACCACCATCCTGTTCCCTTCTGTACCAAAGACAGTGCTAACCACCATCCTGTTCCTTTCTGTACCACACACAGTACTAACCACCATCTTGTTCCATTCTGTACCACAGACAGTGCTAACCACCATCCTGTTCCATCCTGTACCACAGACAGACCTAACCACCATCCTGTTCCCTCCTGCAGCACAGACAGAGCTAACCACCATCTTGTTCCGTTCTGTACCACAGACAGTACTTAGCACCATCTTGTTCCATTCTGTACCACAGACAGTGCTAACCACCATCCTGTTCCCTTCTGTACCACAGACAGAGCTAACCACCATCCTGTTCCCTTCTGTACCACAGACAGTGATAACCACCATCCTGTTCCATCCTGTACCACAGACAGACCTAACCACCATCCTGTTCCCTCCTGCACCACAGACAGAGCTAACCACCATCTTGTTCCGTTCTGTACCACAGACAGTACTAAGCACCATCTTGTTCCATTCTGTACCACAGACAGACCTAACCACCATCCTGTTCCCTCCTGCACCACAGACAGAGCTAACCACCATCCTGTTCCCTTCTGTACCACAGACAGAGCTAACCACCATCTTGTTCCCTCCTGCACCACAGACAGTGCTAACCACCTTCCTGTTCCCTCCTGCACCACAGACAGTGCTAACCACCTTCCTGTTCCCTCCTGCACCACAGACAGTGTTAACCACCATCCCATTCCCTTCTGTACCACAGACAGTGTTAACCACCATCCTGTTCCCTTCTGCACCACAGACAGTGCTAACCACCATCTTGTTCCATCCTGTACCATAGACAGACCTAACCACCATCCTGTTCCCTTCTGTACCACAGACAGAGCTAACCACCATCCTGTTCCCTCCTGTACCACAGACAGAGCTAAGAACCATCCTGTTCCCTTCTGTACCACAGACAGAGCTATCCACTATCCTGTTCTATTCTGTACGACAGGCAGAGCTAACCACCATCTTGTTCCATCCTGTACCACAAACAGACCTAACCACAATCCTGTTCCTCCTGCACCACAGACAGACCTAACCACCATCCTGTTCCCTCCTGTACCACAGGCAGAGCTAACCACCATCCTGTTCCCTCCTGTACCACAGCCAGTGCTAACCACCATCCTGTTCCCTCCTAAACCACAGACAGAGCTAACCACCATCCTGTTCCCTTCTGTACCACAGACAGAGCTAACCACCATCCTGTTCCCTTCTGTACCACAGACAGAGCTAACCACCATCTTGTTCCATCCTGTACCACAGACAGACCTAACCACAATCCTGTTTCCTCCTGTACCACAGACAGCGCTAACCACCATCCTGTTCCCTCCTGCACCACAGACAGTGCTAACCACCATCTTGTTCCCTTCTGCACCACAGACAGTGCTAACCACCATCCTGTTCACTCCTGCACCACAGACAGTGTTAACCATCAATCTGTTCCCTTCTGTATTACAGACAGTGTTAACCACCATCCTGTTCCCTTCTGTACCACAGACCGAGCTAACCACCATCCTGTTCCCTTCTGTACCAAAGACAGTGCTAACCACCATCCTGTTCCTTTCTGTACCACACACAGTACTAACCACCATCTTGTTCCATTCTGTACCACAGACAGTGCTAACCACCATCCTGTTCCATCCTGTACCACAGACAGACCTAACCACCATCCTGTTCCCTCCTGCACCACAGACAGAGCTAACCACCATCTTGTTCCGTTCTGTACCACAGACAGTGCTAACCACCATCCTGTTCCCTCCTGTACCACAGACAGAGCTAACCACCATCCTGTTCCCTTCTGTACCACAGACAGTGATAACCACCATCCTGTTCCCTTCTGTACCACACACAGTAAAAACCACCATCTTGTTCCATCCTGTACCACAGACAGACCTAACCACCTTCCTGTTCCATCCTGTACCACAGACAGACCTAACCACCATCCTGTTCCCTCCTGCACCACAGACAGAGCTAACCACCATCCTGTTCCCTTCTGTACCACACACAGTACTAACCACCATCCTGTTCCATCCTGTACCACAGACAGACCTAACCACCATCTTGTTCCCTCCTGCACCACAGACAGAGCTAACCACCATCCTGTTCCCTTCTGTACCACAGACAGAGCTAACCAACATCTTGTTCCCTCCTGCACCACAGACAGTGCTAACTACCATCCTGTTCCCACCTGTACCACAGACAGTTTTAACCACCATCCTGTTCCCTTCTGTACAACAGACAGTGCTAACCCCCATCCTGTTCACTCCTGCACCACGGACAGAGCTAACCACCATCCTGTTCCCACCTGTACCACAGACAGTGTTAACCACCATCCCATTCCCTTCTGTACCACAGACAGTGTTAACCACCATCCTGTTCCCTTCTGCACCACAGACAGTGCTAACCACCATCTTGTTCCATCCTGTACCACAGACAGACCTAACCACCATCCTGTTCCCTTCTGTACAACATACAGAGCTAACCACCATCCTGTTCCATCCTGTACCACAGACAGTGCTAACCACCTTCCTGTTCCCTCCTGCACCACAGACAGTGCTAACCACCTTCCTGTTCCCTCCTGCACCACAGACAGTGTTAACCACCATCCCATTCCCTTCTGTACCACAGACAGTGTTAACCACCATCCTGTTCCCTTCTGCACCACAGACAGTGCTAACCACCATCTTGTTCCATCCTGTACCATAGACAGACCTAACCACCATCCTGTTCCCTTCTGTACCACAGACAGAGCTAACCACCATCCTGTTCCCTCCTGTACCACAGACAGAGCTAAGAACCATCCTATTCCCTTCTGTACCACAGACAGAGCTATCCACTATCCTGTTCTATTCTGTACGACAGGCAGAGCTAACCACCATCTTGTTCCATCCTGTACCACAAACAGACCTAACCACAATCCTGTTCCTCCTGCACCACAGACAGACCTAACCACCATCCTGTTCCCTCCTGTACCACAGGCAGAGCTAACCACCATCCTGTTCCCTCCTGTACCACAGCCAGTGCTAACCACCATCCTGTTCCCTCCTGAACCACAGACAGAGCTAACCACCATCCTGTTCCCTTCTGTACCACAGACAGAGCTAACCACCATCCTGTTCCCTTCTGTACCACAGACAGAGCTAACCACCATCTTGTTCCATCCTGTACCACAGACAGACCTAACCACAATCCTGTTTCCTCCTGTACCACAGACAGCGCTAACCACCATCCTGTTCCCTCCTGCACCACAGACAGTGCTAACCACCATCTTGTTCCCTTCTGCACCACAGACAGTGCTAACCACCATCCTGTTCACTCCTGCACCACAGACAGTGTTAACCATCAATCTGTTCCCTTCTGTATTACAGACAGTGTTTACCACCATCCTGTTCCCTTCTGTACCACAGACCGAGCTAACCACCATCCTGTTCCCTTCTGTACCAAAGACAGTGCTAACCACCATCCTGTTCCCTTCTGTACCACACACAGTACTAACCACCATCTTGTTCCATTCTGTACCACAGACAGTGCTAACCACCATCCTGTTCCATCCTGTACCACAGACAGACCTAACCACAATCCTGTTCCCTCCTGCACCACAGACAGCGCTAACCACCATCCTGTTCCCTCCTGCACCACAGACAGCGCTAACCACCATCCTGTTCCCTCCTGCACCACAGACAGCGCTAACCACCATCCTGTTCCCTTCTGTGCAACAGACAGTGTTAACCACCATCCTGTTCCCTTCTGCACCACAGACAGTGTTAACCACCATCCTGTTCCATCCTGTACCACAGACAGACCTAACCACCATCCTGTTACCTCCTGCACCACAGACAGGGCTAACCACCATCTTGTTCCGTTCTGTACCACAGACAGTACTAAGCACCATCTTGTTCCCTTCTGTATCACAAACAGTGCTAACCACCATCCTGTTCCATCCTGTACCACAGACAGAGCTAACCACCATCCTGTTCCCTTCTGTACCACAGACAGTGCTAACCATCATCCTGTTCCCTTCTGTACCACACACAGTAAAAACCACCATCTTGTTCCCTTCTGTACCACAGACAGACCTAACCACCATCCTGTTCCATCCTGTACCACAGACAGACCTAACCACCATCCTGTTCCCTCCTCCACCACAGACAGAGCTAACCACCATCCTGTTCCCTTCTGTACCACACACAGTACTAACCACCATCTTGTTCCCTTCTGTACCACAGACAGTGTTAACCACCATCCTGTTCCCTTCTGTACCACACACTGTACTAACCACCATTCTGTTCCCTTCTGTACCACAGACAGAGCTAACCACCATCCTGTTCTATCCTGTACCACAGACAGACCTAACCACCATCCTGTTCCCTTCTGCACCACAGACAGTGCTAACCACCATCCTGTTCCCTTCTGTACCACAGACAGAGCTAACCACCATCCTGTTCCCTCCTGCACCACAGACAGTGCTAACTACCATCCTGTTCCCACCTGTACCACAGACAGTGTTAACCACCATCCTGTTCCCTTCTGTACCACAGATAGTGTTAACCACCATCCTGTTCCCTTCTGCACCACAGACAGTGCTAACCACCATCCTGTTCCCTCTAGCACCACAGACAGAGCTAACCACCATCCTGTTCCCACCTGTACCAGACAGTGTTAACCACCATCCCATTCCCTTCTGTACCACAGACAGTGTTAACCACCATCCTGTTCCCTTCTGCACCACAGACAGTGCTAACCACCATCTTGTTCCATCCTGTACCACAGACAGACCTAACCACCATCCTGTTCCATCCTGTACCACAGACAGTGCGAACCACCATCCTGTTCCCTCCTGTACCACAGACAGAGCTAAGAACCATCCTGTTCCCTTCTGTACCACAGACAGAGCTATCCACTATTCTGGATCAGTGGTGCTGGAAGAGCACAGCAATTCAGGCAGCATCCGAGGACAGGCAAAATCGACGTTTCGGGCAAAAGCCCTTCATCAGGAATAAAGGCAGAGAGCCTGAAGCATGGAGAGATAAGCTAGAGGAGGGTGGGGGTGGGGAGAGAGTGGCATAGAGTACAATAGGTCAGTGGGGAAGGAGATGAAGGTGATAGGTCAGGGAGGAGAGGGTGGAGTGGATAGGTGGAAAAGGAGCTGGGCAGGTCGGACAAGTCCGGACAGGTCAAGGGGACAGTGCGGAGCTGCAAGTTTGAAACTAGGATGAGGTGGGGGAAGGGGAAATGAGGAAACTGTTGAAGTCCACATTGATGCCCTGGGGTTGAAGTGTTCCGAGGCGGAAGATGAGGCGTTCTTCCTTCAGGCGTCTGGTGGTGAGGGAGCGGCGGTGGAGGAGGCCCAGCACCTCCATATCCTCGGCAGAGTGGGAGGGGGAGTTGACATGTTGAGCCACTGGGCGATTTGGTTGATTGGTGCGGGTGTCTCGGAGATGTTCCCTAAAGCGCTCTGCTAGGAGGCGCCCAGTCTCCCCAATGTAGAGGAGACCGCATCGGGAGCAACGGATACAATAGATGATATTAGTGTATGTGCAGGTAAAACTTTGATGGATGTGGAAAGCTCCTTTGGGGCCTTGGATAGAGGTGAGGGAGGAGGTGTGGGCGCAGGTTTTACAGTTCCTGCGGTGGCAGGGGAAAGTGCCAGGATGGGAGGGTGGGTCGTAGGGGGGCGTGGACCTGACCAGGTAGTCACGGAGGGAACGGTCTTTGCGGAAGGCGGAGAGGGGTGGGGAGGGAAATATATCCCTGGTGGTGGGGTCTGTTTGGAGGTGGCGGAAATGTCGGCGGATGATTTGGTTTATGCGAAGGTTGGTAGGATGGAAGGTGAGCACCAGGGGCGTTCTGTCCTTGTTGCGGTTGGAGGGGTTGGGTCTGAGGGCGGAGGTGCGGGATCCACTATCCTGTTCTCTTCTGTACTGCAGACAGTGCTAACCACCATCCTGTTCCCTCCTGTACCACAGACAGAGCTAACCACCATCCTGTTCCCTTCTGTACCACAGACAGAGCTAACCACCATCCTGTTCCCTTCTGTACCACAGACAGAGCTAACCACCATCTTGTTCCATCCTGTACCACAGACAGACCTAACCACAATCCTGTTCCCTCCTGTATCACAGACAGCGCTAACCACCATCCTGTTCCCTTCTGCACCACAGACAGTGCTAACCACCATCCTGTTCACTCCTGCACCACAGACAGAGCTAACCACCATCCTGTTCCCACCTGTACCACAGACAGAGCTAACCACCATCCTGTTCCCTTCTGCACCACAGACAGTGCTAACCACCATCCTGTTCCCTTCTGCACCACAGACAGTGCTAACCACCATCCTGTTCCCACCTGTACCACAGACAGTGTTAACCACCATCCCATTCCCTTCTGTACCACAGACAGTGTTAACCACCATCCTGTTCCCTTCTGCACCACAGACAGTGCTAACCACCTTCCTGTTCCCTCCTGCACCACAGACAGTGCTAACCACCTTCCTGTTCCCTCCTGTACCACAGACAGTGTTAACCACCATCCCATTCCCTTCTGTACCACAGACAGTGTTAACCACCATCCTGTTCCCTTCTGCACCACAGACAGTGCTAACCACCATCTTGTTCCATCCTGTACCATAGACAGACCTAACCACCATCCTGTTCCCTTCTGTACCACAGACAGAGCTAACCACCATCCTGTTCCCTCCTGTACCACAGACAGAGCTAAGAACCATCCTGTTCCCTTCTGTACCACAGACAGAGCTATCCACTATCCTGTTCTCTTCTGTACGACAGGCAGAGCTAACCACCATCTTGTTCCATCCTGTACCACAAACAGACCTAACCACAATCCTGTTCCTCCTGCACCACAGACAGACCTAACCACCATCCTGTTCCCTCCTGTACCACAGGCAGAGCTAACCACCATCCTGTTCCCTCCTGTACTCCAGACAGTGCTAACCACCATCCTGTTCCCTCCTGAACCACAGACAGAGCTAACCACCATCCTGTTCCCTTCTGTACCACAGACAGAGCTAACCACCATCCTGTTCCCTTCTGTACCACAGACAGAGCTAACCACCATCTTGTTCCATCCTGTACCACAGACAGACCTAACCACAATCCTGTTCCCTCCTGTACCACAGACAGCGCTAACCACCATCCTGTTCCCTCCTGCACCACAGACAGTGCTAACCACCATCCTGTTCCCTTCTGCACCACAGACAGTGCTAACCACCATCCTGTTCACTCCTGCACCACAGACAGTGTTAACCATCAATCTGTTCCCTTCTGTATTACAGACCGAGCTAACCACCATCCTGTTCCCTTCTGTACCAAAGACAGTGCTAACCACCATCCTGTTCCTTTCTGTACCACACACAGTACTAACCACCATCTTGTTCCATTCTGTACCACAGACAGTGCTAACCACCATCCTGTTCCATCCTGTACCACAGACAGACCTAACCACCATCCTGTTCCATCCTGTACCACAGACAGTGCTAACCACCATCCTGTTCCCTTCTGTACCACAGACAGAGCTAACCACCATCCTGTTCCCTTCTGTACCACAGACAGTGATAACCACCATCCTGTTCCCTTCTGTACCACAGACAGAGCTAACCACCATCCTGTTCCCTTCTGTACCACAGACAGTGATAACCACCATCCTGTTCCCTTCTGTACCACACACAGTAAAAACCACCTTCCTGTTCCATCCTGTACCACAGACAGACCTAACCACCATCCTGTTCCCTCCTGCATCACAGACAGAGCTAACCACCATCCTGTTCCCTTCTGTACCACAGACAGTGATAACCACCATCCTGTTCCCTTCTGTACCACAGACAGAGCTAACCACCATCCTGTTCCCTTCTGTACCACACACAGTAAAAACCACCATCCTGTTCCATCCTGTACCACAGACAGACCTAACCACCATCCTGTTCCCTCCTGCACCACAGACAGAGCTAACCACCATCCTGTTCCCTTCTGTACCACAGACAGAGCTAACCACCATCTTGTTCCCTCCTGCACCACAGACAGTGCTAACCACCTTCCTGTTCCCTCCTGCACCACAGACAGTGCTAACCACCTTCCTGTTCCCTCCTGCACCACAGACAGTGTTAACCACCATCCCATTCCCTTCTGTACCACAGACAGTGTTAACCACCATCCTGTTCCCTTCTGCACCACAGACAGTGCTAACCACCATCTTGTTCCATCCTGTACCATAGACTGACCTAACCACCATCCTGTTCCCTTCTGTACCACAGACAGAGCTAACCACCATCCTGTTCCCTCCTGTACCACAGACAGAGCTAAGAACCATCCTGTTCCCTTCTGTACCACAGACAGAGCTATCCACTATCCTGTTCTCTTCTGTACGACAGGCAGAGCTAACCACCATCTTGTTCCATCCTGTACCACAAACAGACCTAACCACAATCCTGTTCCTCCTGCACCACAGACAGACCTAACCACCATCCTGTTCCCTCCTGTACCACAGGCAGAGCTAACCACCATCCTGTTCCCTCCTGTACTCCAGACAGTGCTAATCACCATCCTGTTCCCTCCTGAACCACAGACAGAGCTAACCACCATTCGGTTCCCTTCTGTACCAAAGACAGAGCTAACCACCATCCTGTTCCCTTCTGTACCACAGACAGAGCTAACCACCATCTTGTTCCATCCTGTACCACTGACAGACCTAACCACAATCCTGTTTCCTCCTGTATCACAGACAGCGCTAACCACCATCCTGTTCCCTCCTGCACCACAGACAGTGCTAACCACCATCCTGTTCCCTTCTGCACCACAGACAGTGCTAACCACCATCCTGTTCACTCCTGCACCACAGACAGTGTTAACCATCAATCTGTTCCCTTCTGTATTACAGACAGTGTTAACCACCATCCTGTTCCCTTCTGTACCACAGACCGAGCTAACCACCATCCTGTTCCCTTCTGTACCAAAGACAGTGCTAACCACCATCCTGTTCCTTTCTGTACCACACACAGTACTAACCACCATCTTGTTCCATTCTGTACCACAGACAGTGCTAACCACCATCCTGTTCCATCCTGTACCACAGACAGACCTAACCACCATCCTGTTCCCTCCTGCACCACAGACAGAGCTAACCACCATCTTGTTCCGTTCTGTACCACAGACAGTGCTAACCACCATCCTGTTCCCTCCTGTACCACAGACAGAGCTAACCACCATCCTGTTCCCTTCTGTACCACAGACAGTGATAACCACCATCCTGTTCCCTTCTGTACCACACACAGTAAAAACCACCATCTTGTTCCATCCTGTACCACAGACAGACCTAACCACCTTCCTGTTCGATCCTGTACCACAGACAGACCTAACCACCATCCTGTTCCCTCCTGCACCACAGACAGAGCTAACCACCATCCTGTTCCCTTCTGTACCACAGACAGACCTAACCACCATCCTGTTCCCTCCTGCACCACAGACAGAGCTAACCACCATCCTGTTCCCTCCTGCACCACAGACAGAGCTAACCACCATCCTGTTCCCTTCTGTACCACAGACAGAGCTAACCAACATCTTGTTCCCTCCTGCACCACAGACAGTGCTAACTACCATCCTGTTGCCACCTGTACCACAGACAGTGTTAACCACCATCCTGTTCCCTTCTGTACAACAGACAGTGTTAACCACCATCCTGTTCCCTTCTGCACCACAGACAGTGCTAACCCACATCCTGTTCACTCCTGCACCACGGACAGAGCTAACCACCATCCTGTTCCCACCTGTACCACAGACAGTGTTAACCACCATCCCATTCCCTTCTGTACCACAGACAGTGTTAACCACCATCCTGTTCCCTTCTGCACCACAGACAGTGCTAACCACCATCTTGTTCCATCCTGTACCACAGACAGACCTAACCACCATCCTGTTCCCTTCTGTACAACATAC
This sequence comes from Chiloscyllium plagiosum, assembly GCF_037043375.1. Lineage (NCBI taxonomy): Eukaryota > Metazoa > Chordata > Chondrichthyes > Orectolobiformes > Hemiscylliidae > Chiloscyllium > Chiloscyllium plagiosum. The sequence goes on along the minus strand of NW_028270144.1, from coordinate 102,923,641 downwards.
AGAGCTAACCACCATCCTGTTCCATCCTGTACCACAGACAGTGCTAACCACCATCCTGTTCCCTCCTGTACCACAGACAGAGCTAAGAACCATCCTGTTCCCTTCTGTACCACAGACAGAGCTATCCACTATCCTCTTCTCTTCTGTACGACAGGCAGAGCTAACCACCATCTTGTTCCATCCTGTACCACAAACAGACCTAACCACAATCCTGTTCCTCCTGCACCACAGACAGACCTAACCACCATCCTGTTCCCTTCTTTACAACAGACAGAGTTAACCACCTTCCTGTTCCTTCCTGCACCACAGACAGTGCTAACCACCTTCCTGTTCCCTCCTGCACCACAGACAGTGTTAACCACCTTCCTGTTCCTTCCTGCACCACAGACAGTGTTAACCACCATCCTGTTCCCTTCTGTACCACAGACAGTGTTAACCACCATCCTGTTCCCTCCTGCACCACAGACAGTGTTAACCACCTTCCTGTTCCTTCCTGCACCACAGACAGTGTTAACCACCATCCTGTTCACTCCTGCACCACAGACAGTGTTAACCATCAATCTGTTCCCTTCTGTATTACTGACAGTGTTAACCACCATCCTGTTCGCTTCTGTACCACAGACCGAGCTAACCACCATCCTGTTCCCTTCTGTACCAAAGACAGTGCTAACCACCATCCTGTTCTTTTCTGTACCACACACAGTACTAACCACCATCTTGTTCCATTCTGTACCACAGACAGTGCTAACCACCATCCTGTTCCATCCTGTACCACAGACAGACCTAACCACCATCCTGTTCCCTCCTGCACCACAGACAGAGCTAACCACCATCTTGTTCCGTTCTGTACCACAGACAGTGCTAACCACCATCCTGTTCCCTCCTGTACCACAGACAGAGCTAACCACCATCCTGTTCCCTTCTGTAGCACAGACAGTGCTAACAACCATCCTGTTCCCTTCTGTACCACACACAGTACTAACCACTATCTTGTTCCCTTCTGTACCACAGACAGAGCTAACGACCATCCTGTTCCATCCTGTACCACAGACAGACCTAACCACCATCCTGTTCCCTCCTGCACCACAGACAGACCTAACCACCATCCTGTTCCCTTCTGTACCACAGACAGTGTTAACCACCATCCTGTTCCCTCCTGCACCACAGACAGTGTTAACCACCTTCCTGTTCCTTCCTGCACCACAGACAGTGTTAACCACCATCCTGTTCACTCCTGCACCACAGACAGTGTTAACCATCAATCTGTTCCCTTCTGTATTACAGACAGTGTTAACCACCATCCTGTTCCCTTCTGTACCACAGACCGAGCTAACCACCATCCTGTTCCCTTCTGTACCAAAGACAGTGCTAACCACCATCCTGTTCTTTTCTGTACCACACACAGTACTAACCACCATCTTGTTCCATTCTGTACCACAGACAGTGCTAACCACCATCCTGTTCCATCCTGTACCACAGACAGACCTAACCACCATCCTGTTCCCTCCTGCACCACAGACAGAGCTAACCACCATCTTGTTCCGTTCTGTACCACAGACAGTGCTAACCACCATCCTGTTCCCTCCTGTACCACAGACAGAGCTAACCACCATCCTGTTCCCTTCTGTAGCACAGACAGTGCTAACAACCATCCTGTTCCCTTCTGTACCACACACAGTACTAACCACTATCTTGTTCCCTTCTGTACCACAGACAGAGCTAACGACCATCCTGTTCCATCCTGTACCACAGACAGACCTAACCACCATCCTGTTCCCTCCTGCACCACAGACAGACCTAACCACCATCCTGTTCCCTCCTGCACCACAGACAGTGTTAACCACCATCCTGTCCCCTTCTGTATCACAGACAGTGTTAACCACCATCCTGCTCCCTTCTGTAGCACAGACCGTGTTAACCACCATCCTGTCCCCTTCTGTACCACAGACAGTGTTAACCACCATCATGTTCCCTTCTGCACCACAGACAGTGCTAATAACCATCCTGTTCCCTTCTGTACCACAGACAGTGTTAACCATCATCCTGTTCCCTTCTGTACCACAGACAGTGCTAACCACCATCCTGTTCCCTTCTGCACCACAGACAGTGCTAACCACCATCCTGTTCACTCCTGCACCACAGACAGTGTTAACCATCAATCTGTTCCCTTCTGTATTACAGACAGTGTTAACCACCATCCTGTTCCCTTCTGTACCACAGACAGTGCTAACCACCATCCTGTTCACTCCTGCACCACAGACAGTGTTAACCATCAATCTGTTCCCTTCTGTATTACAGACAGTGTTAACCACCATCCTGTTCCCTTCTGTACCACAGACCGAGCTAACCACCATCCTGTTCCCTTCTGTACCAAAGACAGTGCTAACCACCATCCTGTTCCTTTCTGTACCACACACAGTACTAACCACCATCTTGTTCCATTCTGTACCACAGACAGTGCTAACCACCATCCTGTTCCATCCTGTACCACAGACAGACCTAACCACCATCCTGTTCCCTCCTGCACCACAGACAGAGCTAACCACCATCTTGTTCCGTTCTGTACCACAGACAGTGCTAACCACCATCCTGTTCCCTCCTGTACCACAGACAGAGCTAACCACCATCCTGTTCCCTTCTGTACCACAGACAGTGAAAACCACCATCCTGTTCCCTTCTGTACCACACACAGTAATAACCACCATCTTGTTCCATCCTGTACCACAGACAGACCTAACCACCTTCCTGTTCCATCCTGTACCACAGACAGACCTAACCACCATCCTGTTCCCTCCTGCACCACAGACAGAGCTAACCACCATCCTGTTCCCTTCTGTACCACAGACAGACCTAACCACCATCCTGTTCCCTCCTGCACCACAGACAGAGCTAACCACCATCCTGTTCCCTCCTGCACCACAGACAGAGCTAACCACCATCCTGTTCCCTTCTGTACCACAGACAGAGCTAACCAACATCTTGTTCCCTCCTGCACCACAGACAGTGCTAACTACCATCCTGTTCCCACCTGTACCACAGACAGTGTTAACCACCTTCCTGTTCCCTTCTGTACAACAGACAGTGTTAACCACCATCCTGTTCCCTTCTGCACCACAGACAGTGCTAACCCCCATCCTGTTCACTCCTGCACCACGGACAGAGCTAACCACCATCCTGTTCCCACCTGTACCACAGACAGTGTTAACCACCATCCCATTCCCTTCTGTACCACAGACAGTGTTAACCACCATCCTGTTCCCTTCTGCACCACAGACAGTGCTAACCACCATCTTGTTCCATCCTGTACCACAGACAGACCTAACCACCATCCTGTTCCCTTCTGTACAACATACAGAGCTAACCACCATCCTGTTCCATCCTGTACCACAGACAGTGCTAACCACCATCCTGTTCCCTCCTGTACCACAGACAGAGCTAAGAACCATCCTGTTCCCTTCTGTACCACAGACAGAGCTATCCACTATCCTCTTCTCTTCTGTACGACAGGCAGAGCTAACCACCATCTTGTTCCATCCTGTACCACAAACAGACCGAACCACAATCCTGTTCCTCCTGCACCACAGACAGACCTAACCACCATCCTGTTCCCTTCTTTACAACAGACAGAGTTAACCACCTTCCTGTTCCTTCCTGCACCACAGACAGTGCTAACCACCTTCCTGTTCCCTCCTGCACCACAGACAGTGTTAACCACCATCCTGTTCCTTCCTGCACCACAGACAGTGTTAACCACCATCCTGTTCCCTTCTGTACCACAGACTGTGTTAACCACCATCCTGTTCCCTCCTGCACCACAGACAGTGTTAACCACCTTCCTGTTCCTTCCTGCACCACAGACAGTGTTAACCACCATCCTGTTCACTCCTGCACCACAGACAGTGTTAACCATCAATCTGTTCCCTTCTGTATTACAGACAGTGTTAACCACCATCCTGTTCCCTTCTGTACCACAGACCGAGCTAACCACCATCCTGTTCCCTTCTGTACCAAAGACAGTGCTAACCACCATCCTGTTCTTTTCTGTACCACACACAGTACTAACCACCATCTTGTTCCATTCTGTACCACAGACAGTGCTAACCACCATCCTGTTCCATCCTGTACCACAGACAGACCTAACCACCATCCTGTTCCCTCCTGCACCACAGACAGAGCTAACCACCATCTTGTTCCGTTCTGTACCACAGACAGTGCTAACCACCATCCTGTTCCCTCCTGTACCACAGACAGAGCTAACCACCATCCTGTTCCCTTCTGTAGCACAGACAGTGCTAACAACCATCCTGTTCCCTTCTGTACCACACACAGTACTAACCACTATCTTGTTCCCTTCTGTACCACAGACAGAGCTAACGACCATCCTGTTCCATCCTGTACCACAGACAGACCTAACCACCATCCTGTTCCCTCCTGCACCACAGACAGACCTAACCACCATCCTGTTCCCTCCTGCACCACAGACAGTGTTAACCACCATCCTGTCCCCTTCTGTATCACAGACAGTGTTAACCACCATCCTGCTCCCTTCTGTAGCACAGACCGTGTTAACCACCATCCTGTCCCCTTCTGTACCACAGACAGTGTTAACCACCATCATGTTCCCTTCTGCACCACATACAGTGCTAATAACCATCCTGTTCCCTTCTGTACCACAGACAGTGTTAACCATCATCCTGTTCCCTTCTGTACCACAGACAGTGCTAAGCACCATCCTGTTCCCTTCTGTACCACAGACAGTGCTAACCGCCATCCTATTCCCTTCTGTACCACAGACAGTGCTAACCACCATCCTGTTCCATCCTGTACCACCGACAGACCTAACCACCATCCTGTTCCCTCCTGCAATACAGACAGAGCTAACCACCATCCTGTTCCCTTCTGTACCACCGACAGTGCTAACCACCATCGTGATCCCTTCTGTACCACAGACAGTGCTAAACACCATCCTGTTCCCTCCTGCACCACAGTCAGTGCTGACCACCATCTTGTTCCCTACTGCACCACAGACAGTGTTAACCACCATCCTGTTCCATCCTGTACAACGAACAGAGCTAACCACCATCCTGTTCTCTTCTGTCCCACAGACAGAGCTAACCACTTTCCTGTTCCCTTCTGTACCACAGACAGTGCTAACCACCATCCTGTTCCCTTCTGTACCACAGACAGTGCTAACCACCATCCTGTTCCCTTCTGTACCACAGACAGTGCTAACCACCATCCTGTTCGCTTCTGTACCACAGACAGTGCTAACCACCATCCTGTTCTCTTCTGTACCACAGACAGTGCTGACTACCATCCTGTTCCCTTCTGTACCACAGACATGTTAACCATCATCCTGTTCCCTTTTGTACCACAGACAGTGTTAACCATCATCCTGTTCACTTCTGTACCACAGACAGTGCTAACCACCATCCTGTTCCCTTCTGTACCACAGACAGTGCGAACTACCATCCTGTTCCCTTCTGTACCACAGACAGTGTTAACCATCATCCTGTTCCCTTTTGTTCCACAGACCGAGCTAACCACCATCCTGTTCCCTCCTGCACCACAGACAGTGCTAACTACTATCCTGTTCCCTCCTGTACCACAGACAGACCTAACCACCATCCTGTTCCCTCCTGCACCACAGACAGTGTTAACCACCATCCTGTTCCCTTCTGTATCACAGACAGTGTTAACCACCATCCTGTTCCCTTCTGTACCACAGACAGTGTTAACCACCATCCTGTTCCCTTCTGTACCACAGACAGTGCTAACCACCATCCTGTTCCCTTCTGTACCACAGACAGTGCTAACCACCATCCTGTTCCCTCCTGCACCACACACAGTGCTAACCACCATCCTGTTTCCTTCTGTACCACAGACAGTGTTAACCACCATCGTGTTCCCTTCTGTACCACAGACAGAGCTAACCACCATCCTGTTCCCTTCTGTACCACAGACAGTGCTAACCACCATCCTGTTCCCTACTGCACCACAGACAGAGCTAACCACCATCCTGTTCCATCCTGTACAACAGACAGAGCTAACCACCATTATGTTCCCTTCTGTACCACAGACAGAACTAACCACCATCCTGTTCCCTCCTGTACCACAGACAGTGCTAACCACCATCCTGTTCCCTCCTGTACCACAGACAGTGCTAACCACCATCCTGTTCCCTCCTGCACCACAGACAGTGCTAACCACCATCCTGCTCCCTACTGCACCACAGACAGAGCTAACCACCATCCTGTTCCCTCCTGCACCACAGACAAAGCTAACCACCATCCTGTTCCCTCCTGTACCACAGACAGTGCTAGCCACCTTCCTGTTCCCTCCCACATCACAAATACTCCTAACCACCTTCTGCTCACCCACACACCACAGACAATACTGACCACCATCCTGCTCGCTTCACCCACACCACAGGCAGCACTAACCACCATCTTGCTCCCTCTCCTTGCATCACTGACCGTGCTCACCACTATCCTGTTCCCTCCTGCACCACAAACATTGCTAACTACCATCCTGTTCCCTCCTGCACCAAAGACAGTGCTAACCATCATCCTGTTCCTTTCTGTACCAAAGACAGTGCTAACCATCATCCTATTCCCTCCTGCACCACAAATAGTGCTAACCACCATATTGTTCCCTTCTGTACCAATGACAGAGCTAACACCCACATTGTTACTCCACCATGCACCACCGACAGTGCTAACCACCATCCTGCTCACCTCCACAACTACAAACAATGCGAGCTACCATTTTGTTCCCTCCTGTACCAGACACAGTGCTACCCGCCTTCCTGTTCCCTCCCACATCACAAACACTCCTAACCACCTTCTGCTCACCCCCACACCACAGACAATGCTGACCACCATACTGCTCCCTTCACCCACACCACAGACAGCACTAACCATCATCCTGCTCCCTCTCCTCGCACCACTGACAGTGCTCACCACTATCCTGTTCCCTCCTGCACCACAAACATTGCTAACTACCATCCTGTTCCCTCCTGCACCAAAGACAGTGCTAACCATCATCCTGTTTCCTGCTGCACACAGAGCTAACCACCATCCTGATCCCACGCCATGCACCACAGAGTGTGCGAAATACCATCCTGTTCCCTCCTGCATCACAGACAGTGCTCACCACTATCCTGATCCCTGCTGCACCACAGACAGAGCTAATCACCATCCTGTTCCTTTCTGTACAACAGACAATGCTAACCACCTTCCTGTTCCCTCCTGTACAACAGACAGTGCTAACCACCTTCCTGTTCCCTCCTGCACCACGGAGAGTGCTAACCACCATCCTGTTCCCTTCTGTACCACAGACAGAGCTAACCACCATCCTGTTTCCTCCAGCACCACAGACAGAGCTAACCACCATCCTGTTCCCTCCTGCACCACAGACAGTGCTAAATGCCATCCTGGTCCCTTCTGTACCACAGTAAGTGCTAACCACCATCCTGTTCCCTTCTGTACAACAGACAGTGTTAACTACCATCCTCTTCCCTTCTGCACCACAGACAGTGTTAACCACCATCCTCTTCCCTCCTGTACCACAGACAGTGCTAACCACCATCCTGTTCCCTCCTGTACCACAGACAGTGCTAACCACCATCCTCTTCCCTCCTGTACCACAGACAGTGCTAACCACCTTCCTGTTCCCTCCTGCACCACAGACAGTGCTAACCACCTTTCTGTTCCCTTCTGCACCACGGAGAGTGCTAACCACCATCCTGTTCCCTTCTGTACCACAGACAGAGCTAACCACCATCCTGTTCCCTTCTGTACAACAGACAGTGTTAACTACCATCCTCTTCCCTCCTGCACCACAGACAGTGCTAACCACCATCCTATTCCCTCCTGCACCACAGACAGAGCTATCCACCATCCTGTTCCCTCCTGCACCACAGACAGTACTAACCACATTCCTGTTCCCTCCTGCACCACAGACAGAGCTAACCACTATTCTGTTCCCTCCTGTACCACAGACGGTGTAAACACTTTCCTGTTACCTCCTGTACCACAGACAGAGCTAACCACCATCCTGTTCCCTCCTGCACCACAGACAGTACTGACCACCACCCTGTTCCCTCCTGCACCACAGACAGAGCTGACCACCATCGTGTTCCCTTCTGTACCACAGACAGAGCTAACCACCATCCTGTTCCCTTCTGTACCACAGACAGTGCTAACCACCACCCTGTTCCCGTCTGTACCACAGGCAGACCTAACCACCACCCTGTTCCCTTGTGTACCACAGAGAGAGCTAACCACCATCCTGTTCCCTTCTGTACCACAGACAGTGTTAGCCACCATCCTGTTCCCTTGTGTACCACAGAGAGAGCTAACCACCATCCTGTTCCCTTCTGTACCACAGACAGTGTTAGCCACCACCCTGTTCCCTTGTGTACCACAGAGAGAGCTAACCACCATCCTGTTCCCTTCTGTACCACAGACAGTGCTAACCATCATTCTGTTCCTTTCTGTACCACAGACAGTGCTAACCACCATCCTATTCCCTCCTGCACCACAAATAGTGCTAACCACCATATTGTTCCCTTCTGTACCAATGACAGAGCTAACCCCCACATTGTTACTCCACCATGCACCACCGACAGTGCTAACCATCATCCTGCTCACCTCCACAACTACAAACAATGCGAGCTACCATTTTGTTCCCTCCTGTACCAGACACAGTGCTAACCGCCTTCCTGTTCCCTCCCACATCACAAACACTCCTAACCACCTTCTGCTCACCCCCACACCACAGACAATGCTGACCACCATACTGCTCCCTTCACCCACACCACAGACAGCACTAACCATCATCCTGCTCTCTCTCCTCGCACCACTGACAGTGTTCACCACTATCCTGTTCCCTCCTGCACCACAAACATTGCTAACTACCATCCTGTTCCCTCCTGCACCAAAAACAGTGCTAACCATCATCCTGTTTCCTGCTGCACAACAGAGCTAACCACCATCCTGATCCCACGCCATGCACCACAGAGTGTGCGAAATACCATCCTGTTCCCTCCTGCATCACAGACAGTGCTCACCACTATCCTGATCCCTGCTACACCACAGACAGTGCTAACCACCATCCTGTTCCTTTCTGCACCACAGACAGTGCTAACCACAATCCTGTTCCCTGCTGCACCACAGACAGTGCTAACCACAATCCTGTTCCCTGCTGCACCACAGACAGTGCTAACCACAATCCTGTTCCCTGCTACACCACAGACAGTGCTAACCACAATCCTGTTCCCTGCTACACCACAGACAGTGCTAACCACCATCCTGTTCCTTGCTGCACCACAGACAGAGCTAACCACAATCCTGTTCCCTGCTACACCACAGACAGTGCTAACCACAATCCTGTTCCCTGCTACACCACAGACAGTGCTAACCACAATCCTGTTCCTTGCTGCACCACAGACAGAGCTAACCACCATCCTGTTCCTTGCTGCATCACAGACAGTACTAACCACCATCCTGTTCCCTCCTGCACCATAAACAGTGCTCACCACCTGAGAGTGTCCTAGTTTTTTCTGCATACAGGTAATGCTAACCAATGTCCCTGTTCCCATCCTGTGCCACCGACTGTCTCACCATCCATCACCATTCCCTGAACTCACTCTTACTGCACCCCTTCTCTGGTCTCAGGTTCTGGAATCCCTGATGCCTGTGTGGATGATCTGGAAAGGGTCAGTATATAATTGTACATATTGGAAGGGCAATTTGAGGCTTTCCATGCTTTTAAGTGTGTGAACACTGTAAGGGGGCTGAGGGAGGGAGATAACACTGGTCAAGGAAGGGGGTGAACAATAGTGAGTGAGAGGGCTGTGACTAATGTCAACAGGGTGAGGGAGGTTATCTCTTTAAAACTATGCAAGATAATAAAATATGGACAAACATTAAAGACCATGTCTTCAGTTCATAACTAGAAAAAGGTGCACAACTGTGCTGCTGGTTTTATCTGACAGTTCGCTTCCTGATTGTTTTCCTGTGCTGCAATTGACATCAGAAGATGTAAAGGTTCTGGCGTAAAATAGCAACCTTGTAGATTAGATTACTTAGCATCGATGCACCCTTTTGGGCACTAACTGCAGGATCTGGATCCATTTTCCACATGACAGTCTGTACCTATTACAAGTGATAATATTGTGGCATTAAGAGGTGTTTTTATTCCTGGTTTTGAGTAAGAAGAAAGGTTGAGACAGAGGTGTTGGAAGGTCTGCTCCAAAACCAATAAACAGCTTGTGAGGGCTTGTGTTTTTTTTAAAGTTGGAACAATAGAAGCAGTCTGGATGGGTGGGGTCAATCTCCCACAGAACCAGGCTTTTTAGTTTTGCTTTCAGTAGTTGTTGGGTTGTGAAAGCTGCTACATGTCTCCCTGTTTACTACAGCTAGAACATGGGATTCTCTTCATGCAGCTTGAATTGCATGTGCGACAATCTGTTTTACTGACTTTGCTTTTGCCAAGGATGTGCTAATAGAATGTTATTATATTGAGACAGTCAATGAGTGTTTTTTTAAGTATTTTTTTAGAGTTACAGCTAAGCCAATTCTTTTACTTTTATTTGGTCTGTATTTTAACTGCAGTGTATGTATAATGTGTGTGCTTTAGACTTGGTAGTCTGACCATGAAATTACATTCGGAACACACTGCCTGGCGCTTGCCTTAACATAAGAAAAACATAGGGTCTAGGCTATCTCCTTGACATGTTTTGAGGGGTTTGGCCTTGTCCATAACAAATTGAGGGCTCTTGTCGGGATCAAAGTCTCTACTTCCAGGTTGGAATTATTTAGGATCATTGGTCTTAAAGTGAATGGTGAGTGCTGTTTTTTTTTTTAAATTTTAGGTAGTATGCTTGGTCGGTTTAAATAGGGTGTGTCATATATAATAATGGCTCTTTCAGGCACTAAGAGTTTCTTGGGGGTGAAAAAGAAGTCACTTTGGACATTTTACAGAAAGTGTGCAAGGCAGAACCTTCAGAATTGTCAAACAAATTGAACTTGGAATAGTCTGTATCTGTGAGGGGAAACAATGGCTCAGAAATTGCCAGAAATATACTTGGAATCCTTGGAAACGGCTAAACTTCAATTGCAAATGAAGTGTCTTGAATTAGTGGCAAGAGAAAAGGAAATGAAGTAATTTGAATTATTATTAAAAGCAGAGGGAAAAGGAAAGAACGGCTCTGATAGAAAGGTACCTATCAACTAAGACATGCAGGATCTTCAGCCAACAACATGTGCTTGTTTCAGTGGCACCTGCTAGATTATTGGTATTAGTCCTTTGATAAAAATGTACAATATCTATTATTAACATTGGGGGATTTGAATTGTTAAAATAGAGACAGATGGGTTTTGGCTTCCTTCTGTGAAGATACGTTTTAATATTTTAAAAGTAAAGTTAATTTGGAGAAATGACCCAGAAACATTATTTCTAACAAAGCATGTGACTAAGCAAGCAAAACAGAAAATTTGAATCCTTTTCTGAAGAAGGATCACTAATCTTGAAACATTAACTCGGCTTGCTTCCCATAGATGCTGCCTGACCTGCTGGGTTTCTCCAGCAATTTCTGCTTTTCTTTCAAATCTCCAGCATCTGCAGATCTTGGCTTGATTTAATAAGTACTTCATCAGATATCTGTGGTGTTAATCAATTAAGTATTTACACTGCTGAGTTAATGATAAACAGACAAATGAATGATCCTGGGATGCTGGTAGATTTTTTGAGTTAGGTTCATGCTTGCTGAATCTTCAGGCTTTTTCAATTCAGAAGAGCAGCTTCATTTCAGCAGCAGGGCAGTTTGTTATTTTTATGGAATTTGCGAAGAGTTTCTTGACCTTTCTTGGCTGTCAGAAGTGAAAAGCATTTGCAAGCCTTCAAAATGAAAGGAGCTTCAGGCCCAGTGGATATAGTCAGTTAAGTAAGAAATTAAAGGGTTAAAATAGGTGTAATATTTTTCTGGGATTGAATATGTGAAAAGGTTGTTGCTGAAAAACAAAAGTTGAATCTATATTTAACTTAGGTTAAGATCAATCCATATTGACTTATGCAGCCAGTGGATTCAAAATGCTAACTCTGCTTTCTCTCCACAGATGCTGCTAGACCTGCTTAGTTTCTCCAGCAATTTCTCTTTTGGTTTCAGATCTTCAGCATCTGCAGCTCTTTGTTTTATTATATATATATATATACACACACACATAAAATAGCTTTGTTTGTTTTTCTTCCTTTTGTGAATAAACTTACATCATTATGTTAAAAGAGTATTGGTAGCCTTGTATGAATAAATTCAGTGACTATTGCAATGACTATTAAACTGTAAAAAGTGAACTTCTAATCAATGATGGCAGGTTTCACTTGGGATCTGACTCGTTCAATATCCCCATTAGCTGGGATCATAACACTATCAACTAAATCTTGCCAATAAAACTACCTAAATCACAGAAAAGATTTACAAGGATGTTGCCAGGGTTGGACGATTTGAGCTACAGGGAGAGGCTGAACAGGCTAGGGCTGTTTTCCCTGGAGCATCGGAGGCTGAGGGGTGACCTTATAGAGGTTTACAAAATTATGAAGGGCACGGATAGGGTAAATAGACAAAGTCTTTTCCCTGGGGTGGGGGAGTCCAGAACTAGACGGCATAGGTTTAAGGTGAGAGGGGAAAGATATAAAAGAAACCTAAGGGGCAACTTTTTCACACAGAGGGTGGTGTGTATATGGAAAGAACTGCCAGAGGAAGTGGTGGAGGCTGGTACAATTGCAGCATTTAAAAGGCATCTGAATGGACATATGAATAGGAAGGGCTTAGTGGGATATGGGTATATGAATAGGGAGGGTTTGGAGGGATATGGGCTGGGTGCTGGCAGCTGGGACTAGATTGGGTTGGGATATCTGGTCGGCATGGACGGGTTGGACCAAAGGGTCTGTTTCCATGCTGTACATCTCTATGACTCTATGACTCTATAAACATATGGATATAAAAATTTGATGTAACCAACAAATGCTGTCCTTACCCATATCCCACGAAAGAATATTTTGTTAAAAGTGTTTGTACTATCACATTGCATCTTGTCACAAGTCCCTTCAAAACCTTTAATATGTAACTGGATCTTCAAGTTTATACTGAAATGGAGCGGGAACAGGAAACAGAGAGAAAGAGGAAAGTTATAATTTAGTTCCATTCCAATTATTTCATCCTGCCTACTTTTCAGCGCATATCATTTGTTCTCACAATGTTAATAATATAAAAACAACATGGAGAAGGCTCAGTGTTCTTAAAATAAAGTTTGAGATTGCATTTAATTTTATGCATGAACTCTGCTTATTACTGTACTATGGGAGTGGATTCCCATTGGTGGGGAATTGTGTCCCCTGGCCATTTTTTAATCTGGCATCAGAATCAAATGGGCTAATACTAAGATTCCCTTATCCCTGAGAATTACAAGTGATAAACAAATAGCATTCCACTGAGGACATTGATAATATGCTGAGGTTAACCATGTTTCTGCTGTTACACAGTACTGTCCTTCTTTAGTCTCAACAAATTGTATGGTGCTCTGGAACACTTAGCAGAGATTTTCTTCTGCATTCTGATCTAACAGGAGACACTGAAACTGATTGTTGCCTATCCATCCTGGTTATGGTTCAATTCCTTATCTTCATGGGATGAAGGCGTTGCCGGCTCGACAGCATTTATCGCCCATCACTAATTGCTCAGAGAGCAGTTAAGAGTCAACCACATTGCCTTAGGTCTGGAGTCACATGTAGTACAAATCAGGTAAGGATGGCTGTTTTCTTCCCTAAAGGATATTAATGAACGAGATGGATTTTTACAATTGACAATGGATTCATTGTCATCATTAAACGTAATTCCAGTCTTTTTTTAAAAATTGAATTCAAATTCTACTATCTTCAGTGGCGAGATTCAAACCTGGGTCCCCAGAACACTACCTGGTCTCTGGATTAACAGTCCAGCAATCATACACTAGGCTATCGCCTCCCTCTAAACTGCCCTGTCCCTGCCCCTGTCAGCTATACCACTGTCTCTGCTTCAAGTTTATTACATGCACACACTATAGTGGAAATGATTGGATTTCCCTTCCATTTTTCTGCTTTCTGATTGTCATAGTGAAACTTGCAAAGCCTATCACACTGGATCTCAGCAACTGGGGATAGACTTTCATGATGCTGGCCTCCTACACAAACGTAGGAGCAGGTCACTCAGTCCCTCCTGTTGGTTCAATCTGGTTCAATAAAATCAAAACCGATCAGATTACTCCATGTTGCTCCCTACCTCTGATATATTTTCATTCCCTTGTTTATCAAGAATCAATCAACCTCTGCTCTGTACCTACCACCTTTTGTGGAAGAGAGTACCAAAGATTTAAGTCCTTTTGAGAGAAAAATATTCATCTTTGACTTAAATGGGTGACTGCTTATTTTCAAACAGTGACCCCGCGTTCCTAATTCTCCCACAAGAAGCAACATCCTTTCCACAATCATTCTTGTGAAGATCCCTTAGGATCCCATGTACTGATCAAGTTGTCTCTTACCCCAGTGGATACTAGCCAATCTGTCCAATCTCTCCTCATAAGACAACCCATCAATTCCACTTACTCCTGTACAGCTTTTCTGCCCAAGACAACCCATCCATTTCAGTTATTATTACCACATTAATTCCTGATTAGATTAGATTCCCTACAGTGTGAAAACAGGCCCTTTGGCCTAACCAGTCCACACTGACCCAGACCCATTTCCCTCTGACTAATGCACTTAACACTATGGGTAATTTAACATGGCCAATTCACCTAACCTGCACATCATTGGACTGTGGGAGGAAATTGGAGCACCCGGAGAAAACTCACGCAGACACAGGCAGAAGGGCTTTTGCCCGAAATGTCGATTTTCCTGCTCCTTGGATGCCTCCTGACTTGCTGTGCTTTTCCAGTACCACTCTAATCTTGACTATTACCACATTAATACCGAGTCTTCATTTATATCTGTTCCCTACTACCATGTGCAATCTCTATACCTTGCAATGTTTGTGCCCTCACCAACTTTTCCACTTGCTCCTCTTTCCCTTTTTGTCAAAAGAATAAATTCATCAAATGCCAACATTCTTCAGTTCCGAAGGAGAGTCATAATGGATTTGAAACATTAGCGCTGTTTCTTTCTCCACTGATCATCCAAGATCTGTTGAGTTTCTCCAGCATTTTGTTTTCATTCCAGGTATTCATCTTCTTTGAACTGTTTTCAGTGCATTTACATTATTCATTAAATAAGGTTAGCAATTTGTACACAGTACTCCAGATGTGGCTCAATGATGCCCATATAACTGAAGCATAAACTTCCTATTTCTGCATTCAAATCCCCTCACAATAAGCCACAATATTCTATCAGCTTTCCTAATTACTTGCTGCATACCTTCATACTAATTAGGTATGATTTATGTATTTTCGGAATGTTACTTACCTCAAAAGTGAAAAGTGTTCTAAGTTACTGTGTAGTTCAACTGTCATCTCCATATTTTCCATCATTAATTTCCCAGACTCACTTGCTAATAAGACCAATGCTTGCTTTGTTATTTCTTTCTCTTTATAAAATATCTATGGAAACTCTATTTTCTGTTTTTATATTTCTCGCTAGATATTTCTTGTGCTTTTTTTTCACGTCCTAATCTGTTATTAATTCTCTGCAGTTTTTTAACGTTCTATCTAATATCTGACTTTCCACTGTTTTTGCACAATTATATGCTTCTTCGTTAAGTTTAAAACTGACTTCAGCTTTTTTTAGTTAACCACAGATAGGGGGCTCTCCCATTGGAATTTTTGAACAGTACCTGTTCTGTATGTTCTTAAATATCCCCTTAAATGTCTGCCACTGATCTATCTCTTAAGCTATTTTGCCCATTCACTTCAGTTAGATTTGCTTTCATCCCCTCATAATTGCCGTTAGTTACGTTGCAAATAAAAGTCTCAGTTGGACTCTTCTCTCCCTCAAACTGAATGTAAACTTCAATCATAATATGATTGTTGCTACCTATTGCTGCCTTTACTATAAAGTAGTTAATTAATCCTATCTGCTTGCCAAATCTAGTTTACTGTAATTTGCTCTCTGGTTAGCTCTGAACCACGCTGTTGGAGGAAACTATTCCAAAAAAAAACATTCCATGAACTTCTCATCTTGTTTTTCCTGTCTATATGTAAATTAAAATCCCTTACAATTTTTGCCACACCTTTCTGACAAGCTCCCATTATTTCTTCCTTTATATTCCATCTGACTATGTGGTTACTGTTAGGAGGCCTGTATACCACTCCCACAAGTGAATTCTTGCCTTTATTATTTCGGGTCTGTACTCAAACTGATTCTACATAGAGTCATAGAGTCATAGAGATGTACAGCATGGAAACAGACCCTTCGGTCCAAACTGTCCATGCCGACCAGATATCCCAATCCAATCTTGTTCCACCTGCCAGCACCCAGCCCATATCCCTCCAAACCCTCCCTATTCATATACCCATCCAAATGCCTCTTAAATGTTGCAATTGTACCGGCCTCCACCACATCCTCTGGCAGCTCATTCCGTAAACGTACCACCTCTGTGTGAAAAAGTTGCCCCTTAGGTCTCTTTTATATCTTTCCCCTCTCACCCTAAACCTATGCCGTCTAGTTCTGGACTCCCCAACCCCAGGGAAAAGACTTTGCCTATTTATCCTATCCATGCCCCTCATAATTTTGTAAATCTCTATAAGGTCACCCCTCAGCCTCCGACGCTCTAGGGAAAACAGCCCAAGCCTGTTCAGCCTCTCCCTGTAGCTCAGATCCTCCAACCCTGGCAACATCCTTGTAAATCTTTCCTGAACCCTTTCAAGTTTCACAACATCTTTCCATCCTAGCTTCCTGAGCTTAGATCATTTTTCTCTATTGTGCGAATATCATCATTAATAAACAGAGCCACACACACACCCCTTCCTTGTTTCCTATCCTCCCTAAATAACGTGCACCCTTTAATATTCAGCTCCGAACCTGTCTTTTTGCACCCTTGTCTATATTGCAATGGCTGCTGGATGATATTTATTTCTGTCTGTGCTTTAACTTCATCTGTTTTGTTTCTACTGTGTCACACATTCATATAGAGGCTTTAGCTTTGTCCTTTTTACTACTTCTGTACCCTCTTGCACTAACTATTGATTTGTTCTTAGACTTGTACACTCTACTTCCTGTCACAGTCTGAACAGCATTTCCCATATTTTCTCTTTATAATTACCCACTTTTCTCTCTTGCCTTGCCTTGCCTCTGCTCTTTAATTTATCACATCTTCCAAATTTGATCCAATGACCCCATTATTTAGTTTTAAACTCTACTTCTCTGCGAATGAGATTCACTAAAGCACCAACCACAGCACAGCTCAGGCTTAGATGGTTCAAATGTTACAGCCTTGATTTTCCCCAGTACTGCTACAGTGCCACACAATGTGCAACCCACTTCTAAAACACCAGTCTTTGAACCATACATCAATTTCTCTCATCTTACTTGCCCCTTGCCAGTTTGTATGTGGTTCAAACAGTTGTAAAGATTATTACCTCTGAGGTTCGGCTGTTTAATTTGGTGTTTAGCTCTGTATATTGACTATTTCCTCTTTCCTTGTTCTGCCTTTGTTGTTGATATCTACGTGAACCACAACAACTGGATTTCCCTTTCCGACCATAGCTGCCTCTCTAGCCCTGAGCAGATATCCCAAATCCTGGCTCGGGGAAGGCAACAAAGCCTTCAGGACTCTTGCTCTTTGCTGCAGAGTACAATGTTAATATCCCTCATGGTGTTGTCCTTCTTATCACTATGTTTCTGTTTGCTCCCCCCACTTAAACAGCTTCCTGTATAAGAAGAGGGTTTTGTATCTCTCATCTCCTGACATTCTGGTCACTGCGACTTCTTTGTTGAAGACTCTGTTCTTTGCCAAAGCCTTTGGTCATTCCTGATCTACATTCTTGGTCCTTACTTAATGTTTGGCAACCAAGGTCCAATCTTTGCTCACAGGTCCATCACTGGCATGTAAAACTAGAGATTAGCAAACAGGGTGTCGCAGCTTACTTTTTAATTATTCAGACTCTCAGGTGTTAAAGTGGCCTCATCCATGATAAAGTGGGTGTAAGACTTCTGTTTCTTACTTAAGGGAGAGACACAGAATGTCAGATTCTAAAATTATACCACATGAAGTTCAATGTACAAAAACTCAACACATTTGTATTAAACTCTTGTAAAATTACTATTTTGCATGCGGTGTTGAACTATTAGTTACAGGCTAGCTTCGAAGGGACTGACTGGGGAATCATGTATACCTGTCGATGTTTTAAGCATTTGTGTGTTAATCTTCCAAGAGTATAATTTTAAGGCTATAATTTTCAAGTAAAATTTGAAGCTTTCAGGCAAACATGAAAAGATTTGCACTTGCAGTCTCCTTCTTTAAAGCTCAAAGCCTGCTTTTACCTTCAATGCTTAATCCAGGAAAATAGGTCAGGTGTGGAGTGGATGCAAAGAAATGGGAAAAAGTCCCAACCTGCCATCTCAACACTACAAAATATACTTTTCGGTCTCTTATTCTCCCCCTCCTGTTCTGACAGAAATGACTAATGTTTGATTATAATTTCCAAGTGTTCTACTCAACCAATGGTTATTTCAATGGTCAATTTTGACATGTAAATGTGGATCACAGGACTGAAGTTGTAACTTCCCTAACACCAGCCTGCCAGTCTAACTGAACTTAGTGGAAACTAGAGACTTCTAATATTAGTGGTTCAATGTTACACAAGACAATGCATTCATCCATTGGGCTTAGCAAGTTTCCATACCCTCCAACACCCAATCCCTCCCTCACCTCTGACCAAATTTTGAAAGTTTGAACGGGACATAATTGTTGTCCCAGGCAAAATGACAATCCAACAATTCCTAAAATACACTTTAATGTAATGAGCAGCAATCAATATCTTGAAAACCTGAAGATACTTCTGTTCCTTCCAAACTGCAAAGTGTGAAATTGGGACAGAGTGTTTTCAGCACAGTAAATGTTCTGAGAAAACTTCATCATACTGTTGATTCATTTGGACCAAATTAGACACAACTTTGGTGGTACTGAAGTGAAACGTCAAGCCTTTCAGATTTCCAGCATCAGAGCTCAGGCCTTTTTTGAACGAGTCGTGTCGTAATTAAATAAGAATCTGAAAAAATACATTTCTAGGAGTTAAGAAGCTTTAAAAGGTGGGCACTTTGTTTTGTTGAATTGCTTAGACTTTCAGGGATTAAAATGGTGTCA
This sequence comes from Chiloscyllium plagiosum, assembly GCF_037043375.1. Lineage (NCBI taxonomy): Eukaryota > Metazoa > Chordata > Chondrichthyes > Orectolobiformes > Hemiscylliidae > Chiloscyllium > Chiloscyllium plagiosum. The sequence continues at coordinate 102,904,305 of NW_028270144.1, read as the reverse complement.
CCCATGCAAAAGTAGACAAAAGACTTTTGTTTTCATGCTTAAGGAAAAGGCGCCAACTATTTGGGCTGAATAGTCTCTGTGCTGTTACATTCTATATTTTCATGAAGAGACATCAGCTTTAAAATTATTCCATACAAATCTTAATGCAGAAAAATTAATATACATGGGTTGAAATTTTGAAAATATTATTTTAGTAGAGGTCTTAAGCTATTAGTTAATGGCTTGGCATCTCCATTAAAATCGCAGCCTAAGGATAAAACATAGTTTAGTTAAGTGTTTATAGGGTTAATTTTTTAATAGTATAGTTTCAAGGCTGCAATTTTCAGTAAAACATGATGCTTTAAAACCAACATGAAAAGGCTGGACAAATGCTTTTTGAAAATAGTGTATTTTAAAAATACTAAAGGATGTATCATAACAAAGGTTGCCACAAAACTTCCTCAAATTTTACAGAATTTGTAAACAGTGTACTCATGAGTCATAGACATAATTGTCCCTTAAATGGACAGAGTGCATAATGACACTAAACACGCAGTCTGAGAAGATGAAATATAGATATCTGATAGGATTGCTTTGGAAAACCAGTCTGCATATACAGTACAATGATTCATGTAACTCCAAATTTGGAAAAATCAATTTACTTTTAGAACTGAGGGTTCTAGCAATTCTATTCCTTTGGCTACAGAATTTCTGGATGGGGAGAGAAGAAAAAAGTTTATTTGGATCAAACCCTAATTTTGAAACAGATTTCGGACTTCCCCATCCTGTTTCCTCAATTCCTGGATCTGCTGTGCGACTTCTTGAGACTTTGGTCTTTCCTTCTGTCTTTCATCTTTCTCTCTCTTATTCTGCATAGCAGTTTCTTGTAAAACCAGTCGAAGGGATTAACTGTATTGTATTGCAGGAATAACAACAGAGATTTGCAAGCATGTTGGTGAGGTACGTTTAAGGCACAAAACTGAAAATGCTGGAAAACTCAGAAGGTCTGGCAGCATCTATGGAGGGAAATCAGCATTACCATTTTGTGTCTGGTGACCTTCTTCAAAACTGCTCAGGAAATCTTAGCTCGAGGAGGGGGAGGTAAATATAAGGATTTATTAGATAGAACATCAGTTGAGAATATTACTAAAGAGAACTGATACAAATGTGTGTTGCTGCTTAACGGATATCATTCCATTTTTGAAAGACTAATGATCTCATATGCCATTCAAGCAGGAGGTCATAATCAGGTTTAGGGTAAGCGTGAGCTATGGGCTCAGATTTGGTGTGTATGGGTAACAAGGCTGAGTATTGGAGAAGTGGCTGTTTTGCTAAAAACCATGGGACACTGGCACTGGTACTGGGGAAGAGCTGTTGCTCTGTTGGGTCATCACACTGGAATCAGTATCCTGGTGAATTCTACAACCGAGGGTGTAAAAAAGACTCTAAATTAAATCGGTGTTGAGAGTGTGGAAGAGGGCTCATGTGAGGGGAGATTTTAAAGGGAAAGAATGAGGCAATGGTACAGGTATAGAAATGCAGGTAATGATAACCGGAGGATGACTGGAAGGGACAAAGTGCACAAGGATGAACATGCGCCAGTAAATAAGACCAGAGTGTGGAAAAAAAAAGATAAAATTGAAAGCCCTTTATCTGAATGCATGAAGTATTTGCATCAGCATAGATGAATTGATAGCACAAATAAAAATAAGTTAATATTATACGATGACCATTACGAAGGCATGGTTGCAAATTTGTGGCCAATTTTTATTATTTGACAGGGGCCTGGAAGAAGGATAAAGTTATTTAAGAGTGAGATTGGTATAGAAAGAAAAATGATCTTGGTTCAGAGGACCAAAATTAAAATCAGTCTTGATGGAGATGAGAAATGGCAGAGATAAGAAACCATTGGTGGAGTATTCATATGCCCCGTGACAGGAGCTACACTGTAGGATTCAGTATAAATGAAACACTAATAGAAGCTTGTAAGAAAGGTACCATAGCAATAATGGAGACCCTTATATAGATGAATGAATCAAACTGGCAAAAATAACTGGAGGATGTTGTTCTTAGAGTGTACTTGAAACAGATTTGTGGAACAGCATTCTCTTGAACCATATGAACAGAAGAATCAGGATCAGGAGTAAGCCATTCAGCTCCTCAAGCCTGCTCCCCATTCTATAATGTCATGGCTGATCTGAATATAACCTCAAATTTACCTTCCCATTAATCCCTGACCAGCCAGGAAACCGGCAACTTTAGACTTGGTAATAATGGAATGAGACAGGATTAATTAATGACCCTAAGATTCAGATAAGATCCCAGAGATTGAAAATTAACAAATTTTACTACTTTATTGAAAAGAGGGAGGCAGAAAACAGGAAACTACAGGCCAATAAACTTAACATCTGTCATAGGGAAAATGTTAGAAGGCATTATTAATGGGGCGGCACAGTGGCTCAGGGGAAGCACAGTGGCTCAGTAGTTAGCACTGCTGCCTCACAGCATCAGCGACCTGGGTTCGATTCCCACGTCAGGCGACTGTCTGTGTCGGTTTCCTCCCACAATCCAAAGAATGTGAATTGACCATGCTAAATTGCCAAGTCAAGGGTAAGTTTAGGGTAGGGCTGAAACGTCGATTCTCCTGTTCCCTGGATGCTGCCTGACCTGCTGCGCTTTTCCAGCAACACATTTTCAGCTCTGATCTCCAGCATCTGCAGACCTCACTTTCTCCTCATAAGTTTAGGGTGGGGGAATGGATCTGGGTGGGTTAGTCTTCAGAGGGTTGGTGTGGACTTGTTGAGCCAAAGGGCCTGTTTCCATGCAGCAGGGAATCTCATATCGAGTTATAACATGGCACTTGGATAACTTTGAAGTAATCAGGTAGAGTCAGCAATAGTTTTACGAGAGAAAGATCTGTTGAAGTTCTTTGAGGAAATAACATGTTGTGAACAAAGGGGAATGATGGGTGAATTGTTCTTAGATTCCTAGTATTGATAAAGTATCACATGAGAAAGGATGTATGAGGATTAATTTAACCAAAATTATAAGCACCTTCTGATGAAAATGAAATTGTGAAAAGAGAGACTGTTCAATGTGACTAATGATTTATGAAAAAAGTTAGAGTAAAAGAAAACAGAATTAATTAATGGAGAGCAGAAAAATTGATGGATTTGTCAGGTTCCAATTAAATGATAATCAAGAACTAATTTTATATTCAATATTACTACTTTTTTGTTTTTATATTGTCTTCCACGTGGTCAAATACCAATAATGTTTAAATGAAACAGGTTTTTTTTCTTCATTTTGTGGTAGCTATGACATCATTTTGTTTGAGTTCATCTTCACCCATGGCTAAGTTGTTGACTTTGTTTTGTTACAAAGGAAATCTGCCATCCTTACCTGGTCCGGCCTATATGTGACTCCAAATGTGGTTGGCTCTTAACTGCCCTTTGGGTAATTAGGGATAGGCGATAAATGTTGCCGTAATCGATGATCCCGTGAATGAATTTTTAAAATATTTATTTCTTTTACTTACTTCAACCTTTAATTTCATTGCATGGAAATACTGGAAGGGAGGGAAGGATTAAGTAAAAATCAAAAGAACTGCAGACGCTGTAAATCAGAGTCAAAAACAGAAACTTATATTCAACCTTGTTCTGAGGTTAACCCTAAATGTTAATTCTGTTTTCTCTTCACAGATGCTACCAGACCTGCTGAACTTTTTCAGCAATTTTTGTTTTTTTGTCAGGGAAAGATTAGACTTGTCTTTCAGTGTCAAGTGATGTGGTAGACTGCTTTAAGCCGTCGAAGGTGTCCTGACCGGGGACTAGAACTGTAGTATTCACAGAGTGGATTGCCTACTGATTGGCGCTGAAATTTGTGACAGAAAATTCGAGGAACTTTCTAACGTTTTACAGCCACGCAGAGCCTGCCGCTGCAGAACAGCCGCAATCTCTCAGCCTCGTGGTTCATTCGGAAGAAAGTGAGTTGGGGAGCTCAAATTCACACATCAATCACTTATTTCACACAGTACATCAGCAGATACTCGTGACATGATAGTTCGAAATGATAGGAGTGCATAAAAATTGAGTGCAGTTGTGACTTGGAAATACACTGGGAGTGCTTGTTTTGTAAGTTGGCTTCAGACCATGTTACATAACATCGCTGCTCCTCTGCCAAACTGCACTTGGGCAAATGGAAGCCAGCGTGATCCTGGCCTTACATTCTGATGTGGGGTTACTGCCGGGTATTGGTGCTGGTTTCCTTCACAGCCTGACGCACTTCTCATCTTCCTTTACATAAAAAAAAGGAAACAGCAATATCGAAGCTAATTCTCAGTCGCCAACAGGAGGAGAGGGAGCAAACAAAAAAAAAATTAAAAAGGGGTTTCAACCACCCCAGTGACCAACAGGGTAAAGAAAAGGGTAGAAGTTTACAGGACATGGTCATGGGGTCTTTACTTCTGGTTTTGCAATGCGTGGAGGAGAGTGGTGAAAATATAAATGACGCTGTGATTCTCCATTCACTGACTTAAATCCAACTACATACCGCGTTGTTATTATCAGAGCCGAGCAAGGGGCAGAGGTAACGAGCTGTGCCCCTATTCACGATGGGCTGTGCCCTCTGTTAATCCTCAACGCGGGCTGTTTACCCTATGGGACTTCCTGCAGCATGTGTTCACAGACAGTGCGTATTGCTACAGGAACTCTGCCTTTCATGCTGTTGTCGGCGCGTCTGTGTGTGTGTGTGATCAGGGATGGGGGGAGATATTGCTGGCAAACCCCTGAGAATCTTTGCTAAGGTTGCCGATTCCCCACCTGAGACATTAAACACGAACCTCTCCTCAAGCACAGCGGCAGGATGCATTTAACAGGTAACCTCATTTCCAGCAGAGTTCTGTCAATGTCAAACCCGGAGAGACAAAACAAACACATTTTAAACAAAAAAAAACAGACTTGACAATCTACGGTGTGGGGGTGGAGGGCGTGAATACCACACACACACAATTCAGGTTACAATTTCACACAGTGATACACTGAATTTCTACCTTATAATTGTACCAGCTGATTAATTATGTTACCTGGACACTTAGCGACATGGGTATAAATAAACAGAGCTGCAGAATACCCAGGGAGCTAATTTCATCCAGGCATGCCCAAACTGGCATTCTTCACTTCAGGGTGCCATACGACACACAGCTATGCTTACTCCCCTGATGCACTTGAGTCTGAAGCTGTTGTTCAGTTGCCGGAGTGCCACCAGCTTTCACATCAGCTAGGGCTGCTCCTCAGATCCTGTGTGACGATGACCATGCCACTTTTCAATAGGATGGGCCAATCACTCTCTGCTCTGCATTTAGCAGGGCAGTCAAACAAGAAATATTTCAATCGTAAGAAGGATAGGACACAGGGTAGGTGTCGGAGCTTAGTAAAATGCAAGTGCTGTATAGGCAATTTGATTTAGGGAAATGCAGTCTGTTCAGGTTTTTAAAGGCAGGGAGAAAGAAACCCATGCTTCAGTTCTCTCGAATGATTCCCAGTAACAGGTCGACTAGAGTGTAACCAAATGGACGATCATCATGCAATGTTCATTGTAAAGACAATGTAAAGGTTATGCTGGTGACTCACTCCATTGAATCAATTCTGTAAATGTCAGCACATGCTCCAATATTATTGGGTCAGATAAGAGCAAGCATTTTAGGGTTGGCATATGCATAGGCAATGATAGCAATAAAATTCCTTTGAAACACAGTTGCAGCAGCTTTTCACTATTTCACTCTCTTGCACTCCCCTTAAATGCCCAATGATGGCTGATAACCTTCAGTTGCTTGCAAAGAGTTTTTATTTATGGTAAAATAGTGAACATCAGCAGGCTATTTGATTGTTGAAACATATCCTATTTCTGTTCTCACCCCCGTATCCAGTAGAAATCACTCAACAGCAATCAGTGGCAGAAACCATGCTCTTATTTCCCTTCCGATATCCAGGGAATAACTGGACCAACATCTTGCTTCAGATCAGCAAATCCCAGATCCACAGTCTCTAATCCTTAGAAGATCAAGGGCAGCAAATGCATATAAACACCTGTAAGTTCCCCTCCTAGTTCCACATCATCCTCTACTCAGAACAGTACTGTGTCTAGAAGTCAGAAGTCTAGAACTGTCTTCCATCGAAATATTGAGGATTTGCCCACACCACATCAACTGCAACATTTCAAGCAGCCAGCTCACCACCAGGGGGACAAGGCTGGTAAGTATAAAATTATGGGGGCATAGACTGGGTAGACAGAAGAAACCTTTCCCCTTGGTGGCGGGATCATTGACTAGAGGGTGTATATTTAAGGTAAGGGGCAGGAGATGATGTGAGGAAAAAATCTTTCACCCAAATGGTAGTGGGATTCTGAACTCACTGCCTGTAAGGGTGTGAGAGACAGAAACCCTTACAACAATTAGGAAGTATTTAGATGTGCATTTGTGATCCCAAGGCCTACAATGTTCCAGGCCAAGTGCTGGAAAATGGCTTTAGAATAGTTAGGTGGTTGTTTTTGATGAGCACAGACTCAATGGGCCAAAGGGCCTTTTCCAGTCTGTACATCTTGACAATTCTCTGACCACCTTTTCAAGGGCAAATAGGGGATAAGCAATACATCCTCTCCATGCTAATGAAACCTTCATCCCATGAACAGATAAATAGTAACTAAGAAAGTCAGTTGATTCAGATGAAGCATTGCAGCCTGGAATATGGCTGAGCTATTCACTAAATATAATTGCTTTAGCCATGCGATATTAAATATTGCAAGTGACTACATTTTAAGTCATTAATAGTAACCATTGATCAATAACAATCGCACTTGAATTTCTGCGGAAACTAGAAATCAGATCTTTGAAGGTTACATCAGTGTTTCATTACATTATGAATGGAGTTGGGCAGAAAATGGGAGTTATTCATATTCAACTGCTTCATCAACAACCTTCCCTCCATTGTTAGGTCAGAGATGGCAATATTCACTGAAGATTGCATTGTGTTCAACAACATTTGCAACACTTCAGATAGTGAAACAGCCCATGTGGCAAGGTGGCTCAGTGGTTCCACTGCTGCTTCACAGTGCCAGCGACCCAAGTCTTGGGTAACAGACCTGGAGTTTGCATGTTATCCCATTGACTGTGTGAGTTTCAATCAGGTGTTCCAATTTCCTCCCACAGTCCAAAATTGTGCAGGTTAGGTGAACTGGCCACGCTATATTGGCCCATAATGTATGGGCTGTGCAGGCTTGGTAAAATGCGGGATTACAGGGATAGGGTGGGGGCTGGGGCTGGGTTGGATGTTCTTCAGAGGGTGGATATAGACTTAATGGGCTAAATGGTCTCTTTCCACGCTATAGGGATTCCATGATTCCATGTCCAAATGTAGAACAACCTGGATAACTGTCAGATTTAAGCTGATAGGACACACATACATAACATGCATCACAGAAGTGTGAGACAATGAACATCTCCAAAAAGAAAAATTCAAACATCAACCTCCACCATTGACAAAAGACTGAACTGGACCAACCATATGAATACTATAGCTACAAGAATTCTGTGGCAAGTAACTTCCCTGCCGACTCCCCAGAACCTGTCCACCATTTAGAAGGCAAGTCAGAAGTGCACTGGAATAGGCTCCAGTTGGTTAGATGAGTGTGACTCAAGCAACACTGAACACCAGCCAGGACAAAGCAGCCCACTTCATTGACAGCCCAACTAAGACCTTCATCTTTCACTCCCTCGATATTTCTATGAGATTGCTTTCTATTCTTTGAAATTCTGGAAAGTTTGTCAAATCTCTCTTCATAGGACAGTCCTGCTTTTCCTGGCAACAAGACTCATGAACCTTTGTTGCACTTTCTCCATAGCAATAATGTCTTTTCTTGGATAAGGTTAAAACAGCGCAGATTACCCTCAGTGCGGTCTAATCAAGTTCCTTTACAAGTGAACAAAGACTTCACTACTCATACAGAAATCCTGTTATAATAAAGGATGCACAGGATGCACTGTGGAAATTCATGAAGTCTACTTAGACAACACCATCCAAACCCTTAATCATGACCATCGAGAAGGATAGATATATGGGAACACCACTGCCTCTAAGTCACTCACCATGCTGACTTGAAACTGCATTGCTATTCCTTCAGTGTCTCTGGGTCAAAATCTTGGAACTCCCTCCCTAATAGCATTGTGGTTCAACCTGGACCAGATCTACTATACCAGTTCATGAATGCAACTGACTACCACCTTCTGATTTTCCTGCTCCTCGGGTGCTGCCTGACCTGTTGTGCTTTTCCAGCATCACTCTAATCTAGACCACCTTCTAAAGGGAAAACGTGAGGACTGCAGATGCTGGAGATCAGAGCTGAAAAATGTGTTGCTGGAAAAGTGCAGCAGGTCAGGCAGCATGCAAGGAGCAGGAGAATCGACGTTTCGGGCATAAGCCCTTCTTCAGGAATTCCTGAAGAAGGGCTTATGCCCGAAACGTCGATTCTCCTGCTCCTTGGATGCTGCCTGACCTGCTGCGCTTATCCAGCAACACATTTTTCAGCACCTTCTAAAGGGCAATGAATTAAAGATGAGCAATAAATGCTGGTCAAACCAGCGAAAGTTACACCCAATGATTTTAAAAAGGCAAAATAAATACAATCAAAAAAAACTGAAAGAATTTCAGGTGCTGGAAATCAGAACAAAAGCAGAAAATGACAGCAAACACTCTGTAGGTCGAGCAGCATCTGTGGGGTGAAAGCAGAATTAATGTTTTGGGTCCAGTGAGCCACCTTTAGAACAGAATAAATAATGCTTTCACATCATATAATGCTAAATATTATGGTTCGGATTGTCCTAGATTCAATTCCCTGATCTGCACTCAACTATTTGAACTCAGCCTAGGTACAGTTGGTTTGCTCCAATTGGACTGAGACCCCATTCAAGAGAATGGACAGATGAGCCAGTACTTCTTGTTGACTCCTGCTTGGGAAATGTGCCTGTGTGGATGTTGGAAGAGAATAGAATTCACCATTAAAGATCACACAACACCAGGTTATAGTCCAACAGGTTTAATTGGAAGCATACTAACTTTTGGAGCGATGCTCCTTCATCAGGTGGTTGTCACATCTGGTGTTTTGTGATTTTTAACTTTGTACACCCCAATCCAATACTGGCATCTCCAAATCAGAATTCATCATGGCCTTCATCGTGCCCATCAAATGGTTCTGAATATTATGTAGTCTCACATATGAAAAGAGTGACTGAGGTAAAATACCAGAGGAATCCTAGATTCAATTCCCTGATCTGCACATTAGCATGGGTTAAGATTTTAAGAAGCAGGGAGAGAAAAGACAAAGCAAATAATAAAAAGGAATAAGCCGTAGGATCTGCTAGGTTAGATCCGGGAATACATTTCCCTGCAATCATGCATCAGGCTTGAGAGGAGATTGCTTAGCAGCTAAAGATGGTGCCAACAGTAAAACAGCCTGGCACAAGGACATAAAATGTATCAATAGGGTTACATGCGTTCTGAGGAAATGTTTGCATTTAACTCTTAAACTGCCAGAGCAATCTACAGTGTGCTCTAAAAGCAGCAACTAATTGGTTCAGTAATGGTTTAGAGAGGGTTACAGAAGCTCAGGGAGAGCTAATGACTCTGGAAAAAACCTCTGATAAGAATACATATGATATTATGGGAAAACATATTGCAAAACCATAGTACTAGAGACTCTTATTAGAAACCTAAGGTTGTGCAAATGCATATGTATATGTAATTTCAGATTTGATACAGCATATCCCCGTTAATATGTAGAGACCTTCTTTAATCCTGATGTTGTTATGAAAGTGGTGTGACACATTCCTAATCTGATACTTTATTTCTCTCTGCAGATGAGCATGCACCATCTGGAGTTGGAACACAAACAACGCAATAAACAACACTCTATACCACATGCTACTTCTGCAAGCATAAACATAGAGGTTGCACCACATTGTTAAAACATTCCATGGTCCACCCTGACAAGAGCAAGGAGTTTTACAAGGCTGTGAGTGGAAGAAACCAGAGTTTAGGTAGGCAGATCTTGAAGGTAAAATTGTTGGAGCCATTCAACACTGTTGATCTGTTTTGTAGTTTGGTGGATCACAAGCTTCATCATGCTGAGAAACATGCCCATATTCAATTTTATGGGTGGCATGATGGCTCAGTGGTTAGCACTGCAGCCTCACAGCACCAGGGACGGGGGGTTCAATTCCTGCCTCAGGTGACTGTCTGCGTGAGCTCCCTCTGTGTACTCTGGTTTCCTCCCACAATCCAAAGATGTGCAGGTCAGATGAATTGGCTATGCTCAATTGCCCATAGTGGTAGGTGTGCTAATCAGAGGTAAATACTGGGTCGGGAGTGGGTTGCTCTTCGGAAGGTTGGTGTGGGCTTGTTGAGTCTGTAGGGAATCTAATCAATTACCAAAGCAGCTGTACTCCTTATTATAGGGAAAAATGCTACCTGCCATAATAGTTCCTTGGACTCTTCACTCACTTATGGATTTAACAACATAGAAACAGTTTAGTAAAATGTGGAACTGTGGCTTTCCTTGGGCTTCACGCTTGTAAGATGAAGTTTCAGTTGTGAAAAATAGAATTTGCAGTTTTCGATAAGGGAAGCATTTCTGATGAAAGGCTTATGCCTGAAACATTGACTCACCTGCTCCTCGGATGCTGCCTGACCAGCTGCGCTTTTCCAGCACCACACTCTCGACTCTGAGTTCCAGCATCTGCAATCCTCACTTTCTCCCATTGCAGGATTCATAGCCAATTGAGGATAAAAGGAAAACAAAGACTTTTGAATACACTTTTACTAGTCACTGAATATCTCAAAGCACTTTACAGTCAATGAACTACAGATACGATTATAATGTAGGAAATAGAGCAGCTACTTTGTGTACATCAAACCGCCAAAACAGCGGTGTGATTGTGACCAGATTTATCTTTCTTTATCTAATATTGATTTAGGGATCAAAATTATCCAGAGCACCAGGGATAGCTCCCAGGCTGTTCTTTGAAACTGCATCAAGGGAAATTGTTTGTCACAGATAGCACATCAATTTAACATATCATGTAAAACAGAACTTCCGACATTGCAGCACTATTCTGGACCTAGTGCTATGTAATGAACCAGGCTTTATAAAAAATCTTAAAGTAAGGGAACACTTAGGAAGCAGTGATCATAATATGGTAGAGTTCAGTCTGCAGTTTGAAAGAGAGAACGCAAAATCGGATGTAATGGTGTTACAGTTAAATAAAGGAAACTATGCAGGCATAGGAGAGGAACTGACGAAAATAGACTGGAAGCAGAGCCTAGCACGGAAGACAGTAGAGCAAAAATGGCAGGAGTTTGTGGGTAAAATTGAGGACACTGTACAGAGGTTCATCCCCAAGAAGAGAAAGATTATCCGGGGAGGGATTAGACAGCCATGGCTGACAAAGGAAGTCAGGAAATCTATCAAAGAAAAAGAGAGAGCCTATAAAGTGGCCAAGAGCACTGGGAAATCAGAAGATTGGGCAGGCTACAAAAACAAACAGAGGATAACAAAGAGAGAAATAAGGAAGGAAAGGATCAAATATGAAGGTAGGCTAGCCAGTAATATTAGAAATAATAGTAAAAGTTTCTTTCAATATATAAGAAACAAACGACAGGCAAGAGTAGACATTGGGCCACTTCAAACTGATGCTGGAAGCCTAGTGATGGGAGATAAGGAAATAGCAGGAGAACTTAATAAGTACTTAACGTCAGTCTTCACAGTGAGTAATATCCCAACAATTAAGGGAGTCAGGGGGCTGAGTTGAGTATGGTTGCCATTACAAAAGAGAAAGTGCTAGAAAAGCTAAAAGGTCTTAAAATTGATAAATCTCCTGGCCCTGATGGTTTACATCCTAGAGTTCTGAGGGAGGTGGCTGAGGAAATAGCGGAGGCGTTGGTTGAGATCTTTCAAAAGTCACTGGAGTCAGGGAAAGTCCCGGATGATTGGAAGATCGCTGTTGTAACCCCCTTGTTCAAGAAAGGATCAAGGCAAAAGATGGAAAATTATAGGCTAATTAGCCTAACCTCGGTTGTTGGTAAAATTCTATAATCCATCATTAAGGATGAGGTTTCTAAATTCTTGGAAGAGCAGGGTCGGATTAGAACAAGTCAACATGGATTTAGTAAGGGGAGGTCGTGCCTGACAAACCTGTTGGAATTCTTTGAAGAGGTGACAAGTAGGTTAGACCAGGGAAACCCAGTGGATGTGGTCTACCTAGACTTCCAAAAGGCCTTTGATAAGGTGCCACACGGGAGGCTGCTGAGCAAGGTGAGGACCCATGGTGTTCGAGGTGAGCTACTGGTATGGATTGAGGATTGGCTGTCTGACAGAAGGCAGAGAGTTGGGATAAAAGGTTCTTTTTCGGAATGGCAGCCGGTGACAAGCGGTGTCCCGCAGCGTTTAGTGTTGGGGCCGCAGCTGTTCACATTATATATTAATGATCTGGATGAAGGGACTGGGGGCATTCTAGCAAAGTTTGCCAATGATACAAAGTTAGGTGGACAGGCAGGTAGTACTGAGGAAGTGGGGAGGCTGCAGAAGGATCTGGACAGTTTGGAGGAGTGGTCCAGGAAATGGCTGATGGAATTCAATGTGGGCAAATGCGAGGTCTTGCACTTTGGAAAAAAGAATAGAAGCATGGATTACTTTCTAAACGGTGAGAAAATTCGTAAAGCCAAAGTACAGAGGGATCTGGGAGCGCTAGTTGAAGATTCTCTAAAGGTAAACATGCAGGTTGAGTCCGTGATTAAGAAAGCGAATGCAATGTTGTCAATTATCTCAAGAGGGTTGGAATATAAAAACACCGTTGTGCTACTGAGACTTTATAAAGCTCTGGTTAGGCCCCATTTGGAGTACTGTGTCCAGTTTTGGTCCCCACACCTCAGGAAGGACATACTGGCACTGGAGCATGTCCAACGGAGATTCACACGGATGATCCCTGGAATGGTAGGTCTAACATATGAGGAACAGCTGAGGATCCTGGGATTGTATTCATTGGAGTTTAGAAGATTAAGGGGAGATCTAATAGAAACTTACAAGATAATACATGGCTTGGAGAGGGTGGACGCTAGGAAATTGTTTCCGTTAGGCGAGGAGACTAGGACCCGTGGACACAGCCTTAGAATTAGAGGGGGTAAATTCAGAACAGAAATGCGGAAACATTTCTTCAGCCAGAGAGTGGTGGGCCTGTGGAATTCATTGTCACAGAGTGCAGTGGATGCTGGGACGCTAAATGTCTTCAAGGCAGAAATTGATAAATTCTTGATGTCACAAGGAATTAAGGGCTACGGGGAGAATGCGGGTAAGTGGAGTTGAAATGCCCATCAGCCATGATTGAATGGCGGAGTGGACTCGATGGGCCGAATGGCCTTACTTCCGCTCCTATGTCTTATGGTCTTACTCCTGCAATACTGACTTTATTTTTGTATTCAAATCCTGGTTGGCACTTGAACCCACAACCTTAGAATTCAGAGGTAAGCACCCCACCAACTAAGCCACAGAAGAAAATGCTGTTGCACAAAGTTTGCTACATTGAAGTATAGAGACATCAGTGATCTCTTTTGAAGATGGAGTGCTCTTAATAAGCTTTTCTTGCACAGCCTCTTACAAATCACTGAGATGATTCAAGGTACTTGTCCTAATGCTCAGGTAATTGAGAGTGCTGCTGATTCCACTATCATCCCTACATCTCAAGTATCTTATTTAGATTTGATTACATTCTCTAAATAGCATTATATTGCACAGAGATCTTAAGGGCCATAATCAGACCATAAGGGAACTAAGTGAAAGTACATGGATTTTATGGGATGAATTACAAAAGGAAGAAAGAATTGTAGAAGGGCTTATGCCCAAAATGTTCCCTCTCCTGCTCCTCGGTTGCTGCCTGACCGGCTGTCCTTTTTTAGCGCCACACTATTCAATTCTGATCTCCAGCATCTGCGGTCCTCACTTCTAAATCTATACTCGTCTCACTTTCCAGCACTTAGCCCATAACCTTGAATGTTGTGCAATTTCAAGTGCTCATCCAAGTATATTTTAAAAGGTTCTGAGGTTTCTTGCCTCAACTACCCTCCCAGTCAATGCATTCCAGATTCCCACCAGCCTCGATGTGAAAAATAATTCATCAAATCCCTCTGAATCTCCTGCATTTCACATTAAAATAATGCCCCCTTGTTACTGAGCATTCAACTAAGAGGAACAGCTGAGGACTGCAGATGCTGGAGATTAGAGTCGAGAGTGTGGTGCTGGAAAAGCACAGCAGGTCAGGCAGCATCCGAGGAGCAGGAGAATCGACGTTTCGGGCAAAAGCCCTTCATCAGGAATGGTGGAGGAACAGCTGCTTTATGTCAATGGAAACATAGGTGGTCTTTATATTAACTTTGCAGCTGACATGAAATTTGATGAAGATGTGAATAGTGAAGAAGGTTGTCAAAGGATACAGTAGGATATAAATCAGTTGTAAATTTGGTGGAGGAATGGCAGGTGGAGTTTTATCCAGGCAAGTGTGAGGGAGAATAATATATTTTGAGAGGTCAAATCCAAGAGAAAGGTACACAGTAAATGGCTGGACACGGATATACAGAAGAATCTTGGGGTACAAGTCCATAGCTCCCTGAAAGTGACAACACAAAAGATTAAGGTGGTAAAGAAGGTGTACAGCATGCTTGCTTTTATTCAGGGCAAGTCGGCAAGTCTTTTTACAACTGTATAAGACTTTAGTTAGTTTAGAGTATTGTGTGCAGTGATGGTCACAACACAATAGGAAGGATGTGGAGGTTTGGGAGAGAGTGCAAAAGATGTTTACCAGGATGTTACCTGGATTGGAGTGTAGTAGCTATAAGGAAAGGTTGCAAAAACTTGGATTGTTTTGGCTAGAGCATCAGAGGCTGAGGGGCAACCTGAGACAAGTATATAAAATTATGAGAGACATGGGTGGGATGGATGGTTGGAGTCTTTACCAGGTGGCATAGGTTTAAGATGGGAGATGGGAGGGTGGGGGGAGGCGGTGGTGGAATGGAACAAAGTTTAAAGGAGGAAAGTCCTTTACACAAAGTGTGTAGGTGCCTGGAACACACCGCTAAGGTGGCAGTAGAAGCTGGTTCTTGTACTATACAGTTCTATGCGTTTGGATGCATTGGAGAAGTTTCATCAGCTGATAAAGAACTTTTATGATTCAAGCATATTGGAAATCAGACATTAACATGACACCTAGACCCTGTGCTTTGAGGTGTACATTTATTGAAAGTTTAGGAATCTACTGAACCTTTAAAAAACAGATGGCTTGTCATCTGTGCAGTTAATTTCAAAGGCTCTGTTGTATTCAGTTCTAGAAGGTTTGTTTATAGTTGTGCATTTAAATCTTACGAATGCCTGGTAGAGTTCCAAACCTGACAAATAGTTTAGCTCAGCTGTGGTTGCTATCAAATGGACTGTGAACCTTTTTTGACTAATTGTCATGTGACTATGTAATAAGATTACGTTTCCTTGGAAGTCATTTTGGAATAAGGCGTATCTTGACAGATTTATGACCACTTAAGCTGAGTAAGATTTTCAAATGAAATTTGAAGTTTTATGAGCACGTAAAGAGCTTTTCTTTCTAAAAAGAGATTTAATGGATGGTTGTTTATTTTGACAGTTTCATGAACATTTCAAAGATTCTCAGTGTTATTATAGATGTCATGAGTTTGCCTTTGCGGGAAACTGGATATTGTGTATGAAGAGTACACGAGAGACATGGTGGCTACATGGAAGGGCATGGAGATACATTGTGCTTGGAAGAAGGTAGCTAGGAAAAGGGTAGGTCCACTCAAGGACAACAGAGGGTACTTATGCCTGGAGCTGGAGGAAGTGGGTGAGGTCCTTAACAAATGTTTGCATCAGTATTCACAAAGGAGAAGAACATGGTAGATGGTGAATCTAGAGAGGGGTATGTTGATATTCTCCCTGTATGTCAATATAAAAAAGGAGACATTGGGTGTTTTGAAAAATACTAAGGTCAACAAGTCCCCAGGACCTGATGAGATCGATCCCAGAATGCTGAAGTAGGCAGGTGAAGAAATTGCTGGGGCCTTGTACGAAATCTTTATATCCTCTTTAATCACAGGAGAAGCCTTGGATGACTGGAGAATAGTCAATGTTATTCTTTTGTTTAAGAAGGGTAACAGGGATAATCTAGGAAATTACAGGCCAGTGAGCGTGATGGCAGTGGTAGACGAAATTATTGGAGAAGATTCTTAGGGATAGGATTTACTTACCTTTGCAAGATATGGATGTATTAACTATCGGCAGTATTTCATTTTGCGGGCAAATTCATGTCTCACAAACTTTATTCAGCTTTTTGAGGAAGTGATAAACATGATTGATGAAGGCAGAGCAATAGATGTTGTCTATATGGACTTTAGCAAGGCCTTTGACAAGGCTTCTCGTGGCAGGATGATACAAAAGGTAAAGTCACATGCGATCCATGGTGAGCTGGCAAGGTGGATACAGAACTGGCTTAGTCATGGAATACAGAGAGTAGCAGTGGAAGGGTGTTTTCCTGACTGGAGATCTGTTTCGAGTGGTGTTTCATAGGCATCAGTGCTGGGATCCCTGTTGTTTGTAATAGATATAAATGACTTGGAGGAGAATGTAGGTGGTCTGATGACTAAGTTTGCAGATGACACAAAGATTGGGGGAGCTGTGGACAGTGAGGAGGATTGCCAGAGGATATAACAGTACATAAATAGATTGGAGACTTGGTTGGAGAAATAGCAGATAGAGTTTAATCTGGACAAATGCAGAATATTGCATTTTGGCAGATGGGAAGTATACAGTAAATGGTAGAATCCTTAGTAGCATTAATATTCAGAGGGACCTAGGGTACAGGTCCACAGTTCCCTGAAAGTGAGAGCACAAGTGGATAAGATGGCCAAGGAGGCATATGGCATGCTCGCCTTCCATTGGTCAGAGCACAGAGTATAAAAATTGGCAAGTCATGTTGTAGCTGTATCGAACTTCTGTTCGGTCACATTTGGAATACCCAGTACAGTTATGGTTGCCGCACTACTAAGGATGTGTAAGTTTTGGAGGGGATACAGAAATGGTTTACCAGGGTGTTGTCCAGTTTGGAGGGTATTCACTATGAGGAGAGATTGGACAAACTTGGTTTGTTTTCACTTAAACGTTGAAGGATGAGGGGGGGCGACTTGTTAGATTGTCAGAGACACAGAGAGTCAGAGTCTTTTTCCCAGGGTAGAAATATCTATTGCTGGGAGACATAGGTTTAAGTTAAGAATAAGTTTAAAGGAGATGTTAGAGGCAGATTTTTTTTGCAGAGGGTGAATATGCCAGGAATGCTCTGTCAGACAATATGGTGGAGGCGGATACAACAACAGTGTATAAGAGGCATCTTTACAGATATTTGAATAAAAGAGGGATGCACAACATGTAGAGGCAAAACGTTTTAATTTAGAAAGGCATCATTTGTAGGCGCAGTCTTGGTGGGCTAGTCCTGTGCAGTCCTGTCCTTTGTTCTTGTTTACTGCCTCCCTTTTTGGCTTAAATGCCTTCATGATAAAGCCCAAGGATTTCCTGTATGGGATTGCATGAAAATATGGCCTTCTCTTTGCTTTGCTCCAAAAAAAAGCTTGTGTGCTTACATCTGAAAAGCTTTCTTATTTTAAATCCAGGATATCAGTGTGTGCAAGATATATCAAATCGCATTGGAGCAGCAAGGTCACAGTAGAGATAAGCAGACAGCCTCAGTCTAGACCTCAGTGGCAAAATTACAGAAATGTCTAACTTTTCTTTTTTAAGCAATTTTAAGAGGAAACAAGCCTATCTTAAACTTTGAAGTTGAAAATTAACCAATTCAATGTTCTCTTTCTACTTTCGGATTATTAAAGCTATTTAATAAATTTTCACGCAGCCTGATACTATTCTTGATTAGTGGTGCTGGAAGAGCACAGCAGTTCAGGCAGCGATTTTCCTGCTCCTTGGATGCTGCCTGAACTGCTGTGCTCTTCCAGCACCACTAATCCAGAATCTGGTTTCCAGCATCTGCAGTCATTGTTTTTACCTACCTGATACTATTCTTGCAGTGGATATTTTGTGAATTATACTGTGCATTGTGCATTACATTATTTGATAAGACACAGATTACATAATCAATTAGCTTACAATACAATAACCTACAAAGAAGATACTTTGAATTGCATGCTACACAAGTTAAACAATTTAAGATCTTTCAATTAGAATGTTCTTGATTTGAATCTGTATAATATATGTTTAGGAACTTATCCAGTAATTTGATAGTGAGTGAATTTACTAATATCACAGAACCTAATGGTATTGTTATTAGAGAGTATGATATAGTATAACTGTTATTTGGAAATTTGAGTTCTAATATGGACAGCACTGTACATACCGATAAGTTTGATTTGTATTTTTATACTGTGTGGGTTGAGAAGGAAAGGACATAATTTTAGTTTCATGTCAGAGTTCTGAGTGTTGTGTCAGGATATTTGAAGTTATGATTACATGTATCTAAATGTGGCTTTTGAAAATTCCTTGATGTTAAAAGTCAGTTCTGTCAAAAATAAGATTGAAAGCAAGAGAAAGAAATTGGGCTTTTGTCTAAAAACAAGCTGTCAAAGGGAGACAGAGACAGAAACAGTTACCCTTTCGACAGAGAAAGAACCATCCAGAAAGGTTCAGTGAGTGTGACAGCTTTCTCTCAGAGTATGTGCACATGTCTATCAGAAAGACAACACCTTTTCCAGCATCAGTTTAATAGTCTCCAGAGCTGTCAGGGCAGGACAAAGAAATCCTGAGAAGCTCCAGAAATAGAAGGCAATAGAACAAGCAATGGAACTTGTGTTAAGAAGTAAGTGAGCTGTTTAGCAGTCTGTTTAAAGATCTCACAAAACGACATTGGCTGAAGAACACAGCATCAATTGAAGGCAAAGATTTGCCTGAAAGAAACTAAGTACAACTGTGCCAATTGAACAAGAACTGTTTAAGTGGAACCAGTGACCTTCCACTGAGCTTTTGAGTATCTGTTAGGTTGTTGCTAAAGTAGAATCTTTATTTCTGATTATATATAATGAGACTGTTTCAAATAGTTCTTATATAACATAAAACAGTTCTTTTCTTCATTTGTGAACTTTGATGTTCCTTCCGTGACTAACCATCATAATAAACTAATTGGAAAAATAAAACTTAGAGTAAATTAAGCAACATTATAATTTGGGATCTGACTTATCAAGTGCAGTTGGATCTTGTTGATGGTGCACACGCAGCCAATGTGCATCATTGGTGAAAGGACTGAATGTTGTGCTGGGGTACCAGCTAAGCTGGATACTTTGTTGTGGGTGGTGTCAAGCTTCTTGAGTGCTGTCAGAGCTATACTTATCCAGGCAGGTGGAGCATGTTCCACCATGCTCACAGTACAAACTTTTCTGAGTCAGGAGGTGAGTTATTTGCCACAGAATTCTTAATCTGTGACCTGGTCTTGTAGCCACACATTTATCTGGCTGGTCCAGTTCAGTTTCTTGTCAGTCGTAGCCCCCAGGATGTTGATAGTGGGGGATTCAGTGATTGCATTGCCATTGAATGTCAAGAGACAATGGTTGAATTCTCTCTTGTTGGAGAAAGTCATTACCTGGTAATTGGGTGGCATGAATGTTACTTATATTTTATAAGCCCAAGCCTGAATGTTGTCCAGGTCTTGCTTTTCATGGCAATAATGTTGAATTTTACTTTATTAAATATACAGAGAATTAGCACATTTTGTTTATATCTATGTTAGAAGCGATGCACATTTTAAACATGTAGCTGCAAATAGCATGAGATATAAAGCCACAATAATATTTTACTTGATTGCAAATAACAATTATTTATGAACCCCAAAAATGTTTTGATGTTTCTCTAAAATCAAAAATTATTTTTCAATATACTGTATGTCACTGATGTTATCTAGTCTCTACTGAGGATCACATGCTTGAATTTCAGAAAGGCAGGTTTTCTTAAATAAATCAAGTTTACAACAAATTCCATTTCGTGTTGTTTAATTTACATCTAATTAACATCACAACAGTTCCACCATTCGGCTCTAATTGGTCATCAAGCTCAGTGCTGGGAATACTTCTGTGAGCTTTATATGGCTAATCATTAAGAAAAGGCTGTCCTATGTATTCAAGACTTGCTATGTCCATTTCTATATGGATTGCTCTGAAAAAACAGATAAGGCAATTCATCGCAGTAACATTTGAGTAGCTAATATATTGGTCTTACTACTGTCTCAAATCCAAAATGATGTCTAATCATCAATGGACGAAAAAACTTTATTTTTTTCTTTTCTTGCGTGTCACTGACAAAGTCAGGATTTGTTGCCTATCCCCAATATCCCTTGAACTGAATGGCTTGTTAGGCCATTTCAGCAGATAGTTAAGAGTCATCCACATTGAATCACAAAATCACAGAATTGTTACCATGCAGAAGACCATTTAAGTTTACACCAGACCTCTCTTAACATTTTGACTTGATGCCAATCTCTTACTTTTTCCTCCTATTCTTGTATTCATTTGCACATGGCACTGAAAGTAATTCATAGATTAGTACTTTTGACATCCTGTTTGTTAATCTTCTGCCCAACTCCCTAAGTTCTGATTGCAGGAGGACACCACTATTCCTACCTACGCCATTCCAGTGTATTTTTCATTTTTCTTTAACCTATTGTTCTAATCAACCTGTTCAGAGATGTTATTAGACACCTCTGGAGCAGGTGGAACTTAAACCTGGGCCTCCTGGTCCGGGGTAGGGACACTACCACTGCGCCACAAGAGGGTCTCTAACTGGCTGTTTAATGTCCCCCAGAAGAATATCCTGCAGCTATTCTGCGACGTCCATGACTTTAGAACCTGGGAGGTAACACACCATCCTGGAGTCATTCCAGAAATACCTGTCTGCTCCCCTAACATAATAATATCTCTGAACACGTCGATTGGAAATTATTAAGAATCCTCTATTACTAGTGCTGTACAGTCATTCTCATGGCTTGGATTTTGCCACACTCTTTTGAGAAATCATTCTCCTTGTATTTTTTTTTTCAAACTTCATTCATGGGATGTGGACTGTGCTGGCTGCATTTATTGCCCATCTCTAGCTGGCTTTGTATGTATCCAGACTGAAAATCTGGTTAGTGAGTGGGGATTCCTGCATCATCTGTCTGTTTTCCTCAGAGGTCACCTATTCCTGACCTGCCTGCTTGCTCCTAACTTGTGCCCACAGAGCTCTCTGCCTGGATGACTCCAGCTGCCACTCAAGCCCTAAAACCCATTCCTGCAGCTGCTGAGACTTCATGCACTTGGCTTTGTCTAGACCATGTTACATGTCCATGATTTCCTACAGGATAGGCCTTCTGCTTTGCTGAGCTACTATTGCCATACCTTCCTTTCTACTCTACTTACTTCAATCTTACTGTAGTTGTGTTTAATATAAATTGGAGAGTAGTGAAGACACGAAGTTCCTCACCCTTACCACAAATCATGTCCTTCTCCTATGTATGTAAATTTTTACTTTCTCTATACTAGTTTAGAAATTTCCATTTTTCAAAATTATTGGAGTTGAAATGCAACCCATAACAGCAGCAGCTCAACAACTCACAACTTTCCCGTGGTGGTATTATTGTTGCTGTGTTTCTTTTGATTTCCCAAAGCCTGTCCACCAACTGCAAGCCACAGCTCAGTAGTGTGATATTCCCTACCTTCCCAGACAAGTGTCACTCCAGTGACACTCACAAAGCTTGACACCATCCGGGATGCAGCAACCCATTCAATCTGCTTCCCATCCACTACCTGAAACATTCACTCCCTCATTCAATGACACACAGCGCAGCACATGATGCAGTGCAGGAATTCACCAACTCTTTTCTGAGATTATCTTTCAAACCCGCGACCACAGGATATCTCAAAGTGGAGGTCAGGACTGCAAGTGGGGTTGCGAGCTGAAAGTTTGAAGTTGTGAGCTCTAAGACAGCAATGTTTGCTGTGGATCTCTGACCAAGTTATAACAGCTGGACTTCTACTCTCAGAGTTCTCACTCAGGGGTCACAACAATTATCAAGGCTTAAAATGGTGTCACAGAGGGAAGATATTTAGGAAGCACTTCTCTGCCATAGAAGGAGAGGGAACTGCATGACTTGCAAGTTTCCCTTCAAGCCACTCATTATCCTGACTTGGAATGATATCCCTGTTCCTTCACTGTTGCTGGGTCAAAACCTTGGATCTCCCTTTCTAATAGTACTGTGGGCGCTCCTACACCCCAAGGATGGCAACAGTTAAAGAAGGTAACTATCACCACCTTCATTTAGGTATTTAGGGATGAGCAATTAATGTTGATCTTACCAGCAATGCTATAAATGGGTATAACAAGACTTCTTAGTAATGCTCATAGTTTTGAGACTAAAGTATTAGTTTAAATTATTACTAAAGTATTATAGAGTTTAAAGTGAAACTGGTAAAGGTATCAGAGACTTCATTATAATGTAAGCGTCTGTGCTTTGGCCTCCAACAGGGCCATGTGACCAGAAGGATAGGAGCAGGTGGTTGCCTCTAAGTTTACTACAGGTCCCTTTCTTCCTGCAGGCTTAGGCCATGTGCTGGGACACACTGTGACAGGCAGCATCACATGGTCTGTCATACTTTTGAGATCGGGGGGCAGCTGTATCAGGAACAGATCTACCTTTCAGGAAACTTTCACAACTATTCCTTTCATTAATAAGTTACACTGGAATGTAGGAATATAAATAGCATGGCGCATGGATGTGTAATTCATAATAGGCAGACGCAGAGGTGCATTTCACCAAGCACACACTGTGTCTTCACTATTCTTTCCAATAAATGCAACATATGACCATTTCCAGTCTAAGTTTATCAAGAGTCCATCATCCATTAATAAGAACAAAACTTCACTTATACTTAGAGACAGGTTTCAAGTAAACAACTTGTTAATCAGAATGGGGTTAGCCTGCATGAGGAGTAACTTATCATCCCCCTTTTTTGAGCCTGGACATTAACCTGCCTCTGGTCCCATTGAGGCAGGCAACACAGAAATCTTGGTAGAGGCTGCCAAATCTGGCCTCATTGAGGACATTCCTGTCTTATGCTCCCTCTCAAATCCCCCTTAACCCTCACCCTACTATCAGTATGAAGGGCAACCTGCAGATGGAGTGACTTTGCTTTCTATTCCCTCCCCGCTTCCGTTATCCCTAATCCCCTCTCCTGCTTTCAGATAGCCAAGATCTATCACCTAGCTGGCCACTGTATGCTCATGAAGAATTGTTCCTGACTTCCCATGTAGAAGCACCTTCACTTGGTCTGACATGCACAGCCACCAGCTCAGAAAGTGACCATGTATGGAAAGTGTAGTGGAGAGAAATGTATGGAGTCAGGATCTGATCGTGTGGTGAGTCCTTAGGGGTGGAAAGGCTTGGGCAAGCCGAGATGTGGAGGAAGGGTTGTTTAGTCATATGTATTTCTTGGGATGACATAAACAGAGGCTCAGTATCCGATCACTCGTAGCTCTTTTGAAAGAAAATGTCCCAGATATATCCTCTTCTTCCTCATCCTCTGCTTTCTCCAAATCCTCCTGTTTCTACTCATAACTTCCCCCTTTTTTTTGCCTCTGATCCGTTTACAAGGCAGCTTGTAGCCCAGAGGAACTGCAACTCACATCATTATTACTGAAACTGACCTGCTCCTGACTCGCCTTCCTATTTTTCTGACCAACTTGAAAAAGTAGAACACCACTCCCATGTAAATTGAAAAAAAATTACAGAACTGCTCCAGTAACACAGATAACAGTCCTTTCATTGCCATTTATTTTGAGTTGATGACAATGCACCAATGCAAGAATAAATCAAAAACACCTGAAAGTTGGTTGATTGGTCCCTTTGAAAAAAGCAGTTTGGGGGTAACTGGGGGCAGTAGTCCCTTGTGAAATTGAACACGTTCAGATTGTCTTTTTTTATTCATTAACCAGATTAAGGCCTCGCTGGCCAGGCTAACATTTAATGCCAATCCCTGATTGCCCAGAGGACAATTAAGTGGGTTTGGAGTCACATGTAGGCCGGATCAGGTAAGTGTGTCAATAAAGGAGAATAGTGATGCAGATGAGTTTTCAACAATGGATTGACAGTCATTATCAGAGTCTTAATTCCAGATTTTTATTGAAATCAAATTCCATGGTGGGATTTGAACACAGGCACCCAGAACATCAGTTGGGTTTTTGAATTAACAGTCCAACAATAATACTGCTAGGCCGTCACCTCCCATTTGAAAGAAGCAATTGATAGGAGCATTTGAGCCAGAACATTAACTCAACCTGCACGAAGCAAAATAGCAGATCAACATCATAATGATGTCTTCACCATGCAGGTTATTGGTAAATGCATGGCACATTCATGTCCATGCCCTATCAGTCAATAGTCAATATCAGGCAATGACCAGAATCCAGGTGCATTCCAGCCACCATTATTCCACATTCGGTCTCATTTTGCACTGGTATAATAGTGGTTTGGAGCCTGGTTCGGGAGATTCCTGTTTCATGAAATCTTATCAGTTTTACACCATTTTTTGTCGTCTTCATCCTGCACCGTGCTTCATTTCTGCTGATCACATGAAAACATGTATGTGCCACTTTCCAGAGTTATGTTCAGCAACATGTACCCATCATTTTGCCTGTTATTGTAGAGTGTCTTTCGTATATCCCAATCAGCAGAATCTTTGGTTGAGTGCACTAAAAGCCTTCTCAATCAAAGGTGATTAGTGTATCCTCTTTGTTGGAGTGTTGATGGATTGTTCAGATGGAGTGCAGAGGTTGCGCGTTAGTGTCATCATTATCATTTTATGCAAACAACTCTTGGTACCTATAAGGAGCCAACTATGCAATTTGTCATTACCTCAAAATAAATGGCAATCCATCTTCCCCTTAAGCCAATTCTGCCATAGGGACTCCCTGAAAACTGTGTATTCACAGGCACGCTGATTCACTCAGATATCTCCTCCTACTTTTACATACTGATGCACACTTTTGACAAACATATACCAGTGCTGAAAACCAGGTACTTGCCCAATGGATGGTGTTGCGATGAAGTGCCAGCCTTGAAATACTGTCACATCCTTTACAAGGTGTATCTCTTTCAAATCTAACTCTCATTGTAGAGCCTTGAACAGATAATCCAGGCTGACCAATTAGTGCTGAGTGAGTGCTGTATTTCTGCTAGATGACATAATGAATCAACATATCATCTGCCCTCTTCACTCAACATCAAAGATTCCATGGCACTGCAATGTTCATAAAAGAACAAGGGGGTTTTCTTGGTGCCTTGGCTAATCTCAATCCCTTAACAAATATCACTAAAACATAGTCTTTAAACCATCTGCCCTCTTTCTCCTCCTTTGCCATTGTCAAAAATATGAAAAGAAATCTATTTTCAACATCTTTCTATCCTGACAAAGAGTCATATTGGACTCAAATCTCTGTTTCTCTTTTCACAGATGCTACCAGACCTGTTGAGTTTCTCTGTCATTTTCTGTGTTTGTATCGCTAAGGGATAACCTGCCCATTTATCTAAATCTTGTTTGTCATATCTTGCTTTGTACATCTTGTGTGCTGTGGTTCAGGATGTTATGAAAGTAATAGCACTTCAAATAAAATGGTACTCCATTGGCTATGAAGAACTTCACAACATCCTGAGGCCATGAAAGGTGCAATTTCTTTCTTTATTTTCCTCTATTGCTTGGAAAGATTCTTTGATAAAAAGTTGAATGCTATTGTTAATTTTACTGTCACTGGCTGCAGGTACAGATGCAGCTTTTTCATTGGAAGAGTTGCCACAATTCACCTCAAAAAGTGAAGGGTGCAGAATTTTGGAATATTTTGAAGGCTGAGGTAGACATGTTTTATTGTGCAGTTTGATGCCATACTCTGAGTTTGGGTACAAGACACACTGGTCAAGGAGAAGGCAACATCAAGAACTGTCTTCAGGCTTAAACTTCAATCCAACAGTATTTACTATCTATTAATGCTAAACATTGCTATATATAGTAATTCACAGTTCTACCCAGCTCTGACTTATGTAAGGACTAATCTATCCTGTTTACTCATGCCTATGTGCTGTTAAGATTCTCTCTCCTTCTCAAGTGTTCCAGTCCTCTTCAAAATGTTGTTACTTTGCCATCCTCTGTGCTATTTATACTCAGTGATGTTCAGTTCTGGGACACCATCACAAGGTTACTCCAGGGTCCTGAATCCCTTACACAGCAAGACAGATTCTTGGTAAGTGAGGGCAGGAGGGGGAGGATAGGTTGTTGGGGTTATACCAAATGTGGAGTCATCAGATCAGCCATGATCTTGTTGAATAGCAGAACAGACTGGTCGGGCTGAATGGTCTACTCCTGCAGCTTGGAGATAGTGAGGACTGCAGATGCTGGAAAGTCAGAATCAATACTCCTACATCTAATTTCTATATTCATAACTGTGAATTCATTGGTAAGCTGTATTCTTCTTATTCATAGTACGTAATATTTGTAACATAGGAACTTCAGAAATAGAAAAACTACTCACCACCCTCTGCATAAACAACCTACCTCTGACATCTCCACTAAACCTTCCTGCAATCACCTTTCAATAGGATCACGATTTGTCTTCTCTAATCTTATTATCTCCTTATCATTTGATTCCCTTAGCAACCAAACATTTATTGATCTTTGCACTGTTACTGAGCATCCCAAATTCTCTAGGGTAGTTTACCCACTTTCCTCTTTTTTTAAAATGTCACTTTTACAGGAGATATATATATAACACAATGTGAACTAGAAATATTTTACAGATATGGACAAAATTAGTAAAGGATCTGTGAATGGCAAGGCTATTACATTACTGCGTGTTAATGTACACACTGGGAACAGTGTGTTAGAACACCATAAATCAACTTTTAAGAAACTGCAAACTAAAAAAAAATGCAACTTTAATCATGTAGACAAAAAAAGTTAAAATTTCTTTCATACAAAATTACCTTCTTCGTGGTGAATGAGGTTCTTCAGCAATGATTATGACTTAATGCACTGTTAAAAATCCAACTGCACCTCAGTCAACAAGGTACAATGTTTTTAAATGTCTTCACAGTGAGGATGGTAATGTAAAAGATGGGTGTTGACATCAATTCAATGAATTTGTTTTGTTAATAGTCTTCTGTGAAGATGTCACTAGCACACCACAAGAAATAGCAGGGAATCTGGCCAGCAACTTCTAGATATCAGTATTTTATTGAGCAAGTGCAGATGCCAGAGATTGCTGAAATAAAACAAAGAACTACAAATGATGTAAATCTGAAACATGCAAAAACAGAATAGTTTTGAAGAAGAATCACTGGACTTTGAACATAGAACATAGAACAGTGCAACACAGTACAGGCCCTTCAGCCCACGATGTTCTGCCAAGCATTTATCTTAAACTGAGATCAACCTAGCCTACACATTCCCCAATTTATTGCTGTTCATGTGCTTGTCCAGCAGCAGCTTAAATGTTGCTAATGTCTCTGACTCTACTACCACCGCTGGAAGTGCATTCCACGCACCCACCACTCTCTGTGTAAAGAACCTATCTCTGGCATCTCCCCGAAACCTTGCTGCAATCACCTTAAAATTATGACCCCTCGTGACAGCCATTTCTGCCCTGGGGAAAAGCCTTGGCTATCTATCTATACCTAACATTAATTCTATTTTTCTCTCCACAGAGTTTCTTCAGCAGTTTCTGTTTTTGTGTATGCCAGAAGTTGATGTCTATTTTACAGAGTAATGACAGCTAATAGTGCCAACATCACTGTCATTAAAGCCATAAAGTCCAAGTCAATAGATCATCACAGTCGAAGCACAGTATACATTCCACGAAAAATATGCTACGAGATATTTGCTTCCAGGAAAGTGTTTCAATGTATTTATTTCCAATCAGAACAATTCAATCCCAATCTGTCAACTGGTATACTGTGCAATAACCTAGTCTGATTATTCATTGAGTTTTGATTTACGTAGCTATCGAAATTACCATTCACTTGGCACATGAACAGAGCTCACTGCGTGACAAGGTACACACCTCCAGATGGTAGTGAGCTCAATACCAAATAAATAGGTGTTTAATCAGGCGAAAGAGTCTGACAATTACTTATTTAAACAAAACAATCTGTCATCAGGGTGTGGATCAGGTTGACACAATGAAGCCTTCCAGTACAGTTCTTTTACAATTCTAATAAATCCCCAAAGAGATTATCTATTCACCTTTATGCTGTTCAAATTGAATTTTTTTTAAATTGTGAGTTAACAGTGACTTTACAATTAAGCATGGATGAAAAGGGAGCATGCAGGCAACTTGTAGGGAGGAAATAGGGGATAGATATCTTTCAAAATTGACCTGGTGTTGTATTTGATCAAAAATTTCAAATATTTGCTATGATGTAAATTTGGTCAATGCTTGTCAAAGATTTCTATGGGTTCATTTGGAACTATTTAGTGGAGCTGGTGAACTATACAGACTGAGATGCTCCAGGGTTTGTTTGATCGTCAATGCTGCACCAACTGAACTTAGATAAGGTAACTCCATTTGAATGCAAGCAAGGAGAAAGACTTTTTGATGCCCCTTTGTTGGAAATTAGGAAATTGATTAATGAACATAAGAGACTCCCATATCTTGAGAACAAATTTAAAATTAACTCAGTTCAGATGGTGAAAAATTGTGGAAAAATCAAATGTTTTACATTATGGTTATCTCAAAACAATGATTATTAACAATGGTTATCTCAAAACTTAGTTAAACTCATAGTTCTTTGCATACAATACAACCTCCTCAAAGTCTAGTTTAGCGTTCTGCAAAGAAGGACAAAATAATTCATTAAAAGTGTGAAAACAGAGAATGAGACTAAATTTGCAGAAATATAAAAGCAGATTGTAATAACTTATATAATTATTTAAAAGGAAAATTAATAGTGAAGATAAATACTGATGCCTGACAGTCTCGAATAGCAGCCAAAAGAGAAAATGCTAGAAAATCTCAGCAGGTCTGGCAGCATCTGCAAGGAGAGAAAAGAACTGATGCTTCGAGTCTAACTGATCCTGGTTTCAGATTCCAGCATCCACAGTAACCTGCTTTTATTAAATCTGGAACAGGAGAATTGATCATGGAGAATAAAGAAATGGCAGAGTAATTAAACAAAGACTTTAGTTGAATAAGGAAGAAAGGTCTATTGACAAGGAGGATTTGAAGAAAATTAGTACTAGTAAAAAAAATTGAAGAAATTAATGGATCTGAAAGCTGAATGAATCCTCACAACCTGAAAACCCACATTGCAGGGTATTAAAGGAGGTGGCCCAGGAAGTATTGGATTCATTGGTTGTTATAGTGATTGTAACAAGAGCCAAGTACTCTCATTACGTATGAGATCCCTAATTGGGGTTGTTAGCCTTGGTCAATAAGGGAGTCACGATGACAGACATAAACAGGAGATTCAGAGAGTCTCTTCATTCTAGGGACTGGATGTGAGCTATCTTGTCAGAGTCTATCTATTGTGCATGTGTAAATAAAGGATAACTTGGTGACAGGATACCAGTCTCTATGCAGTTGTTTTAGTTGTCATCATCTAAATTTCTACAGATTCTGGAATAGTTTTGGCAGATTGGAGAGTGGAAAGTAAAATCCATCTCTGTAAAAGAGGGGGGTGTAAACAGGGAATTATAGACTGATTAATATAACATCAGTAGTTAGTAAATTGTTAAGCATCTATTATAAAATACCAGGACATAAAAAGCTATGAACCAAGAGCAGGTAAATGGGATAAGTGAGGTTTGGCGTTTGTTGGTTGGCATAGTCACGGTGGGCTAAAAGGCAAATGGTATGCTGATGTTCATTGCTAGAGCATCTGAGTACAGAAGCAAAAGTGCCTTATACAGCCAAACATAGTGTTGGTGAGACCACACCTGGAGTATTGTGTGCAATTTTGGTATCCTTATCTAAGAAAAGATATACATGCCATAGAAGGTGTACAATAAAAATGTTCACCTGACTGATTCCCAGGTTGGCAGTTTTGTCATCTAGGGAGAGGTTGGGTCAACTATACCTGTACTCACTGAAGTTTAAAACAATGAGAGGGGACGGATGTAAGATTGCTCGCTGAGCTGGAAAGTTTGTTTTCAGACATTTCATCACTATACTAGGTAACATCTTCAGTGAGTTTCTGGTGAAGCACTGGTGTTTTGGCCCACTTTTTATTTATGTGTTTAGGTGATTTCATTTCCTGTGGTGATGTCATTTCCGACAGTTATGTCATTTCCTGCTCTTTTTCTCAGGGAGTGGTAAATGGAATCCAAGCCAATGTGTTTGCTGATGGAGTTCTGGCTGGAATGCCATGCTTCTAGGAATTCTCGCGCGTGTCTCTGTTTGGCTTGTCCCACAATGGATGTGTTGTCACAGTCGAAGTGGTGTCCTTCCTCATCTGTATGTAAGGATACTAGTGAAAGTGGGTCATGTTTATTTGTGGCTAGTTGATGTTCATATATCCTGGTGGCTACTTTTCTGCCTGTTTGTCCAATGTAGTGTTTGTTACAGTTCATGCAAGGTATTTTGTAAATAACATTAGTTTTGCTTGTTGCCTGTATAGGGTCCTTCAAGTTCATTAGCTGCGATTTTAGTTTGTTGGTGGATTTGTGGGCTACCATGATGCCAAGCGGTCTGAATAGTCTGGCAGTCATTTCTTTGATGTAGGAGAGAATGGCTAGGGTTTCTGGACGTGTTTTGTCTGCTTGTTGGGGTTTGTTTCTGACAAATCAATGGACTGTGTTCATTGGGTGCCCATTCCTTTTGAATACATTGTATATGTGATTTTCCTGTGCTCTGTGTAGTTCCTCTGTGCTGCAGTGTGTGGTGGCTCATTGAAATAATGCTCTAATGCAGCTTCGCTTGTGGTTGTTGGGATGGTTGCTTCTGTAGTTCAGTATTTGGTCAGTATGTGTTGGTTTCCGTAGATGCTGATTTGAAGTTCCCCATTGGCTGTTTGCTCTAATGTGACATCTAGGAATGGCAGTTTATTGTTGTTTTGCTCCTCTTTAGTGAATTTTGTGCCAGTAAGGGATTAGATTAGATTCCCTACAGTGTGGAAACAGGCCCTTCGGCCCAACCAGTCCACACTGACCCTCCGATGAGTAACCCACCCAGATTCATTTCCCTCTGACTAATTGACCTCGCACTATGGGGCAATTTAGCATGGCCAATTCATCTGACCTGCACATCTTTGGTGCTGTGGGAGGAAACCTGGAGGAAACCCACGCAGACACGGGAAGAATGCACAAACTCCACACAGACAATCACCCGAGGCTGGAATCGAAACTGGGACCCTGGTGCTGTGAGGCAGCAGTGCTAACCACTAAGCCACTGTGCCACCCCCCAATTATTGTTGGCCTTGAAGGCTTCCTCTAATTTGTTTCGTTTAGTGATGACAAAGGTGTCATAAATGTGGTGGACCTAAAATTTGGGTTGGATGGTTGGCAGAGCTGTTTTTTTCGAGTCTCTGCATTACTGCCTCTGCTTAGAATCCTAATATTGGAAATCCCATGGATGTTCCGTTGGTTTGTCTGTAAGTTTTTTTGTTGAAGGTGAAGTTTGTGGTAAGGCACAGGTCCACCAGCTTGACGACATTGTCCTTGCTGATGAAGTTGATGGTGTTTGGTGTCTGTGCCTTTGGTTCTTCTAATAATGTAGTCAGTGTTTCCTTGGCAAGGTTGATGTTGATGGATGTGAACAGGGCTGTTACATCAAAGGAGACCATTATTTCATCCTCTTCTATCTTGGTGTCTTGATATAACAACAGTGCTTCACCAGAGGCTCACTGATGATGTTACCTAATATGGTGACGAAACCTCTGAAAATGAACCTTCCAGCTCAGCGAGCAAACTTACATGCAGAACCTCAATCTGAGCTACAAATCTTCTCAAAACTCACTAATGAGAGGGGATCTCATTGAAACATATAAATTCTGACAGGATTAGAGAAACTGGATATAGGGATATTGTTTTTCTCTGACTGGGGAAAGGAGTCTAGAATAAGTGATTACATAAGCTACAAACATAGATATACTATAGAAAAGGCCCTTTGGCACAACATGTCTGTACATGTTTGTACTTACACTACTCCAAATTTCCCCACACTAGGGACATAGCTTTTAATGTTATGACACTTCAAATACTCATTAAAATACTTTTTAAAGATTGTGAGGTTTCCCTCCTCATCTACTCTCCCAGGCAGTGCATTCCAGGCACCCGCCGTGCTCTGGGGAAAAAGGTTTTCTTCAAATCCCCTCCAAACCTCCTGTATTTCATTTCAAAATTACTTGTTATTGACCCTTCAATGGAAGGGAAAAGCCACTTACTATTTTTCCGAACCAACCTGTTCAGAAAGGTTATTACACACCTCTGGAACAGGTGGGACTGAACCCAGACCTCTTGGTCCAAAGATAGAAGCCTGACCACTGCACAACAATTCACTCCATCAATTCCCCTCATCATCTTATGCACCTCTATCAGGTCACCTCCTATCTCTCTGCCCTAAAGAAAACAGCCCCGGCTTATCCAGCCTCTATTCAGAGCTGAAATGCCCTGCTTCAGGCAATATCCTGGTAAATCTCCTTTGCACTTCCTCCAGTGCAGTCACATCCTTCCTAATAGTGAGGGGACCAGAACTGTACATTGAGAAGAGGAGACATTTCTTCACGCAGA
Organism: Chiloscyllium plagiosum; assembly: GCF_037043375.1. Taxonomy (NCBI): domain Eukaryota; kingdom Metazoa; phylum Chordata; class Chondrichthyes; order Orectolobiformes; family Hemiscylliidae; genus Chiloscyllium; species Chiloscyllium plagiosum. Next base: position 102,871,435 of record NW_028270144.1, on the reverse strand, counting down.
TGGTGGTGAACCTGTGGATTTCTCTATTGTAATGGAAGTTAAGTCACTGAATACATGCAAGAGAGAAATAGATAGATTTCTAAAACTATTGGAATGAAGAGACTTGGGGAGAATGTGGGATTGAGCTGAAAATGTGTTGCTGGAAAAGCGCAGCAGGTCAGGCAGCATCCAGAGAACAGGAGAATCGACGTTTCGGGCATAAGCCCTTCTTCATCGAAGATTGTCTGTGATCATATTAAATGGCAGAGCAGGTTCTGCATGGACTGATTGGTTTACTCTCGCTCCATTTGTCTATGTTTCTGTCTCCACCATGAATGGGTAAGGGGTCAGGTCTCAAAGTCACTGCAACTGGAATGGGGATTGAATGCCATGCATTTGGCTGCGGAAGGCTTTCAGCCATTGGTTCTCCCCTAATGCAACATGCACTACTACATTCATGTTGTAATCCTTGGCAATGGATTCCAGTGGGAGAAAGTGAGGACTGCAGATGCTGGAGATCAGAGTCGAGAGTGTGGTGTTGGAAAAGCACAGCGGGTCAGGCAGCATCTGAGGAGCAGGAGAATCGATGTTTTGGGCATAAACTCTTCATCAGGAAATAGTCCTGTTGAAGGGATTATGCTTGAAACGTCGATTCTCCTGCTCCTCGGATGCTGCCTGATCTGCTGTGCTTTTCCAACACCACACTCTCGGCTATGGATAGTAGTGGTAAAGTCTAATTTTCATCCCAAGACACAGTTGATCATCATTCCTGCTCTAACATGGCTTATTTACAACCACTTTGGCTGCAAAATGAGGCTCCTTAGCCATTAGATCCTGAAATGGGACTTAAAGCCAGAGCTTCTAGATCATAGATAGGGATATACCCAACTAACCACAAAAGCCCTAATCAGAAAACAGATCAATCAAATCAAAAGAGCTAGTTTAACTTTTAAAAATAACTCTAGCTGAACTGTGTTGTGGTGATTAATCATAAAATAACATTGATGCGCTGAAAACATTAGATATTGCATTTGAACGCTCTCTAATAACCCCCTGCTGTAAAGTACTGATATGTATATCAGGTGAGAACAGATTCAAGCTGGGCTGCATATTGGTCATGACCAACAATCGCTATCAGTTACTTTATTGTTACATATGAATAAAATGTCATTTGAGGAAGAGACCAGGCATTCGTTGGGGGTGACTCTAAACTGAAATGAAAGATCGACTGATTTAACTGAAATATCAGAAGTTTTACAACTTGAAACATCAGGTCCTCCATATTACTTGAGCTGTGAGATAAATATTGCTCTTTGAAGCAGTGAGAGGGTGATTTCAAGATTGAGGGGTACCTGAAAATAGCCTTTTGATTGGTTGAGCAGCAGAGTGTTTAAAGCTGTAAGTGGTAGGGGTAGCAGAGAACATTTTCTGGGCATGTAACAAGAAGCATTTATCTTGTTGTCTCTCACATTCTATGGGAAAAAACCTGAAAAACCAAGAAAAAATATTTTAACAAGAGAAAAAGCAACCAACCAACCATAAATTAAAGAACAGCTTACACTGTCTGTAAAATAACATGTCACCATGACTAAAGTCAAAAGGACAGTGAAATATTAAGCTACCACCTTTTAGTTTGGACTTCTGATCTTAAGAATTTTGTTTACCCTGTTATAATCTTTTTTCACCCCTGTATTTTGTCTTTATTATTGAGTGTGTTTGTATTGGGGGGTTTGAAGGGGTACAGGATAAGTTGTAAAGTAATAGATCAGAATTCATTTTTTCCTTTTGTTATTTTGTTAAAATTAGGCATGTTACAATGAATCTTCTGTCAATAACAATCTGGTTTGACAGCAGATTATTGCAGATGCTGGAACCTATACTGAAAGCAAACAACGTTGGGAGTCACAGAGCTCTGATGAAGATTCATCTGGAGTCGAAATGTTAGCTTGCTCTCTCTTCACAGATGCTGCCTGATCCACTATGATTCCCATGATGTGGTGTGAGCTGTTTTGTCCTGAGTAGCATTCAGACAGATAAATTGATTGCCTCTTTCCAATATTATACATTTGCATATTTTATGACGGCTGGAGGAACAGCAGGACATGATTATCAGAGCAATCTTCCCAGTTAAGATTAGATTACCTATAGTGTGGAAACAGGCCCTTTGACCCAAGTCCACACTGATCCTCCGAAGAGTAATCCACCCAGTCTCATTTCCCTCTGACTAATGCACCTAACAGTATGGGCAATTTAGCATGACTAATTCACCTGACCTGCACATCTTTGGACTGTGGGAGGAAACCGGAACAAACCCACACAGATACGGGGAGAAGGTGCAAACTCCACACAGACAGTTGCCCGAGGTGGGAATCAAACCTGGGTCCCTGGTGCTGTGAGGTAACAGTGCTAACCACTGAACCACCATGCCGCCCTAAATCATGACACTTACAAAAATACAGCAATATCTCACTTGCCCATTAAATAATATCCCAAAGAGAGAAAAACAGAGGAAATCGGGGTTAAAAAGAAGTTGACAGGAATTTCAGGTAAACATATGAATGTGGCTTACAGCACTCTGGAGGGAAGGGCCAGTATCCAATATGTTTCAGTGACATCAAGGTCTTCTAGCCTCAGAATGCATAGATCAAAACTTCACAAAACTGAACAAGACATTGTGCACAAATCAACACTGCCTACCATAGACGGTACTTTGGTTAGTAAATAAGTCATTCACCCTATTGCATGATATAGAATTTTGCAGAAACAGAATCAATAGCCAGGAATTTGCTGGAGCCTTGTGAAAAAGAGATTAATGTCTTATATTTTTGGCAATACTAGAACCGGCTCTGGATTTTGACATTCATCACTTATAATTAACAAGATTTAAAATATTGATAAATAGCAAAATTTATCCAAATACTTTCATTCAGTACAATAATTAGCTGAATTCGCCTTCAATTCACTAATGGTCATCATTTACTCTCATATTAAATTGATGTAAGAAGGTACAGTCGTATTGTCTCTACCTCTTGACTCCCAAAGATCCACTTGTCCCAGACATGTGCTTGAATAGATTGGATGAAAATACATAATTTTTGTTTGGAGCTCTTGTTGTACAATGGTAGTGTCCCTACCTCTACACCAAGAGGCCCTGGCTCCGGTCCCGGGTGGCACAATGACACAGTGTTTAGTCCTGCTGACTCACAGCACCAGGCCTGAGTTTATTTCCAGCCTCATGTTACTGCCTGTATGAAGCTTGCACATTCTGTCCATGTCTGCGTGGGTTTCCTCTGGGTGCTCTGGTTTCCTCTCACAGTTCAAATTTGTACAGGTTAGGTGGATTGACCATACTAAATTGCCCCATAGTGCCCAGGGATGTGTAGGCTAGGTGGATTAGCCATGGTAATGCGGGGTTACAGGGATAGGGTAGGGGCTGGATCTGGGTGGGATGCTGTTTGTAGGCCTCTTTCTCATTTTAGGGATTCTATGATTCTAAGTCCCACCTGGTACAGAATAAATCCAAGCACTGCAGATGCTGGCAATGTGAAACAAAAACAGAAATTGCTGGAGAATCTCAGCAGGTCTGGCAGCACCTGTGGAAAGAAAGCAGAGTTAATGTTTGGAGTCCAGTGACTCTTCATCAGAATTGCCAGTTAGGAAACAATGGTAACAAAAACAGAAGTTGCTGAAAAATCTCAGCAGGTCTGGCAGCATCTTTGAAGAAAAATCAAAGTTACTGTTTCGGGTCTTGTGACCTTTCCTCAGAACTGATGGTAGCTAGGAAAATGTTGGTTTATATGCAGAAGATAGGATGGAGAGAGGAGGTAAGGAGTAAACAATGGATAGGGATAGAGCACAAAGAGAGAGAAGAACAGTTGGACAGACAAAGGAGTCATTAACGATCTGGCTGGGAAGGTGAATAGTTGTTAATGGAAACTGTGAGTGGTTAACAATAGGTAGTGGGTAATGGCAGATTATATTTAACAAGGCCTGGTATGTGGGGTTAGGGGACTGGAACATGGGGGAGTTCAGGCCCTAAAGTAATTAAACTCGATATTGAGTCCAAGAGCTGCAGGGTCCCCAAGCGGAAAATGAGGTGTTGTTCTTCCAGCTTGTGCTGAACTGCGCTGGAGCACTATGGCTTCCACATCCAGATGATCATCAGCCGCCATTTCCACCACCTCCAGTCAGATGCCACCACCAGACACATTTCTCCTCCCTTCCCTTGTCCACCTTCCACAGGGACTGTTCCCTCTGGGGCACTGTAGTCCACTCTTCCTCCAGTCCCAACAACCTCCCCATCCACCACGGCACCTTCCCCTGCAACTGCCAAAACTGTAACACCTGCCCATTTACTTCCTCCCTCCTTAGCATCCAAGGGCCCAAACATACCATCCAGATGAAGCAGCACTTTACCTGCACTTCTCACAATCTAGTCTATTGCATTCATTGCTTCTAATGTGGTCTCCTCTACACTAGGGAAACAAAGCATAGACTGTTTGACTGCTTTGAAGAACATCTACATTCTGCCCACAACAAAGGCACTGAGCTTCCAATTGCCTGCCACGTTAATACACCACCTTGTTCCCTGTCCGATATCTCTGTTTCAGGTTTGCTGGACTGCTCCAGCGAAACTCAGCACAAGCTGGAAGAACAACACCTCATCTTCCACTTGGGGACCCTCAGCTCTCCAGACTCAATATCGAGTTAAAAACTTTACGGCCCGAACTCCCCCATGTCCCAGCCCCTACCCCACACACTAGGCTTTGTTATTACATAGTCTGCCATTACCAACTACCTGTTGTTAGCCACTAACAGTCTCCATTAACAGCTTTTCACCCTCCCAGCCAGATCGTTAACTATTCCTTTGTCCGTCCAACTGTTCTTCTCTCTTTTGGGGCTTTATCCCTACCCGTTGTTTACTCCTTACTTCCTCCCCCACCGTATTTTCTGCATATAAATTGACATTTTCCTAACTACCATCAGTTCTGAGGTAACGCCACAAGACCCGAAATGGTAACTTTGATTTTTCTTCACAGCTGCTGCCAGAGTGCTGAGCTTTTCCAGCAACTTATGTTTTTGTTCCTGATTTACAGCGTCCACAATTCATTCAGTTTTTGTTAAGAATTCAGTGGGGTGGGGGGGGGTAGCACGATGGCACAGTGGTTAGCACTGCTGCCTCACAGTGCCAGAGACCTGGGGTCAATTCCTGCCTCAGGCAACTGTCTGTGTGGAGTTTGCACATTCTCCCTGTGTCTGCGTGGGTTTCCTCCGGGTGCTCCGGTTTCCTCCCACAGTCCAAAGATGTGCAGGTTAGGTGAATTGGTCATGTTAAATTGCCCGTAGTGTTAGGTGAAGGGGTAAATGTAGGGGAATGGGTTTGGGTAGGTTGCTGTTCGGAGGGTCAGTGTGGACTTGTTGGGCTGAAGGGCCTGTTTCCACACTGTAAGTAATCTAATCTGAAAAAAATTAATTTATGCTGAAGATGAAGTTGGGGGAAGTGGTGAGCAGATAGATGGAGACAGAGTCCAGAGAGAGAGAAAGAGAGATTGAGATATGTGAAGGAACAATAAATAAGGAGATTATGGATAGCCGGCCAGAACAGAAGAGAATACGTGATAATAAGAGCTAAGAGTGAGAAAATAAGCTGGCTATGCTGAATGCAAGGAGAAAGTGAGGTCTGCAGATGCTGGAGATCAGAGCTGAAAATGTGTTGCTGGAAAAGCGCAGCAGGTCAGGCAGCATCCAGGGAACAGGAGAATCGACGTTTCGGGCATAAGCCCTTCTTCAGGATCTATGCTGAATGCAAACCAAACAATGTGATAATGGGCCGAGGGGAATTTAGGAATGAGTGACTGTTCAAAGCAATCCATGCCATAACAGGACACGGTGATCTGCTGAAGTGATATAAGCAAGTGGAAGATCAGGAGCATTTTTGCAGACAGAGTGTCTGCATTTCATCTCGCCTGTACAGGGGAAACCACATTGCGAGCAACAAATGCAGTAGATTAGACTGAATGAAATACAGGTAAATTGCTGCTTCCTCTGAAAGCTATGTTGGTGGCCTTGGAAGGTGAGGGGTGGGGGTAAATAGACAGAGGTAATAAGATTACCTACAGTATGGAGACAGGCCCTTTGGCCCAACCAGTCCACACCGGCCCTCGAAAGAGTAACCCATCCAGACCCATTCCTCTACCCGATATCTCCCTTTGACTAATGCACCTAACACTATGGGCAGTTTAGCATGACCAATTCATCTGATCTGCACATCTTTGGATTGTGGGAGGAAACTGGAGCACCCAGAGGAACCTCACGCAGACATGGGTAGAATGTGCAAACTCCACACAAACAGTTGTCCAAGGCAGGAATTGAAACCATGTCTCTGGCACTGTGAAGCAGCAGTGCGAGCGACCGTGCTGTCCGTCTGTAATAAAATCCCTGAACAGGTGGATCAGGAAAATAAAATGCATTCAATTCTTACTTTCAAATGTAGCATTTTCTAATTGGGCTTCCCCATAGTGATTCTTTTATCTACAGCTAACAAAATGCTAAATCCCAGCTTTGTGGTCATAGAGTCATAGAGATGTACAGAATGAAAACAGACCCCTTGGTCCAACCCATCCATGCTAACCAGATATCCCAAACCAATCTAGACCCACTTGCCAGCACCCGACCCATATCCCTCCAAACCCTTCCTATTCATATACCCATCCAAATGCCTGTTAAATGTTGCAATTGTGCCAGCCTCCACCACTTCCTCTGGCAGCTCATTCCATATGCGTACCACCCTTTGCGTGAAAAAGTTGCCTCTTAGGTCTCTTTTATATCTTTCCCCTCTCACCCTAAACTTATGCCCTCTAGTTCTGGACTCCCCAACCCCAGGGAAAAGACTTTGCCTATTTATCCTATCCATGCCCCTCATAATCTTGTAAACCTCCATAAGGTCACCCCTCAGCCTTCGACGCTGCAGAGAAAACAGCCCCAGCCTGCTCAGCCTCTCCCTATAGCTCAAATCCTCCAACCCTGGCAACATCCTTGTAAATCTTTTCTGAACCCTTTCAAGTTTCACAACATCTTTCCAATAGGAAGGAGACCAGAATTGCATGCAATATTCCAACAGCGGCCTAACCAATGTCCTGTACAGCTGAAACATGACCTCCCAACTCCTGTACTCAATACTCTGACCAATAAAAGAAAGCATACCAAATGCCTTCTTCACTATCCTATCAACCTGCGACTCTACTTTCAAGGAGCTATGAACCTCCACTCCAAGGCCTCTTTGTTCAGCAACACTCCCTAGGACCTTACCACTCAGTGTATAAGTCCTGCTAAGATTTGCTTTCCCAAAATGCAGCACCTTGCATTTATTTGAATTAAATTCCATCTGCCACTTCTCAGCCCATTGGCCCATCTGGTCAAGATCCTGTTGTAACCTGAGGTAACCCTCTTCGCTGTCCACTACACCTCCAATTTTGGTGTCATTTGCAAACTTACTAACTATACCTCTTATGCTCGCATCCAAATCATTTTTGTAAATGACAAAAAGTAGAGGACCCAGCACCGATCCTTGTGGCACTCCATTGGTCAGAGGCCTCCAGTCTGAAAAACAACCCTCCACCACCACCCTCTGTCTTCTACCAGTTTGAGCCAGTTCTGTATCCAAATGGTTAGTTCTCCCTGTATTCCGTGAGATCTAACCTTGCTAATCAGTCTCCCATGGGGAATCTTGTCGAACGCTTTACTGAAGTCCATATAGATCACATCTACCACTCTGCCCTCATCAATCCTCTTTGTTACTTCTTCAAAAAACTAAATCAAGTTTGTGAGACATGATTTCCCACACACAAAGCCATATTAATTTGGTCAAACGAAGACATTTGGTCAGTGAAGAATAGTGATAGAAATCAGAGGGCAGACTGGGTATCTGTGACTCTTACTTACCTGGCGAAATCACAGCACTCTTCCACAGCTCAGAAATACAGCTGTGAATGGGAATGGAGTTGGGGATAGGAAGCAGATATTTGATTCTAGAAAGCATGTTAACATTTAGCTTAAGCATGAAGTTTTCTTCTTTATCCCTAAAAAAAACTTTTAAGTCTTTACTTTTTTGTGCTGTTACAAAGATACATAGAATTGGAACCTACATACTTATCCAAAATAAAAAGGAAGAATCATAAGGATGTTAGACAATGTGCAATGGTGGCCCAAAATAAAATCCTTATGATTCTTCCTTTTTATTTTGGGCCACTATTGCACATTGTCTAACATCCGCATCACCATAAGTGTTGATAAAAGCTCAACAGTGGATTACTTTTATGATATGCAGCACATTTCAAAATCATACAAGGTCTGAATTACCCTTAGCTGTGAAGTGGCAGAGAAGGAGGTGGGAGGAAAGTTGGAAAATCAGGGAGGTTACTTCTGCTTTCCCAGTACCACAGGAATTTTGTCCTGTAGGAAAAGGCCCAAGTTTGGCTTTCCTGTCCAACTGCCAAATAAGGTGTTAAGTGGCCAATTTATATGCACCTCCTCTTATCTGACCTGCAATTACTTCAGCTCCAGGCAGGATAAGGAAGAATAGTCTACTTGACCAGTAAACTAGAGAAGCAGACTGTTGTGCTGTGAGTAGACCCTCAGTTTACATTTTTTGATGCAAGACCAAGGGGATTGGACCTAAGATAGGGTGTGGCTCCCTGCATATTGGAAGATCCCATTGGCTTTCTTAGCTCAGCAAGCAATGGCTTTGCCTGTTGGAAATTCTCCTGCTTTCAGTTGGTAAAGGAAATAACTCAAGCGTGATCCAAATAGTCAATTGAAATCAAATAAGTCAAACTGGAATGTTTTATTTTAAAACAGTTATTTGTAACACAAGGCTCCCCAAAGAATTCATGGCACAAGCAAAAACAAAATCAGGAAATATGGACTCAAAATTTGAATTGTCTGATGAACTTGTAATGCTCTGGGTCAGTTCCTGTCTGGCCTTAGTTGTTGCGTTAACAATATGGGGGCTGGACTTTGCGGTCTTTAAGCAACGTTTCACACTGTAAACACACAGCATAGGGTCTGGGTTATGGTCCTGGAATGAACTCAGCAGAAGTAACTTGACTCCACGTGATGAGAAGACACTTTACAAACATCAGGGTGTGGCTTATGAAGCTATTATCGGAAAAGCATTGGGCACACTTCATTGTGTGGAATGTGTCAGGATCATTTTCACTTGCCGGACCTTTTCCTAGAAAGCACATATCTGGAATATGAATAATGTTTTGCATTGAAATGCCAAGACAGACATAACAAATATAATTAACTCGATGGGAACATTTTGTTCAGATTTTTGCAACCAGAACGTAGTTAGGCCATCCAAATCCAATCTGTCTAAACTGACTATCATCTTAGAAGTAGATTTGTTTTGCACTTCTCCCTGTCACTGTGGGGGGGTGAAAGGTTATTTCCGAGACTATTTAGTAAAACTATCATTCATATTTAATCAAGGATATGATTAAAACTGTTAAATATACCAATAACCTCTGTCTTCTTATCTTCTAGGAATTCTTAGCCTTACTTTCCTCTTTCTTTCTCTATATTCCCCTGTACTGCTTAATATTCCATCCTTATCCAAGTGGTAGGGAGTGTGGTGCTGGAAAAGCGTAGCAGGTCAGGCAGCATCCAATGAGCTGGAGAATCAATGAGCTAATTTCTAATGAAGGGCTTATGCCCGAAACATCGATTCTCCTGCTCATTGGATGCTGCCTGACCTGCTGTGCTTTTCCAGCACCACACTCTTCCACTCTCATCTCCAGCATCTGCAGTCCTCGCTTTCTCCTTATCCAACTGGCAGTTGAATTGCTGTTAGGTATCTGGTTGTGGTGTTCTGTAATTTACCATTTAATTTCCATTCTTGTTTGAATGTCTTTGTGCTGGTATCTTTTCTTCGGCACACAGCTATGGACTGCTTTGGTTCAAGAAGGCAGCACAGCATCAGCTTCTCAAGGGCAATTAGTGATGGATAACAAATATTGCCCTACACAGTGACACCCATATCAGGAGAACAAATAAAAATAAAGCCTTATCTGCTGGGAGCATTTGGGAGCAGTTAGGTCACCTTGCATTAGACAGGAATCCTATGCTCCTGCCAAGCAAAACTCTAAGCTGGGAGTGATGCCACCTAAAACTGACTCTCTGGAGCATCCCTTTGATAATTTGGCAAAGAGAATTTCAGAGTCGAGATTGTGTTGCTGAGAAAGGACAGCAGGTCAGGCAGCATCCGAGGAGCAGGAAAATCGATGTTTTGGGGCATAAGCAGTTAATCAGGAATCCTGATGATGCCCGAAACGTCGATTCCCCTGCTCCTTGCATGCTGCCTGACCTGCTGTGCTTTCCCAGCATCACACCCTCGACTCTGATCTCCAGCATCTGCAGTACTCACTTTCTCCAGAGAAAATTTCACTATATTCTTTCGACTTCATCCCTAGTCATAGAGTCATAGAGGTGTACAGCATTGAAGCAGACCCTTCGATCCAACCCGTCCATGCCAACCAGCTATCCCAACCCAATCTAGTCCCACCTGCCAGCACCTGGCCCATATCTCTCCAAACCCTTCCTATTCATATACCCATCCAAATGCCTCTTAAATGTTGCAATTGTACCAGCCTCCACCACTTGCTCTGGCAGCTCATTCCATACACGTACCACTCTCTGTGTGAAAAAGCTGCCTCTTAGGTCTCTTTTATATCTTCCCCCTCTCACCCTAAACCTATGCCCTCTAGTTTGGGACTCTCTTGACCCAGGGAAAAGACTTTATCTATTTATCCTATTCATGCCCCTCATAATTTTGTAAATCTCTATAAGATCACCCCTCAGCCTCTGACGCTCCAGGGAAAATAGCTCTAGCTTATTCAACCTCTCCCTATAGCTCAAATCCTTAACCTTAGCAACATCCTTGTAAATCTTTTCTGAACCCTTTCAAGTTTCACAACATCTTTATAATGAAAGACTCAGTATTCTGTTGATATAAATCTTCAAGTTCTGTAATTCATGTAAGCAATACATACTGTTGGTCAATGGAAGAGTCAATTTACCTTTGCAAGACAGACTCTTGTGATAAATCAATGTAATAAAAACCTACCTACATTACTACACAGCACCTAATAGTGAAATTTGAAGCTATCAAATAATTTTGCACTTAACTTTCTGAATGTTCCTGACTCTTGAACAGGATTTCCTTTATTCTCACAAACTTACAAGCCTGGTATGCTTTCAATGGACTTTCAAAACCCTGCACCACCAGACAGGAATAACGAGCAGGAGGAAATCTGATATTTGCCCTTCATTTAAAATGGGAAACCTGATTTCAGTGGAAACAGGTGTGCATTTTGTACATTGGGAATTTATGACCAACCCCCCAAAAAAGTTAAGGGCAATGGCAGGGACTGGGGCTGTAGAGGGGATATGGATTTGATGAGTTTGGCTATTTTCACACCAAAACATGCCTCCACATACAGATGAAAATCCAGCCCATTTCTACCAAAATTTTACCATCTTGGTAAATTATACCATCATTGGTGGTAGATGTGACTTTGTGTAGTGTGATGAGAATATATTTGAGTGACATTGCCTCCTTATATCTGAATTACACTATCACCAAATGACAATATTAGTCTCAGTGTACACCAGATCTCCAAAACTCCAAAACTCCCATTTAAAACGTGCTGCCTTTTATACTTTCTGTGATCATAACAATTTACTTCCTACCTGCCCTTCTGCTGCTGAATACATAAATTACTTTCATCTCAAATTTCCAAACCATCTGTGATTCTGATGTTTTAACCAACATCTATTCATCAATAGAATAAACAAGGTATTTAGGAAAGGTATAATATGTAACATAAAATGATCCAATATAAATTCTGACCGAGCTTTCTATTCAGTTATATAAAGCTGTTGAGTCAAAATTTAAGTCAAAAGAAGGTTAGAAAGTACTCTCAGAATATTGTCAGAATGTATATTTGAAGACATTGGTAACATGGCTCCAGAAATCTAAGCAATCAATTTGAATGTATTATTGACCCAGATATTCTGGGGAAAATGGTAATCACAGCTAGATTGCCCCTTTGAGCCTATCTTGCTCCATTTGTACTAAACTCCACATTTCTAGTTGGGAATTTCAGCATCCTGCTCCTTCAGTCATTTGGTGCAAACCTAACATCAACATAGACCCCCCCAGAGTTCAGGATATTTGGTGGAACCATGCCCCAGTTTGCAAAAAACATGTCAGTGTGCTGTGTTCCGTGATTTAAATGTCCAACCATACAGCCAGCCATGTGGTCAGCTGCAGTGAAAGAGTAAATATATCGAGCTAAGTATGGGATTAAGGTGGGAGTTGGTTAAGACTTAACCTACTGTGTATGGTGCCAAAGTGTTAGGTAAGTAAGGTGCCAGAGTGAGCTAGAGTGCCAGCTAGGTAAGATGCCAGTTGAGTAGGGTGCCAGGTGACTAGGGTGGCAGGTAAGTGTTAGAGAGCTTGGGGTAGGTCGAGTGTATGGTGCACTGGGGCCAGTGGTGGTGGGATGGGAATATTGGAATTAAGTTGTTAGGGCAGGCAATAGCAAAGTGATTTGTTGAGCCCCTGGATTTCTATCCAATGGGCAAGGGAGTGTAGTGCTGGCAGGTATGGCTGGTATTGAATCTTGGGTTGGTGATAGGAGGGATGGATTCCGCCATGTTGGGTTGGGCGATCTAGTCAAGATGATTGTCAGAGGTCCAGTGGTATAAAGGGTCGAGAGAGGCATGGTTGGGTAAGTGTGTGGTGAGTTATGGGTCAGCTTAATAAGTACCCAAGAGTTATTCTAAATTTTAAATTGTCTAACTTTCCCTGGGTAACCATTAGCTTAATGGAAGCAGAACTCTCCTAATGGCCTGACTTTAATGAATTCTGTTGGAGGATTCCAGACACAAAGAAATTGTGAATCAGAATCTTTAATTTCCTCAGTAATTCCCACAAAATCTTCACATTTGGAATTCTGTAGGGTCTTGTTGTGCAATTCCAGTCATAAATAATTTTCTGCCCATTGAAATCTCTAGGCCATGGTTTATTATTTTTTGATGTTCAGTTTCTTGGAAGTAAAATTAACTTTGTTCCTTTAAAGTACCTTAACTGAGTGAGGGTACCTCCTCTACCAGTAATGTGAGTATTACTATTCAAAGTTCTCACATCAGATTCTTTTAACTGCAGTTATGTTATTCATTAACTTAGAATATTCATGTGTTCACTGAGAAATTACAAAAGAAAAAAATGCAATTCGGCTGCAAATGGATAGTTAAACAGGGTATTTTAAAATTAGTTTTACTAACATAGAGTGGAAGCTCAATTTTCCAAGGCAAACAATTGGATACAATGGGCATTGAATTGTAAGAAATGTAGCAGATCTGAAAAAAATACCTTCAGAAAGAGCATTGTGTTTCACACATCCTCAGCTTATCTATTAGGAAGGTAGTTGCAGGATGTCTGTTTTAACTCCCTCAAAATATTCCCAACATTGATATTTTTACAGTACCACATACTTATAAAAATTCACAGAAATAGGCCAGTTCTTCAAATTGATAGATCTAATGATATAATTGTAATACCACATCTTACACAATGTTAGTGCCTTTTGAATGCCGTAGCTGTGAAGTTGGTTTAGAAAGTTAGAAATAAATGAAGAATGTAGGCAAATACTTCTGTGATATGGCTTGTTTTGTCTAACTATTGCATGAAACTCATCCTTTGACCAAAAGACTGCAATGCGTCAGTAGCTGTTACAATTTAAAGTACATAAATAATTTGACAATACTCTAGATTTTTGTTTCCTTGCAGTATTTAGTTCATTTTTCTGATGAATTGGCAAGTACATCAAAAATTAAGCTGGAAAAGATTTGAAGGCAGAGAGAATATATTCTGTATTTATACTTTCTGCTTTGCTACATCAGGTCGACTGTGAATTTTGAGAGATATAAAAATTCCGTAGACCATGTGAAATTATTCATTGTGCGTTTAGCACCTACATTCGTTATTATTATTGTTTTACTTACTTAATGAGATACTTGATTTTGCTAAGCAACAAGTGTGTCAAGATGAGAATGCTGAAGAAGCTCAGTAGGTCTGGCAGCATGTGTAGAGAGAAACAGAGTTAGCATTTCGAGTCTAATGTGACTTTCTTTCTTGTCAAGATGTGAAAGTAGTTTTTGATGTCTCCAGCTGTAGCCTGCTGGTACTCAGCCACCTAACACATGTTCTTCATCAATGCTGGACTTCTGTTCCTGCTCACGTTTTCTCCTATCCTCTCCAGGATTAAATTGTCCACTTTTTGGAGAGATGTATGCATACTGTGTCCATTTCTGGATGTAGGAAGGCTATTATCAAGCTGGAGAGGGTTCAGAAGTATGTTGCTGGGAATGGAAGGCTTGAGTTATAAAGAAAGGCTGGGACGTTTTTCAGTGAAATGTAGAAATTTGAGAGGCGGTCTGATACAAGTTTATAAAATAACGAGAGGTATAGGTAGAGTTAATGGTAGATGTCTTTTCCCTAGGATGGAGGATTTCAAGACTGGGGCACATTTTTAAGCTGAGAGGAGAGAGATTTTAAAAAGTCTGATGGCTAAACTTTTCCATGTATTGTTATAGTTTTGACCAGTCTGACTAAAGTCATGCTTTACATAATTAGATATAGATCTACACACACAGATGTATCCATGTCAATCATGTCTATCACATTACACTCATCAACCTCATACAGTACCTCTTCAAAATATCAAGTTAATCAGACAAACCCTCAGCAAATTCATGCTGACTTTCCGTGACTAGTCACTGCCTTTTTAACAATGGTTTATACTGTGCCTCAGAATTGATTCCAATAATTTGCCCACAACTGAAGTTAAGCTGACTGGCCTCTAATTATTTGGATTGTCTCTTTCTCCCTTTCTAAATAACAGTACAACATTGAAAGTTCTCTAATCCTCTGGCACAGCTCCTGTAGCCAGGGAGGAGTGGATTATAATTGTCAGAACTTCTGCAAATGTTTTCCTTGTTTCATTGAACAATCTTAGATATATTTCATCGATGTCCAGTCATCCATTTATTTTCAAAAACATTGAATTCTTTACTACTTCCTCCCTTCCAATGTTTAGCCTGTCCATATTTCACACTTTATATGTGTATAATGGGTCTCATTTCTTGTGAAGGCAGCCATGAAGTATTTATTAAGAACCTTACCCACATTCAATGTGTTCACGCGTGACTTAACTTTTTGGTTCCTAATGGACACACTCTTTCCTTGCTTATCCTCTTACTCTTAAGTGTTACGTGGTAAAATTTAAACATTAGTGTTTAATAATGGCACATTATTTATCCCCAATGTGGGTATGTTCCAGTGATCATGCTTTGTGCTGTTACTTTCTTATACAGCTAATGTCTGCTGATATCCTTTTCAATCAAGTGGAGAAATAAGAAACTTCAGATGTGTGTGTAATTGATTTTGAATCTTCAAAAAACTATTCTAACGTGACAAAACAGAGAAATGTTACAACTTCAATTTTATTTGAATTATTCTGAATTTTAAATAAGTGAGAATTTTGTCTGTGCCCCAATGCAAGATGTCACAAGTTAGGCCACTTTGCAACTTGACTTGGTGCACCCCCTGCTGACTGCTACATAGAGCAGCCCTTGCCCTCAGTAACCAGAACTGAACCTACAACATATCCTCCTAGAGACTGTGAACAACCACGTCCCCCAGAAAACTGTACGGGAGAACGTCGAAGGATTAAAAATAACTAAAATTGGAACAAAATAACCTTAACTGATTTGAAACTGTTATCTACATCAACAAAAGGAGACTATGTAAACAGGTGAGGAAGGTTATATATTTACCTTTTCAATTTTCAAAGAATAAAATAAACTTGCACTGGGATCACTTTGCCAAAACACAGAATGCGTATGTTAGAGCAGAATGCTTTTCCTGTGAATTTGTACTCTGCAGCTCTGATATAACACTTCAGTGCAATGACGTGATGACCACCATACTTTTAAAAAACATGCTGTCCAGATGAGGATGACACTGACGAGATGTTTATTACCTCTTGACAAATTATTTTTAGTTACCATGATGCTGGAGATGGTCCTATTCCTTAAATATGTGCAATTCTTGTGCCATTCTGTTCTCACAATCTAATTGCACCTTAAGATTCCTGCTAGTCTTTCAAATAAAACTGTACATTGTAATTCCAATTTCTTATACCACTGAACAGACTGTAATACTCCATGAAATTAATTCTCTACCTTAGCTGTCTCATTATATGAAGCTGCCAAAACAGGGAAAGAGCAAGAATTGGAGGAGAACCTACCTTGGGATATTTCCATGGAGTAAATTTAGAAGTGAAAGCACAGATGAAAGGCCAAGAACCAACATTCAAGCATCAGCAAGCTTAATAGCAAGGTACAGTAAACCAAGAAGCACCACTTACATTTTAAAAGCTTGTATTATAATTGTTGAAGCTTGTGAGTAAGTACTTGTCCATTTGGCTTAGGATGCTGCATGTGATAATAGAAAATAACTTCATTAGTTTGAGGAACAGGCATTGAAGGCTGCAAGAGAAAATCAAGAACTTTTTTAGATTAGATTCCCTACAGTGTGGAAACAGAGCCTTCAGCCCAACAAGTCCACACCGACCCTCTGAAGAGTAATCCACCCAAACCCATTTCCCCTACCCAATATTTACCCCTGACGTGGCAATTTAGCATGGCCAATTCACCTGATGTGCACATCGTTTGGATTGTGGGAGGAAACCGCAGCACCCGGAGGAAACCCACACAGACACGGGGAGAATGTGCAAACTCCACACAGACAGCTTCTTTGTATAAAATTCAGAATAGGTTTATGATATCTCAGGCAGTGGTGAAACTCAGCAGATCTCTTAGGAGTGTATTAAGAATCATAAGATTTGAAATGTTAACTCTGTTCCTCTTTCCACAGATGTTACAAGACTTGCTGAGTTTCTCCAGCACTTTTACGGCTTAGGAGTTATGCTGTTTGGGCTGATATGCAGTTTGTGATGAAATTGAATGCATAAAGTGCTTGTTTTTTTCACTTGCATCTAGCACCAGAGTAACAACTGAAGTTTGGAAAGTCAGGACAATAGTGACTTCTGAAAATGGTTAGTCAGTCGTACTAAATATTTTCAATGTTAGTGTTAGACTCCATCCTGAGTCTACTGTTGAAAATGGTATGTAGAATTAACAGCAGGCAACAATTGCAACAGTTATTATAACTTGTATTATCAGGTTTTAACTTTTGACAGGTTTTCAAGGAATGCCACGCATCAACTAAAGCACCAAAAAAGGCATCAGTTGGAGGAGGATCTGATGAAAATGAGTAAGAAAGGGACTATCCCACTCCAATAACCTTTAAGTTTAAGTGTGTTACTTAGTCATAGTTGAAGTAGGGTTAATTCTGATACCCAAATTCTTAATACCTTTCCTACATGTGTAACTTCTCAAATGACTAAAATGTGTAAACTTTTTCTTTGATTGCTAATGCTGAAAATTATAAATGATAAGAGAATTGAGATAGAGAATATGGAGGAAGAGGTGAAAAATTCAGCTGAAAAATTCTACTGGGTCTTAACTGAGCAGCACTGCATTTGAAGCTCTCCTCCACAAGTTTGCCACATGCTGAATGGTTGCCTTGAACTGTTATCCTTCAACCACTTCTAGTCTAAATGAGCTCATTGCTCAGTTGGTTAATCATGATTTCCTTTCAATTGTTCAAAGGAGACTTCCATCATTGCAAGATTGATTATTTCAATTATTATTGAAAAATAAAAAACAGACTTCAAAAAAGCAGAGATATTTACTTTCTAAGTCAACTTGGCAGAACTGCTTTGATATATTTGGCCCAATAAGGCCCAATTTTCACGTTGGGGAAAGGCAGGGTGTGAATGAGTCAAACCCACGGACTCTAGAAGTGGATTGTGGGTGGCCACAGATACGAATGAGTGCTGTGACAGGCAGTTGATAAGGCCTGGCTTGGTTCTCTGGATTTGTCACATTTGCTTTAGCACTTGTTAATTTCTTAGTTGCTCCCTAATGACACTGTGAATCTACCTACAGCAATAGGATCACAACAGTTCAAGAAGGCAGCTCACCATCACCTTCTCAAGGGCAACCAGGGATGCAGAACAAATGCCACATCCCATGAATGAATACTCACATGCCACTTTTATAGCCATTCACTCATTGTCCACCGTCAGGAACAATGTAAAGATGAAAAAAAGCTCAAATGATCTTATATAATCCTCACTCATATGCATTTGATTGTGATAAAACTACTATTAATGAAACCTGTTCATGTTTAAAAATTCTCCACAGGGGTTAATCTGTTATAAAATCAAAAATCCTTTATTCTATGGCATCGACAGCTGATTGAATGCTTTGTGGCTTTTGAAACTCAGGTAAGCATTCAAAATGACATGACAGCCCTTGGAAATTGTGAACAAAGAAATCAATTAAAACCGTGAAATACGTGGCAAAGATTTTCTTCAAAAAACTACAGAAGTCTTGCCAATAAAAGCAATCCTTCCAACCTCTGTTTAATGTTCAATGGTAACGTAAGGTTTTTTTTCTCAACTTTAAACAGCTGGTGATTTAAAGCAATTCAGTTCCTGACAATTAAGCAGAATTTCTCTGCCTTCCAGCCATACTTACATCTACTCAATCAATTTGCAATTTTCACCCAGCAGTGACAGTGAAGATGGAGTTTGTTTGAAACCAACCCTCAGTTTAAATGGCCCTGCTGTGTTACTCAGCTAGGTTCTGCCTGCTGCTTTTAAACGTCCATGGAGTTGGGGACATACATGGACATGAAAATCCAACCTGAATTCTTATCCTCAGTATGAAATCCCACAAGATGTTTCACCTTTCTCTGATTTGAATCAGAATCCCCTAAGTTTGTAGTAGATAATTTCACCAAAGTTCTGTGAACAGGGTAACTGTTTGGTGATTATTTTGTGATGTAAAGACATGGGCAGTAATTTTTTATCTCAAGGTTATAGAAACGTTAAGTGTGTTGAATTGCACCATATCCACCAGGGCCTGGGATAGAAAAGAATGGAAACATAGAAAATGGGAGCAAGAGTAGGCTATTATCCCTTTGCCCATTCAATATGGTCATAGCTGACCATTCAAATAGGTTCCTGCTTTTTCCCCAAAACCTTTGATCCCTGCAGCCGTAAGAACTGTATCTAACACCTTCCTTGAAAATATTCATTATTTTGGCCTCAACTGCTGACTGTGTCAGAGAATTGGAAAGGCTCACCACTCTCCGGGTGAAAACATTTCTCCTCATCTCAGTCAGTAATGGTCTACCCTGTATCCTTAGATTGTGGCCTCACTCATTGGGACATCCACATTGGGCTGCATTAACTCATGTC
This sequence comes from Chiloscyllium plagiosum, assembly GCF_037043375.1. Lineage (NCBI taxonomy): Eukaryota > Metazoa > Chordata > Chondrichthyes > Orectolobiformes > Hemiscylliidae > Chiloscyllium > Chiloscyllium plagiosum. The sequence goes on along the minus strand of NW_028270144.1, from coordinate 102,851,996 downwards.
TTCTCATGCTTCTCAGCTCATTGTCCACAGCAAACAAAATTTGTGCACTTTGGTGAATCACAAGGCTAAGAAGCTGGAGGTTCTCAATACCAATGGGACTTCCCACAGCTGAAGACTCTGATGTTGCATTTTAAGACCTGCTCGGCACCACTTCCCTCACTGCAAACCAGGAACATTCTCTCAGCCTGTGATTGCCACTATTCCAGAAGCCCAAAAATGCCAGCTACGAAGTCAGTGCTGGCTCTCCGGTTTAGCGGTGGCGCCTTGCAGAAACTGCTGGACAGACCCAGCAAGAGAAGATCCATCCTGTTCCCAGGTGATAACAATGGGAGGCTATCCTGTCAGACCCATCCAGCCTGGCAGCAGATCACAGCTCCAGGTCAGTGCCAGTGACCTACAAAAAAGGGACACTGAGCAGTGCCACAAGAAAATAAATAATCTCGTGTACATTGCAAAGCTATATGGACTGTTTTCTGTCTGACATCTCACACTCACAGAGGCATCCCTCAGTCTCACTCTGTCCCTGCACAGGCAGCACACAAACAGTCACAACTTACAAACTTTAGCATCACATGCATGATGTTCGTCTAACAGATCACACCCATCACATCATCTACAACTACTCACCCACCAAAATTCCTATTCACTTACTCTGCTTCTGCACTCGCTCTCATCTCATCCAATCCCTAGCCTTATTTCATTGCAGGAGAGCCTGGTGCATAAGCATGCTGAGAGGGCTGAGATCATCAAATGTGAAGTGCTGGATGTTTACATAACTACCTACTTTGAGGAAAGGCATTGAAGTTGCTGGGGAACATCAGAAGCAACATGTGCTCTGCTCTTCTTGGATAAGCACAAATGCAAACATATTGCTTTGCATATGCTATTCTGCATCTTTACCAGATAGTTCTGTCTTCTTTTGTAAGCTCTAGTGGCACCCAAGACCAGGCCCACTTCAAGAGGCCCTACAGTCTGAATCCCTCTGTGCCTGCAACACCTCTAAAGCCTTTTTTTTGATCAGATTACCGGTTTTCCTATAAGTCAATGATTATCTCAGACAGACAACAGTTCTGTACAGTCAGCAGATAAAAGAAGTTGCTTGGCTTGCAAGTCACCACAGCCGGATGTGGGAGAGAAATAGTCTCCAGTTGGAGAAAATAATCCTGTCACATTTGGAAGATTCTGGGAGATTTATCCTGGCATGGTCTGGGGAAAGAAGAACTACAGGGGATACATTAATGCTGGTGGCAGATTTAAGAATCTCGCTGAGGAACTCACCTGGAGATGGTCACTTGAACTTGCTACTCAGCGATGAGGGGAAATGGGAACCCAGTGACTAGACTAGAAGACTAGACTAGAAACCCTACAGTGTGGAAACAGGCCATTTGGCCCAACAAGTCCACACTGACCCTCCAAAAAATAACCCACCCAGACCCATTCCTCTACCCTATTATCCTACATTTACCCCTGACTAATGCACCTAACCTACATATCCCTGAACACAGGGCAATTTAGCACGGCCAATTCACCTAACCAGTACATCTTTGGATTGAGGGAGGAAACTGGAGCAACCGGAGGAAACCCATGGGAAGAATTTGCAAACTCCACACGGTCGCCCAAGGCTGAAATTAAATCTGGGTCCCTGGCACTGTGAGGCAGCAGTGCTAACCACTGAGCCACCGTGCCACCCCCAGAAGCAGTAAAAAGCTGTGACTATTTGTTACAAGGAGCTAATTCTATGGAAAATGCAATGTGAGATAAATATAGGAGGAAAATGTTCTACCCCCATATAAAGAAATTTCTTGGGAGCTTTGTGTATTGAGGGGCACCCTGAGTGAAGTCAGCAAAAGGATGGATGTTGTCACTTTTGTGCTCTGGATGTGGCTGCAGATGAGAAAAGGTCATTGGGCTCAGTTCTTTGTCTACCTCTTACAGGTTACCTTACAACTGCTTTTATTAATACTTCATTGTAAGCTTGGCGTAACAACAAAGACAAAGCATACACAGAGCTCTGGTAGTTGTTCATATAGTTTGCAAATATTTCAGTAGTGCCACATCAACATATTTAGTTTGTTGCACATCAAATGTGACAATCAACTAGTCTCAAGTACAGTCTGATGTAAAAACATTGTGTTGATGCATGTTTGAGACTGAAATTGATGGATTTTGTTTGATAAGTGTGTTCAGGGATATGGATCAAAGACAGATAAGTGGATTTTGTGGTACAGATCCATCAGGTATAGAATCCTTCTCAACTTCACCAGAGTTTGTTACTGTTAACTACAACGTCTCCATTTAACACCTTCTTTCCATTGTGCTGTTAACTGGAATGGCCCTCAATTGATTCTCCACTTACCTTTCTGAGTATATCCAAAGCATCACTACGAATAGCTTTCCTGCAGATCTTGAACAGGCATTTTTGTACTGTGAATTTAGGCAGAGGTTCTCTGTTCAAAATTGCTCAAAGGTGCACTTTAACCAATAAACTAGCAAAAATCTTAAACGTGGATGAGAAGTATTCCTTTAGATTCTTGGTGCTAACAATAGTTTGGCAAGTTTATCAAGTGCTGTTTGCTGCCAATGTCTTAGGACATCAGACTTAGCCAGAAATAATAAGAGAAATTAGACATAAATTTTCTGTAAAAGTAGAAATGTTACTGGTATTTTCTCAGATAATTTTTGATGCAATAAGTCATTCTGTGTTTAAAACAAAAGATGATATTCTGTTAAATGTCATGAATGGATGTGTAATAATCTCTTTCCATTGTTTCCCTGAGTTCCACTTGGTTCCCATCAGCTGAATTTACTCAAATGGGTCTTGAGATGGACGGAAAGGATGAAGGGCTCTTAAAAACTCAGAAGAGGAAAGCTCGAAAGAGCTTCTCAGAATTGAGACTGACAACATTGCGGCTGCTTGCCTCCAATTAATTCAATGTACAGCCCATTTAATGCCACGTTCTGCTCCCTCTATAGGCATTGTACTGTTTGCCACACTGGGTATCTCATGCCAGCTTCCCCCTGGTGTTCTGTATTGAGGGAGCTATGACTCACATGGATGGCCCCGTAACAATGGAGGCACCATTGCCTCTGAAACCACCACTGGACTGTTCACCCTGCCTGCTCCCAACATATGTATAAGAAAACACATTCTTGCCTGCCATTCAAAGGTACTTCATCTTGAGGTGCTGTGGCTTTCTCCCTGCAGCTTTGACAGGAGCCACATCAATCAGTGGCATTGCTCAGGTTGCTGAACTGCTGCCTTTCACTTTTGGCATGCAGCTCTGAGAGGTGGTATCCCAGGAACTATCCACTGTCAGTAACATTGCCTTCAGGGTCCCAGTGCCTATCAGCAAGAGATCAGAATCCACGTTCATTCAAACAGGTGGACTTCCATAAAATTCTGGTCAACAATGTCAACGTTATTTATTAATATTTGTCTGCTACAAATCTCCTTTGGAGCACCAACATAAATATAGAGGCTGAAAATTTAGTTTGGGACCAAAGCCTTGTTAAACTGCACTCCCACAGTTTCAGTCGGTGCAGGGGTATTTTTTTTTCACCAGTTTCCCTTTAATACAAACAATCAGCATCAGTTCTCCAACATGATTCATTCAGCTGGTGAACAATACTGCTTTATTATTGTATTCGTCCGTGCTCTCCTGCTTTCATGCTGAGATCATTGATGACTGTTAATTAGACTTAAAAAGGAAATGCAACATTTTTATTCGTTGAATGTTTGTGTTTGCAGTGTGAGGAATGTCAGTTTTTGGGAACAGTACAATACGTAGCCCATGAAGGCATGCCTGGTCAGTGTCTTCCAGTTTGCTATAACAGCATATCTGGACCTTGCCCCCAGAATAGAATTTCTCAGCAGTAATTGATCTAATCCTGCCTCTGAGTGAGATTACAAATTACAGCATACCCAGACTTAATTGTAGGTAAGTTGATTATTTAAAGGAAAAAAATGCAGCCAAAACAGCTACACTGATCGTCTCAGCCTGAGGGACAATAAAGTGCATATTTGATGGAGGGAGAGTGGAGTGGGGATGGAGAGGGTGTTAACCAGATACCTTCTACTAGGAGAAGAAGGAAACACATTCAATGTGGAACCTTTCTAATCAGTGGAGGGAGTTTTCCGTTACATACTTCAATCCAAACTCTATTTTGTTCAGCCAGTTTACTAGAGGAAGTAGTGGTTTCGTGACACTCTGCTCACCTATTACTGTTAAATCCATCCTGTTTACATCAGTTGACAGCTATGATCTGTGCCTTTGTTTTTTGGCCAATGGCCCACAGCTTGTGTCAGTGAACTTGCTCAAAGAATAAAGAGTGACTAATGGAAAGCAATATTTCACACTGCCTCTGTGGGACTTCTGCCTTGAGTGATGCCAGGTACTCTGTACTTGCACAGTGCTTTCATTTCACCTATCTTAGTGTGCTGTCAATGAAATTCAGGACTTCAACAGCAGCAAAGCTCTGTGGCAAATGTGCCAGTTGATTTAAACCATGGTATTGACTCTGCTGGACTCTATAGAATCATTACATTACACCAGCTGAGCATTCAGCCCATTAATGCTGACTTTTCTGTGCGTAGTCCGAAATCAAATACTTTTCCACTTCTGGAGAAGAATCATTCCAAACTCAACATATTAATTCTGTTTCTGTTTCCACAGATGCTGCCAGACCTGTTGAGTTTCTCCAGTCTTCTCTGCGCTCATTTCAGACTTTCAGCATCTGCAGCATTTTGCTTTCATTGATATCCTGCTTTCTTTGTGGAGCTTGAACAATCTCAAAACACCAACCCATTATACCCCAGTAACAGGAGGCCTCTGCTGTAGAAGATATTCTCTGTAGCACAGTATTCCAAGCTCCATCAGAACACTGTTAGATTTACTTTAATCTCTTAGGCCAAAATGTTAGATTCTAAAGTTAAAGCACGACGGCACGGTGGCACAATGGTTAGCACTGCTGCCTCACAGCGCCAGAGACCTGGGTTCAATTCCCGCCTCAGGCGACTGACTGTGTGGAGTTTGCACCTTCTCCCCGTGTCTGCGTGGGTTTCCTCCGGGTGCTCCAGTTTCCTCCCACAGTCCAAAGATGTGCAGGTCAGGTGAATTGGCCATGCTAAATTGCCCGTAGTGTTAGGTAAGGGGAAAATGTTGGGGTATGGGTGGGTTGCGCTTCGGCGGGGCGGTGTGGACTTGTTGGGCCGAAGGGCCTGTTTCCACTCTGTAATGTAATCTGTAATCTGACGGTGAGAGTCCACCATTGAGTCACCAATGCCTGGGTTACCTCATGCACTGACATGCTTCAAAGCTCAGTATCTATGGAAGGGAGATGTTATGTGATTTGCTTGACAATGTAACAAAACCAATGGGAAGGTCTCACTTCCTATAGGGCTTCGAAGAAATCTGCAGGGGCAGCTTAGATGGCAAACATGCTGCATGGAGAGCATGGTGATATGGGAAAGTTAAAGGGGAGGCATGTTAAGTGGGGCAAGGGTGAACTCCAACCAATATGGGGCAACATTCCCTCTGAGCTGTACAGCTGCATTTTGTGCAGCCTCTCCAATGTTACACGCAGAGCAATCAGTGTTGCAATGCCGATTCTAGAAGTCGCAGATGTGGTGAAGAAGGCAAATGGTATGTTGGCCTTTAAAGTGATAGGATTCGATTCTAGGAGCAGGGATGTCTTGCTGCAATTGTACAGGGCCTTTGTGAGACCACACCTGGAGTATTGTGTGCAGTTTTGAGTTCCTTATCTAAGGAAGAATGTTCTGGCTATGAAGGAAGTGTAACAAAGGTTTACCAGACTGATCCTTGGGATGGCAAGTCTCATATATGAAGAGAGACTGGATCAATTAGGACTATATTCACTAGAATTTAGAAGAATGAGGGGATATCTCATAGAAACCTATAAACCTCTGACAGGATTAGACAAGGTAAATGCAATAAGGATGTCCCAATGACCAGGGAGTTCAGAACCAGGGGTCACAGTCTAAGGATACAGGTAGGCCATTTAGCACTGAGTTGAGGAGAAATTTATTCACCCAGAGAATGGAGAGCCTGTGGGATTGTCTGCCACAGAAAGTGTTTGAAGCCAAAACAGTGTTCCTGATACTAAAAGGATCAAAAGGTGTGGGGAGAAAGCAGGAACAGAGTACTGAATTGAATGATCAGCCATGGTCTTAGTGAATGGAGGATCAGGACCAAAGGGCTGAATGGCCTACTCTTGCTTGTATTTTAATGTTTCTTTCCAAAGCCTTTGGCACATTAAGGGATAGCTGCTAGTGACAAGGGATAGAAAAAATACTCAGACTGCTGCTGAGTTTCAAAATTTATTAATACAGGTCATTTGGCTATAACATGCGTTTTGTTAATGCGAATTCACTGTAACACGATTGATGAATCAGGGACACTGTTTCGATAGCATGAACTTTTAAAGCATTTTTTGGTTATAAACGTGATTCCAGCCCCATTACTTTAAATAGTGCGCTATTATGCGATTTTCTTGTAACACAGGGTTGCATGAGAATGGAACTACCACGTAATGGCAGAACTGACTGTATTATTATTGTTATGATTACACAGGATGTGGGAGTCACTGGTGTGGCCAGCATTTATTCCCCAGAAGGCAGTTAAGAGTGGGTTTCTGAGTCACATGGATGCCAGACCAAGGTAAGGACAGCAGATTTCTTTCCCTCAAGGATATTAGTGAACCAAATGGATTTTTATGAAAACTGTCAATGGTTAATGGTCACCATTGGGTGGAAGGAAGTAAATGTGGAATAAAGAGAAGGATTGATTGTGGTGAGAAAAGGTGCTGGAACAGTTTGCGAGCAGGCATAAACTTGCAAAGTGGTGCTCTGCACCCAATAAGTGAGTAGGAAACACAGTAAGAAGGAAGGTTTAGTTGAAGAGGATGAAGGGGTGTGAGCCCTCGTATGAACATAATGCATGAAATACCGAGGCTTGTAGTCTCTGACCATTTGTAAGGTGTCTATGCAGTAGCACGATGAGACGGATTGACGGCCCGCAAGTGTGAAGCAATGGAAACAAGATAGTGTGAAGATAATGCCACTTACCATTGCAAAGTGCAGCAGGTCATTAATTTTCATGTGGCTCTGCTTTCTGTCCCTTTTTGTGATGCAGACCTGAGCTGCAAGCTTCTCGCAGGTTGAATGGCTTTGAAGAATGGCCTGTTGGTGCCATCCACTGGGAACAGGGGAGAGCTGTGGTATAATGGTAATGCCACTACACCCAGTAATTCTTCAGTTTCCTTCAGTATGTACTTGTGCCTTGTCTACTGCACCATCTTTCTGATTGGAGACAAAGCTGCTGCCTGCCCCTGCACCTGCTCTGCTGAATTTACTCCTATGAAGGTGAAGCTTGTACATTGCCATTCTCCAGTTGGGTGAAACAATGGCCTAGGGACACATCCTGCCCTAGTCCCAGGAAGGTGCCATTTACAATTGTTGAGGTTACAGTGAAAGTGAAGACAAGGATCATTAAGAAGTGTTTGGTACAGGCAGTGAAAGCTGTGCACGCTCCCAGGACTGGAGACTGTAGTGTAAGGTCCCCAAGTACATGGTTGGTTCAATCAATCGGGTTTCTGAAATGTCAAATGTCTCAATTGGGCAGATGTTACTTGGGAAGGGAAAGTTAACTCAGATGAGTTATGTTATTAATGAGATGTAAATACATGCAGATAGACTTTTCAAGACCTGATGGTAAGGAAGTTTTCTCAGAAGAAACGATTTAATTTCTCTCATCAGTGACGATATGATTTTGAGAGTCTCGCAAAATGAACACATCACCCTTACCACTGTCCTCACCACCCCAGGGAGGGGAAAATCATGCCAAAATAGACAGTTTTAAATTTAATTACATCTCCAGATGAAGGGAACTAAAGGAGCAGGAGGCTTATTTCAACATGAGTGAAGGTCGTGGTGAACACCTGCAAACGTGAGTATTTTGGAAAGCCAGCAAATCTCTAACTTCTGCCTTTGACTGCAGCCTGTTTGGTTGCATGTGCATGACCCCTTCAGTAAGAGATGGGTTGTCAATTTCAACATGTTAATTACTCAATTAGAGCAATTTGACAATTTATCTGTAGAGCTTTGCATTTCCTAGGCTTCATGGAACTTGCTCATGTTAACAATAGGAGAAGAGAATAGCAATGAAGGGGGTTAAAAATACAGCAAGGAAATATGCCAAGAAATATTCGACAGATGCAGCTGCTTGCCTATTTGTTTGTGTGACAGTGCTAGAAATGAGGCATTGCTGATGCTGGGAGGTTGCTTTACACAATCCAGAGGTATCACCTACACCTTAGAGCTTCAGAGGTCTAATTTTCACTTTCAAGCTCTGATCTATCATATCTGCAGGAATTTGTCTAACACTGTTATGTTTAAGTTCAGATGAGGAGCAGGATAACCACCTACAACATCAGGATCAGTATCAGCAACAGCCTATCGTATATAGAGCTGCAGTTTGACAACAGGAGGATGATCCGCAGATAGATATAGCTTGTGGTACACAGGGTCGACAGCAAACAATAAGTTTCCACGTCATGTTGCAATGTGCATTTATCAGGAGGTTCAGAGTGACATGTAGATGGTATCATGCATTTGGAGCCAGTTTGAAAAAGTCCTGTTGCCAACTGGACCTGATGGCCCATCTTTACCAATGACTGTCAACTCCTTTGTCTCTGAATATTTCCAGGACTCTATTGAGATATTTATTTCCATGAAGGGCTTTTGCCCAAAACGTCAATTTTCCTGCTCCTCGGATGCTGCCTGACCTGCTGTGGTTTTCCAGCACCACTCTAATCCTGACTCTAATCTCCAGCATCTGCAGTACCCACTCCCGCCTGAGATATTTATCCACAAATCCATGAGGCCAGTGACTGATTGCTTTTCTTACATGGTTGCCACTGAGTCAGAGTACATAGAATCTTGTGTTTCATCCTTGGCTGGTGCTATATTCAGGGTATCATTGATTCCATACATTGGCTCCATGGATCACTCAGGATTAATAGTCAATTGTAGAGGTTTCTACTCTATCAAAAAGCAGTTGGTGTGCAACCATAAGGACATTTCTATGCAGCTTCAAGATTCCCGATTGGCTGCTGTGATGCTTTCAGCCTGCAGCAGCCGACTTTCCCTGTTCTCTTCACGTCTTGATGCAAAGTTACTGACCAGCAACGTGGAGACACGGGATATCCACTTAAGATATCATTGATGATACCTCTCAGAAGGCTGAGGAATCCATGACATATTGAAAACGCCATCTTTGAACAAGCCATTGTGAAGTTGAAACCTCCTCTCCATGTGCACCAGCGACAGCCTCCAGAATGGTTATGGATTCATTGACTATATTTAAAATTGCACAATAGCCAGGTTTGGGCCTGCAAGAGGAGCAAGAATGTCCCCAGACAATTGTGAGGAGGAGGATGAAGAAGACAGGGAAGTAGGAGAGTAAGAGGAGCAGCAGGAGGAAGATAGGGTACATTGCTGCCCATGGTTGGTTCATTATTGTCAGGCTCCCTAAGGCTTTACCAGTGCACCCATCTGACTACCACATGTGAAATTTCTTTGTGCACAAACACACACACACTCAATGCCCACGCCAATACCATTAAAACTAAATGCAGCATGAAGGATTACTAACTACATACTACTAGCTCGAATACATCATCAGTAACATTCGATCATATTGAGCTGGTACCTGAATTAAAAGACTCTTGAGATATTCTGCTCAAGCCTCTCTCATATTGTAAATGTTGTAAATAATCTAATATGATTTCAAGACTCTTCTGTTGGGGACACATTGTCCTTGATGTTATGACACTAAAGACTCCTGCAAATAATAAATCACCATTGCATCAGACTCACCACCACCGAACTCCCAGCACCATTTTTTTGTGTTAATTTATATCTTCTCAGTCATTGTATTACAAACATACTTCATGCATAATATTTATTGGATGATTTAAGTTTTGAAGGATTGTGAAAATATTGATTGATTTCAACTTTTGCAGAGGTAGCTGGAGTGTTTTCTTGAAAATATGCCACTGGAGACTTTGTTTTATTTCCTAGAATTCAAACGTCTGATGTTCTGCTGTGGACCCTTGCTGAGGCTGTTTGAACAATGGCCTGATGAAGAGTGTTTTTGTATCTTGAATTAATCAGAGAACACAAAGCCTGTGAGGAAGGGCTACCAGCTGATATCTCCTATTTCTGAAAAGAATCCTCTCGCTGCATTCAGGGTGAAGCTATTTGTTCTTCTGAGAGAGACATTTCAGGAACTTCTCAAAATTATATTTGCTGAGCAAAATGTGACTGCCAAGACTGCAGAGACAATGACAGATGATTAGTGGCTTGACCACACTGCGCAAGATGTGAAAGTGGTAAAAGAGAATAATGTTTATGGCACTCAAATATGAAACATATCAATTCAACATTGTGAAATACTTGTACAAATCTTTGTGCAACTATAAATCTTTACTGTCCCTATCAGTTCTACATTTTGCTTCAACAGAGGTAGTGACAAACTGCACAGTATCCTGCTCTGTCTACCAGAATGATCTTGGTTAGCATTGTCTAAATTTCAGAGCTTGAAGACTCTGCAGAAGACTGCTCAACCTGCAACCCTATTGGCCCAAGACCGTTGAGACAAGAGACATATGCTGATCACAGAATGGGATGTGGGAGGGTGGGGTTATTGAGCTAGCAGTGGAAATGCTTTGGATGGAGTCCCCATTCTCACATACTTGTCAATAACATCCCTCTTTTGGCCTATCTGCATCTCACTGCTAGCAATGAGCTGAAGATCACATACTTTGCTGCAGATTACTGGAGAACTAAGCAACTGACCAGCCAAAGTAAACAGCTGTAGGGTCATTCATCCTACTGAGGGTGCAAAACTATTCACTGATGGCCCTCAAGGTACAGTGTCTGTTTAGCTGAGCAGAACTTGGAGCTTCCTACTCTGATGCGACTCCTCACCAGTGTTCCAGTCTCTACCATCTGCTCTTGTGCACTTTTGATGTTGGTCTCATTGAAGTGCTAGAATCTGGGTTGCTATGTGTCAGAGGAAGTGACATCCACTGATGAGACATTGTCATCTGCAACAAACTGGACTACATCATGCAGGCTATGGAAAGGCCTTTGGAAGTTGAAAGGCATCAATGAGTTCTGTCAAGGCTGGCATGTTTTAAGATCTCAATCCAGGCATGATCATGTCTCACTCACTTTTAGCACTTTTAACAACCTCAGATCATCTCAAGGGGCTTTCCAGCCAATGATGTATTTTTGATGTGTCATCACTTTTGGAATGTTTAGATATGTCAGTCCATCTGCACACAGCAAACTCCCACAAACAGAAATGTGTAAAGGACCAGATGACCTGTTTTTAGACTGAGGGATAAATATTGGTAGGGGCAATTGGGATGATCCCTTTGCTCTTAAATCTCCTCTATGCGATAACTCCAGATTCTCATTTCTAATTTCACCCTGATGTAACAACAGTACAAGGATAAGTTACGTGTTGCATGACACCAGTTTAGTTTTTTTGAGATTGATACCTTGCCAATTTGATGATGATTCTCATGCGTGTGAAGCAGTGCTCTTTAACATACCTGCTAAGTCACCATGATTACAATTTCAACAGTCATTCCCTATGCACACACATGTCTTATTATACTTATCTGTATACCCAAGTAAACGTAACTGTTAATTGCTGCACAACCTTTTATGTGTGTATGTAAATACACACCAGATAATACAGGCACTGCTAATGATCCAATTTAGACTGGAGTTTTAATGACCTTCACCCCTATAGCAACTTGCTTAATTCTAACTCGCTGGCCAATTAACTCAGTCACTTTTCATAACTCACTGCAGAACAAGTTCAGAATAATTTCTCCCTTATGGCACTCAACTCATTTAATTAAAATTCATCGTCCAATTAATTCATCTCAGCTGAAACATCAGGTCATCTCTGTCTTTTCTTCATTAATTTCATGAGCTACCACTTGAGACTTATGACTTAACACTGGCTGCAATTAAAGTCTGTATTTTCCATAGATTATCTGTTTGCCATTATTTTTAACCATATAAAAGCATAATAACAGTTCATTACATTGTACTGGAGTTGCATGTTTAGTTACTTGACTTAGAGATCTAATTATAGAAACAATGCATTGTGGTGTTATGGTGTCTCATTTGATCATTGAAGCCAGTTCTGTGAGGAACTTTTGAATCAAGTAGACAGGTGGGCCTTGTCTAACTAAGGAGCCCAAATATATATTCCACTCTAATTACATTCTGAATTCAACAATATGTCTAATGTTATGATGCTTATTTGTGTACTCAGGTCATGGCTTCCACAAGTTCGTTATTTATACATAGAGACACATCTCCACATGTCAAATGATCAGAATATGTTTGCAAACTCACTGGGTGCTGAGATTTGGAGTAAAACAAAAGCCATTAGCCAAGTTTGAGAACTGCAAAAATCTGCCAGAAGTGCACTTCCACATTCTTCTTCAGATTTGTGTATGGAAATCTGACTTCATGGTAATTGTGGAAAATATTAATAAACTGTTGTTTCTTTAAAATTGTTTACTTCTGATGCGGCATGTCTTAGCAGATTCTGGTAGGAATTTGGGCATGTCACTGATGTTTCCTTATATAATTTATATTTAATCATAGCCCTGAACTAACCTATTTCATGTGATTGTGGAATAGTTCCATCTGATGCAAAGTTACTTCATGTGATCTGTTAAGTAACAGCAATGTGAGTTTGTGATTGAATTTTGGAACATTTCTACCCATTTTCAGTCAAAGTAACAGAGAAGAGACGGCAGTGGTTGGTGGTTCTCTGATGAGTTACTACGGGCCCTATTTTTGGCAGTTAGTAATTCTACTGCTTAGTTTCTGGATGGGATAAAATTATACTTTGGCACAAAGGCTGCTTTTAGTGGTACAACCACTGCAGCCCAGTTTCAAATATCAGTTTGATACAATAGTAAATTATTTCTACTCCTGAGCTAAAATCACTAGGTTGGTCATTTATTAAGGCAGGGGTTTGGGGGGAGTGAGGGAAGGGAGGTTACTGCTGTATGTTGGTGGGTGAGGTCAGTAATTATATGATATTTTAAACATCCTAATAAGTCACATTAAATTGCCACTGATAAGTGATACAGGTCAGTCATTGTCTGAAACAGTAAAATAAGTTCAGAATTTAGAAAATTAGCTTAGACCTTTGGTTGAGAGATTTTTTTCTATTTTGATCCAATGGCCTCATCCAGAATCATGGGCTGGAATTCACACAATTTGCCACCCTGGCCCTTCATTTTCCTGAAAGAAGGGAACATTTCTAAAAGGAGATTCTGCTCAGGGCTCACTCTTTCATAGTGCAGAGCTGCCAGAGGAATACAGCGTCTGACTCTTTACACAGCTGTCGGTTGCTGTATTCAGAAATGGAAAGGTTCTGACAGCCACTTAGGTAGCAACTATAAGTGCATGAGATAAGTGGAATGTTAGGATGCTGGGAGACTAGGGTGCCAGTTGGGTAGCAGGATAGAAAACCGAGTAGTAGGGAGACGTGTAAGTTGGCTGCCAACTGGGAAGGGGAAAGTGTGCCAAGGGTAGGATGGCAGGTGAGTAAGGATTAGAGTGCCAGGGCAGTAGAGTGCCAGATGGGTTGGAGGTAGGGAGTCACACGGGGAGGGTACAAAGTGGAAAGATAAGTGATAAGTGTTTAGGATAGAGGGTCAGGTGGGCAGAAGGCTGGCACGGTGCTGGGAAATTCAGGTTGGGTCTGCGTTGGGTCTGGTGGGATGGGGTATCAGATTGGACCTGGCAGGTATGGGGGCTTGGTGGCAAGGCTGTAAGGGGGTGACAGGTCTTGAGGGAATGAGCTGAAAAATGTGTTGCTGGAAAAGCGCAGCAAATCAGGCAGCATCCAAGGGGCAGGAGAATCGACGTTTCAGGCATAAGCCCTTCTTCAGGAATGAGGAAGGTGTGCCAAGCAGGCTAAGATAAAAGGTAGGGAGGAGGGACTTGGGGGAGGGGCGTTGGGAATGCGATAGGTGGAAGGAGGTTAAGGTGAGGGTGATAGGCCAGAGAGGGGGTGAGGCGGAGAGGTCGGGAAGAAGATTGCAGGTCAAGAAGGCGGTGCTGAGTCTGAGGGTTGGGACTGAGATAAGGTGGGGGAGGGGAAATGAGGAAGCTGGAGAAATCTGCATTCATCCTTTGTGGTTGGAGGGTTCCTAGGCAGAAGATGAGGTGCTCTTCCTCCAGGCGTTGTGTTGCCATGGTTTGGCGATGGAGGAGACCAAGGACCTGCATGTCCTTGGCGGAGTGGGAGGGGAAGTTAAAGTGTTCAGCCACGAGGCGGTTGGGTTGGTTGGTGCGGGTGTCCCAGAGGTGTTCTCTGAAACGTTCCACAAGTAGGCGGCCTGTCTCCCCAATATAGAGGAGGCCACATCGGGTGCAGCGGATGCAGTAAAGGATATGTGTGGAGGTGCAGGTGAATTTGTGATGGATATGGAAGGATTCCTTGGGGCCTTGGAGGGAAGTGAGGGAGGAGGTGTGGGCGCAAGTTTTGCATTTCTTGCGGTTGCAGGGGAAGGTGCCGGGAGTGGTGGTTGGGTTGGTGGGGGGTGTGGACCTGACAAGGGAGTCGCGGAGGGAGTGGTCTTTCTGGAACACTGATAGGGGAGGGGAGGAAAATATATCCTTGGTGGTGGAGTCTGTTTGGAGGTGGCACAAATGACGACGGATGGTACGATGTATCTGGAGGTTGGTGGGGTGGTAGGTGAGGACCAGTGGCGTTCTGTCCTGGTGGCGATTGGAGGGGTGGGGTTCAAGGGCGGAGGAGCAGGAAGTAGAGGAGCTGCAGTGGAGAGCATCATCAACCAGGTCTGAGGGGAAATTGTGTTCTTTGAAGAAGGAGGCCATCTGGGTTGTTCAGTAGTGGAATTGGTCCTTCTGGGAGCAGATGCAGCGGAGACGAAGGAATTGGGAATATGGGATGGCGTTTTTACAGGGGGCAGGGTGGGAGGAGGTGTAATCTAGGTAGCTGTGGGAGTCGGTCGGTTTATAGTAAATGTCTGTGTTGAGTTAGTCGCCCGAGATAGAAATGGAGAGGTCTAGGAAGGGGAGGGAGGAGTCTGAGACGGTCCAGGTAAATTTGAGGTCAGGGTGGAAGGTGTTAGTAAAGTGGATGAACTGTTCAACCTCCTCGTGGGAGCACGAGGTAGCGCCGATACAATCATCGATGTAGCGGAGGAAAAGGTAGGGGGTGGTGCCAGTGTAGCTGCGGAAGATGGACTGTTCCACATATCTGACGAAGTCTTCAGGGAATGTCAGGTCAGGATCTGTGGGTGTATAGGGTGTGGGGCAAGTGTAGAGTCATAGAAGTGAACAGCATGGAAACAGACCCTTTGGTCCAACCCGTCCATGCCGACCAGCTATCCCAACCCAATCTAGTCCCACCTGCCAGTACCCGGCCCATATCCCTCCAAACCCTTCCTATTCATATACCTATCCAGTTGCCTCTTAAATGTTGCAATTGTACCAGCCTCCTCCACATCCTCTGGCAGCTCGTTCTATACATGTACCACCCTCTTTGTGAAAAAGTTACCCCTTAGGTCTCTTTTATATCTTTCCCCTCTCACCCTAAATCTATGCCCTCTAGTTCTGGACTCCCCGAACCTAGGGAAAAGACTTTGTCTATTTATCCTATCCATGCCCCTCATAATTTTGTAAACCTCTATAAGGTCACTCCTAAGCCTCCGACGCTCCAGGGAAAACAGTCCAAGCCTGTTCAGCCTCTCTCTATATCTCAAATCCTCCAACCCTGGCAATATCCTTGTAAATCTTTTCTGAACCCTTTCAACTTTCACAACATCTTTCCGATAGGAAGGAGACTAGAATTGCACGCAATATTCCAACAGTGGCCTAACCAATGTCCTGTACAGCCGCAACATGACCTCCCAACTCCAGTACTCAATACTCTGACCAATAAAGGAAAACATACCAAATGCCTTCTTCACTTTCTTATCATTTACTCTAATATATTCTTAAGTGGTACAGTGTATTATTTTGCTTTATAATGCCCCCGTGAAATGTTTGGAGGTTTTCAACTTTCTTTGTGTGCAGATCATGGAGTCATTGCATCACAATTATGCAAAAGATGCCATGCTGGCTCTCTGTAGATCAATCCAATCAGTATCATTCACTGCTTTGATTTGGAGGTGCCAGTGTTGGACTGGGGTGTTCAAAGTTAAAAATCACACAACACCAGGTTGATGAAGGAGCGACACTCCGAGAGCTAGTGTGCTTCCAATTAAACCTGTTGGACTATAACCTGGTGTTGTGTGATTTTTAACTTTATCCACTGCTGTGTTTGACTGTTTGAAAGCTTTCACAAATGGCTGAGTTTTTACCATCTTTGAGGGTCAGTTCAGTGATTTCCTTTTGGCTATTACAAAGCTCGCCCAGATAACAGAAGTTGAAATTGTTGCTAAATGCTTTTCTGTATTCAGGTTAGGAGGATGTTTTTGACACAGTTGTTCAATGGAATCTCATTATGAACTCTTGACTGAGCTCCAATAGATTCTGCTGATCAGAGATTGTTGACAGAGCTGTAAAGGAAGTTGAGCTTGGCTATTTTAACATACTTATGTGATACCAAAGAGAATAGTGGATTTTAAAAATTGATTTTGAGTGCCATTTGTTTGTTTTTACTGGTATGTAAACTTCTCAAAGAGTTTTATATATATTGGAAACTGAATAACTCTGTTGGGAGATGTGGAGAAGTGAGTGCACTGATGTGTGGGGAGGGGCTAATGCAGTAAGGTGATATGGGGGTGTGTGTTTATGAGGGAGTTCAGGGCCGAGGGGATTGGGGTGGGATATATAGGTGCAGGAGGAGTTGAGGGTGTTAAGGGGGACAGGATGAGCAGGATAAGTTGAAGTAAAATGGAAATGGGGGAATGGGTCTGTATTGTGGAGTGAGGATGCTGTGAGGTGAGGAGGTGAGAAGGGTAAGGGAGGATACTCTTCTCCAGATCTGGGCTGTTGTGTTAGGAGAGACAGGAGTGAATCAGGGGAAGGGATGCCAATGTCCTGAACTCCCAATTCTCAAGATGGAAATCTAGCCCCAGGTGGCACAACTTAAGCTGTCTTCCTTGTGAATACATTAGTGCACGTAGGAGCCAGATGATCAAGAAGAAACACATGACATAAACTTCTCAAAGTTGTCTGAGCCAAACAGACAATATACTGCAGTGCTATTTTTAATCTCTTTCCAAAATAAGTATGGTCAACTGATGTGGAGGAGGCTAAAAGGGAGAAAAATTTACAAAAACAGAACTGTTTGTTTGAAATGTTTTTATTGGTAAATCGATAATTATTGGATTTCAAGCTAGAAATCACAAATATATGAAATGACACAGATTTCCATTTTCAGCATGCTGGTTAGAACTTGCCTGTAACATCCACATTTTCTTTCTTTAACCAAATCTGTAGCTTATTTAAAATAACTAGTACTCTGAGATTAGTGTGTCGCAGAATTTCAACCTCAAAGTTTAGTGCTTATCAGAGTAGAACACATTGGGAGGTGATTACATATTGGTATTGACACTGAACTAATCCATTGAACCAGGGAATGTTCTGCAACACTGGGCTCAAATCCCTGTACAGTAGATGGCGGAATTAAATAATAATCTGGGCATTGCTGCTGGACCGGACTGAGTGAGAGATGGTGAGGGCAAACACAAGATGGAAAAACATACTTGACCTCATCCTCACCAGTCTAACTACTGCAGATAGATCTGTATTGGTAAGAATGACCACTGCACAGTCCTTGTGGATATGAAGTCCTGTCCTCACATTGAGGATAGTCTCCATTGTGTTAAATAGGATAGACTTTGAACAGATCCACAAGTAAAGGCTGGGCATCAATGAGCAGCAAAATTGTACTCAAATTCAATCTGCAACTTCATGGCTCAGCTTATTTCCCAGTCCATCCTTCATCAAGACAAGGATTCAATGATGAGGGCAGGAGGAAATGCCAGGAACAGTGCCAGACATTCCCAAAAATTTGGAGCCAACCTGTTGAAACTGTAACACAGGACTACTTGCATTGCAAACACATAAACAGCAAATAATAGATGGTGCCAGGCAATTACACAACCAATGGATCAGATGTAAGTTCCAAACTCCTACCATATGCAGGCATGAATGGTGGTAGACAATTATACATTGACTGGAAGAGGATGCTCCACAAATACCCCATCCTCAATGATGGGGAGCCAAGCACATCAGTGCATCTTGACCTCCCAGGTACCAGTTTTCTGTAAATCCCATAAAATCAAGATGGGGGCTGAAGGAAGTGGATATTGCAAAGGCTACATTTTGGTAATAGTGCTGATGATATGTACTCCAGAATCAGCTCCAAGCAGTTCCAGTACAGCTTGCAACACTGGCATCTACCTAGCAATGTAGAAAATTGCCCATCAACAGTCTGTGCACAAAATGCAGGACAAATCCAGTCCAGCCATTTCCCACCCCATACATCTACTTCATCAGTAAAGTGGTAGAAGGTGTTTTCAAGCAGCAGTTGCTTAACAATAATCTTCTATCTGATGCTCAGTTTGTATTTTGTCAGGGCCACTCAGCTCCTGACCTCATTACAGCCTTGGTTCAAACATGGACAAAAGAGCTAAATTCCAGAGGTGAGATGAGAATGACTGCTCTTGACAGCAAGCCCACGCTCACATGAGTTGAAGTCATATCAAGCCCAAAGAAAGACATTTATCACCCTGGCAGATAATTCATCTCAACTCCAGAACATCTTTACAGCAGTTCCTCAGGGTAGATATTTTCTAACCAATCTGTCTAGATGTGTGATTGTGCATCTCTGAAGCAGATGGGATTTGAACCCGGTCTAAAGATAGGTGCACTGCCTCTGCTCCACAAGAACCTTCAGTTCCTCAGGGTAGTGTCTTCGGTCCAACCATTTTCAGTGTTTCATCAATAACTTTCACTTGATCGTAAGGTAAGAAGTGGGCATATTTTCCATTTATGAACCCTTGGGGTTCTGAGATAGTCCATATCCAAAAGCATCAAGGCCTGGACAATATCAATGTAGCCCTGGCAAAAAATAAACTGAGTATCAGTGAGAAGAATATTGTTAAGTAAGTATTGCCTGATATCACCTTCTATCATTTTATTGACAATCAAGAGTAGATTGATAGGGTGCAAATAAACCTAGGGAGGTTTGCTAGTGCTCTTGGGGGGGGTTTAAACTAACTCGGCAGGGGCATGGGAACCCAGATTGTAGCTTCAGGGTGCAGGGCCTGGAGTGTAGGGAGGTGAGGAACATGGCATCAATTTCCAAGGAGGGTGTCTGTAAACAGGGAAGTGGTTTGAAGTGTGTATACTTCAATGCAAGAAGTATACGAAATAAGGTAGGTGAACTTGCAGCGTGGGTTGGTACCTGGGACTTCGATGTTGTGGCTATTACGGAGACATGGCTAGAACAGGGACAGGATTGGCTGTTGCAGGTTCCGGGATTTAAATGTTTTAGTAGGTTTAGAGGTGGGGGTAAAAGAGGGGGAGGTGTGGCATTGCTTGTCAAAGATAGTATTACAGCGGTGGAAAGGACGATGGATGAGGACTTGCCATCTGAGGTAGTTTGGGCTGAGGTTAGGAATAGGAAAGGTGAGGTCACCCTGTTAGGAGTCTTTTACAGGCCTCCTAATAGTCCTAGAATCATTGAAGAAAGGATTGGGAAGGTGATTCAGGAGATGAGTGACAGTAATAGGGTGGTTGTTATGGGGGACTTTAACTTTCCTGATATTGATTGGGAAAGCTATAGCTCAAGTTCGTTAGATGGGTCAGTGTTTGTTCAATGTGTGCAGGAGAGTTTCCTGACACAATATGTAGACAGGCCAACAAGAGGTGAGGCCATACTGGATTTGGTTCTGGGTAACGAACCAGGCCAGGTGTTAGAATTAGAGGTAGGTGAGCACTTTGGGGATAGTGACCATAATTCGGTGATTTTTACACTCGTGATGGAGAGGGATAAGTGTGTACTACAGGGCAAGAATTATAGCTGGGGTAAGGGAAATTATGATGCGGTGAGGCATGACTTAGGATGTGTGGCTTGGAAAAGTAGACTCCAAGGCAAGAGTGTAAATGATATGTGGAACTTGTTCAAGGGGCAACTATTGAGTGTCCTTGATAATTATGTACCTGTCAGGCAGGTAGGAAAGGGTCGTGCGAGGGAGCCGTGGTTTAATAAGGAATTGGAATCCCTTGTTAAATGGAAGAGGGCGGCCTATCTCAAGATGAGACGTGAAGGTTCAATTGGGGCGATTGAGAGTTATAGGGTAGCCAGGAAGGACCTGAAGAGAGAGCTAAAAGCAGCAAGGAGGGGACATGAAAGGTCCTTAGTAGATAGGATTAGGGAAAACCCTAAGGCTTTCTATAGGTATGTTAGGAATAAAAGAATGACTAGGGTAGGAATAGGTCCAGTCAAGGATAGTAGGGGGAAGTTGCATGTGGAGGCGGAAGATATTGGGGAGACACTGAATGAATACTTTTCTTCAGTATTCACTCAGGAACAGGGCATTGTTGTCGATGAGAATACTGAGGCACAAATAAGTAGAATGGATGGCTTTGAGGTATGTAGAGAAGAGGTGTTGGAAATCCTGGAAAAGGTGAAAATAGATAAGTCCCCTGGGCCTGATGGCATTTATCCTAGGATTCTCTGGGAAGCAAGGGAGGAGATTGCAGAGCCATTGGCCTTGATTTTTATGTCCTCTTTGTCTACAGGAGTAGTCCCAGAAGACTGGAGGATAGCAAATGTGGTTCCCTTGTTCAAAAAGGGGAGTAGGGATAACCCTAGTAACTATAGGCCGGTGAGTCTCACTTCTGTTGTGGGCAAAGTCTTAGAGAGAATTGTAAGGGATAGGATTTATGCACATCTAGATAGGAATAATGTGATCAAGGATAGTCAGCATGGTTTTGTGAAGGGCAAGTCGTGCCTCACAAACCTTATTGAATTCTTTGAAAAGGTGACGAAGGAGGTTGATGAGGGGAAAGCGGTAGATGTGGTATATATGGATTTTAGTAAGGCGTTCGATAAGGTTCCCCATGGTAGGCTACTGCAGAAAATACGGAGATATGGCATTGAGGGTGAGTTGGAGGTTTGGATTAGGAATTGGCTGGATGGAAGAAGACAGAGGGTAGTAGTTGATGGCAAAGTTTCTTCATGGAGTGCCGTCACTAGCGGTGTTCCGCAAGGATCTGTTTTGGGACCATTGCTGTTTGTCATTTTTATAAATGACCTGGAAGAGGGGTTAGAAGGTTGGGTGAGCAAGTTTGCGGATGACACGAAAGTCGGAGGAGTTGTTGACAGTGAGGAAGCATGTGGCAGGTTACAGCAGGATATAGAGAAGCTGCAGAGCTGGGCAGAAAGGTGGCAGATGGAATTCAATGTAGCTAAGTGCGAGGTGATTCACTTTGGGAAGAATAACAAAAAGATGGGGTACTGGGCTAATGGTCGGATACTTGGTAGTGTGGATGAGCAGAGGGATCTTGGTGTCCATGTACACAGATCTCTGAAAGTTGCCACCCAGGTAAATAGTGCGGTGAGGAAGGCATATGGCGTACTGGCTTTTATTGGTAGAGGAATTGAGTTCCGGAGTCCTGAGGTCATGATGCAGTTGTATAAGACTCTGGTACGGCCGCATCTGGAATATTGTGTGCAGTTTTGGTCGCCATACTATAGGAAGGATGTGGAGGCATTGGAACGGGTGCAGAGGAGGTTTACCAGGATGTTGCCTGGTATGGAAGGAAAATCGTATGAGGAAAGACTGAGGCACTTGGGGCTGTTTTCACTAGAGAAAAGAAGGTTTAGGGGTGACTTGATTGAGGTGTACAAGATGATTAGGGGGTTAGATAGGGTCGACAGTATGAACCTTTTCCCGCGTATTGAGTCGGGTATTACAAGGGGGCATAGCTTTAAATTAAGGGGGGGTAGATATAGGACTGATGTTAGGGGTAGGTTCTTCACTCAGCGAGTCGTTAGTTCATGGAATGCCCTGCCAGTAACAGTGGTGGACTCTCCCTCTTTATGGGCATTTAAGAGGGCATTGGATAGGTATATGGAGGATAGTGGGTTAGTGTAGTTTAGGTGGGCTTGGATCGGCGCAACATCGAGGGCCCAAGGGCCTGTACTGCGCTGTATTCTTCTATGTTCTATGTTCTAAATTGGCTGGATTTGATTTGTCCTGCAACCATGTATAGGATGTCTTGGGCAATTTTCTACATTGCAAGTCAAATTCATGCCACACAAGTCCCAGGCAAAGAGAATCCTTGACATCCAATGGCATTACCATCACTGAGTTCCTCCACTATCAATATTGATGAGAAACTCAGCTGGATTAGTCATATAAACACAGTAGCTGCAAGAGCAGATTAGAGTCAAGGAATCTTGCAGTGAGTAACTTTCCTCCTGACTCCCCAATCCTGTCCACCATCTGCAAGGCACAAGTCACAAGTGTGATGGAATACTCTCCACTTGCTCAGTTGTGTACAGCCCTAGCAACACTCAAGAAACTTGACAAAACTGCCCACTTGATTGGTACCACATCCACAAACATTCACTCCCTCCCCCACTGACACTCAGCACTGGCAGTGTGTTCCACTGCACTGCAGAAATTCACCAAAGCTCCTCAGACAGTACTTTCCAAACCAATGACCACTACCATCTAGTGGACAAGGACAGCAGGAATACCACAACCTGCAAGTTCCCCTCCAAGCCACTCATCCTTCCTGAGTTGGGATTATATTGTCATTACTTCATTGTCACAGTGTAAAAATATTGAACTCTCTACTTAACAGCATTGTGAGTCTACCTAAAGCAAATGGATTGCAGTAGTTCGAGAAGGCAGCCCACCACCACCTTCTCAAGCTCATCTCGGTATGGGCTATAAATGCTGGCCAAGACAGCGATGTCCATGCCTGTGAATAAACTTTAAAAAGCTGCTTCTCAATATCAATCTGAAGCATTTGTAAACTGTATCAATGTTAAAAATACTGGCATGAATTTTGACTTTCAAGCAGTGAATAGATTGCATGAGCCAATTGCCCACCCATTCTAGTGGAATAAAGGTCCCCATCATCTTGACGCTTGGGTTTCATCGAAATTCAGCAGGCAACCTGTGAAATATGAATCAGGGACTCGGAATCCATTCATATTACTCAAGGGCACTCATCACGAAGGTAAGCTGCTGAGGTCCAGGGAATAGTGTGGGATCTGGGGACGTAGTGATGAGTTTGGCACAATTCTGGAAGGTAGTTATCTTATAGTAGCAGCATACTTGTTTATGTTTATGGTATCCTCCCCTTACGTCCGCCATCATATTTTCCATTTTTACTGTCTCTTATTGATGACATTGTGAATACGTCAAAGAACTATTTGTAGAAGAGTGTGTTTGGACTGTCCATTGACCATTAACATTTGCACAATGGAGTCTCTTTTCCAGGAGACACACAGCCAAATGTTAATTTGGTTTAAATCCAGTTGATGATTATAGACAAGGAATTTGTGGCAGTGGTTTTCTTTTGTAACTCGTCATGTTCCTCTGATTAACCAGTTAACTTTGGCACTGCATGCAGCACAAGGCAAATACTTGAATAAAGTGAACATCTGACACTCTTGGCAGGAAATGCTTTCCAATATAACACAATCAATAACTTGCAGACTAAATATATGCTTCACAAAACACCATTATTACTGTGCATGATACATGAGGCTGAGAATTTTACATCAACTTCCAAAATAATGCTGGCTGCCTAACATCAAAATGACTTTCAGCGTTATTACCATCTGACTGATCATCATGATTGATGAACAGTTGGTGAGCGGAATGGGGCTATTCTTAAAAATAATTGCATGTATCCAGCAACTGGCAGAGCAATGACTCCTGTTGGATTAATTAGGCAAAAATCAATCCTTATGTGCTCTGTATTGGCATTGGGAAATAAATCTAAAAAGGTCAAGTTAGTAGAATGCAATGTCTTCCTCCATGAAGACAACTGAAATAAGTTCAACCCATTTTTTGGGAGGCACACAGGGCGACTGCCAAAAATAGATGCTGGCCTCCTTGTGCATTGTAATGTTCATCTGGAGCGACCCCACACCAATTGAACAATAATACTACCTCAGGCCCTTCCTGGTGGGAATCAGTAATGGCTTGTGGATGGGGATGCGACTTTGGGCAACAAGAGCTACTCCCTGGGAAGAGTTCATCACAATTGCAAAGGAGCAGGCCTGGGGAAGGGTATCAAGATTTCCTTTCCATGGCCAGGGTCGCATTTTTGCTCCTTTTCAACTGAAAAAATACAGTGAAAACCCAATTACAATTTTACTTCCTTCGATCTCTTCTGCACTTGTTCCTGCCTGTCAATACGTTTCTCTGGTGACACACTAGACATGGGCCAGGGAATTGTACATTAGGTTCACTTGAGTTCCTACTTTCACTATGCTGCCCAGAACTTTTGTGTTTTATGAGATCATCACCTGCTTGTCACAAGGTCCTTACTGACCTAGATTATCTTCCAATCTCTTAGTGCCTTAAATTTAGAATTTTCATTCCTATGTTTGAGTTACTCATGCCTTATTGCTTTCTATCTGCTTAATTACTTGAGGTTCAAAACTTCCCTGAAATATTCCTTTAATCTGACAATTTGCTATCTCCTCTCTTTACATTGTAAAACAATCCCACTATTTCAGGCTACTGACAGTGAATGTTTTGAGGTTTTGGAATTCATGACCACGAACCAAACAGTGTTGCTGTGCTAAAGGATGATGTGGTTATGTTGTTCTGTATGTAATGTACCAAAGAGGGTTGGATCGTTTTGAGATTGATGTCCTGAAGTTTACTGAAAGTACTAGTTATTTACTTCTCTCCAATATCAAAGACTTACACACACACAGTTTGCGTCCTTTGTTTATTGATACTACTTTACATTACACACCTTAACTGACTGACTACATTGATCCTATGATGGACAGAGTAGTTGAAGGTGAGGTGGCTACCTTCATACTGAAATATCATGTGTCATGATATAATATAACTTTTAAAGATACAGGTCTGTCTGGTCTGGAGTTTAATACAACAAAAGAGTTTGTCATTAACAGGTAGATCTGAATTTGCGAGGATCTGAGTGTGTTCTTTTATAATTGCAAGGTAGTGACAAGATTCTGCGAGAAGCTTGAATGTCATTTGTTTTTAGTGGTTGTTCATTTGCATGTCAGCAAGATTTTTGTATGTCCTTCCTGCTGAAAACGCTGTGAATTATTCAGAACAAGAACTAAGATGTCTGTCTTCACAGTGTGAGCAGCTGCTCTTCAGCTCGTTCTTGGATTAGATTGAGTCTGGTCTTTATTTTGGCAGTAGTTTTCACCAGATGTTGATGGAATGTATGATTACATGAACCAGAAACACTCCAAAGCAATTTTCAAACTCCTGACTCAAGCTCAGGGCACAGAAACGAAGATCTTTGAATGCCACTTTCCCAAATGCCATTGGGACGACAAACCTCAAATATTTTCAATAAACAGGTGTTTAACTTGAATGGTTATCAAATGGTAACTGCAGTTCCAAATGTCCTCAATTAGACTAGTGGGATATTACTGATGCAAATATTAAATGATAACGAAGCCCATTATTGTCGTTAGCAATCACTTGTTCTCTGAAATGAATCCATAACTTGTGAATCTAAGTTTCTTGTGAATCTCAGACTTTCTCTTCTTTCTGTTTTCCATGCTGTATGTTACAGAGAAGTCCAGAAAGCCCACCACTGTTTTGAGTCTCCTAAGTCATCTAAGAGGACCTCAGGGTCCTTTAATGTAATGTATCATTGCTAAAATTATACAGCAAGCTTTCAAATAAACCTGTTGACTATAGCCTGGTGTTGTGTGATTTTTAACTTTGTCCACCCCAGTCCAACACCAGCACCTCCACATCATGCAACATTGTGACTGAGAGTTAGGTATGTGGTACCTTACGTGCTGTCTTGACCACAGGTCATAACCCCAGAACACATATGGACATATCATATTTTCATTCTAACATATGTTTTTTTTAAGAGATGGCACAACATTCCAAAAGTGACCTAACCAATGCCCTGTAAAGCTGCAACATGACCTCCCAACTCCTATACTCAGTGCTCTGGCCAATAAAGGAAAGGATACTAAATGCCTTCTTCACTATCTTATCTACCTGAGACTCCACTTTCAATGAACTATGAACCTGCACTCCAAGGTCTCTTTGTTCAGCAACACTCCCCAGGACCTTACCATTAAATGTATGAGTCCTGCCTTAATTTACTTTCCCAAAATACAGCAGCTTACATCTAAATTAAACTCCATCTGCCACTCCTCAGCCCATTGGCCCATCTGATCAAGATCCCGTTGTACTTTAAGGTAACCTTTGTCACTATCCACTACACCTCCAATTTTGGTGTCACCTGCAAACTTACTAACCACACCTCCTATGTTCACATCTAAATCATTTATACAAATGATGAAAAGCAGTAGACCCAGCACTGATCCTTGTGGCACTCCACTGGTCACAGGCCTCCAGTCTGAAAACCAACCTTCCACCATCACCCTCTGTCTACTACCTTCGAACCAGTACTGTATCCAAATGGCTAGTTCTCCCTGTATTCTATGTGATCTCACCTTGCTAACCAGTTTATCCTTCCTATCAGAAGGATGTTGTGAAACTTGAAAGGGTTCAGAAAAACTTACAAGGATGATGCCAGGGTTAGAGGATTTGAGCTACAGGGAGAGGCTGAATCGGCTGGGGCTGCTTTCCCTGGAGCATCGGAGGCTGAGGGATGACCTTATAGAGGTTTAAAAAATCATGAGGGGCACGGATAGGATAAATAGACAAGATCTTTTCCCTGGGTTAGGGGAGTCCAGAACTAGAGGGTATAGGTTTAGGGTGAGAGGGGAAAGGTTTAAAAGGGACCTAAGAGGCAACATTTTCATACTGAAGGCAAAGAAGGGGAAAATGCTCTTTCATCATTCTGAGTGCAGCCAGTCAGGCTGGTCAAAAAGAAGCTGGCCAAAAGAGTTTCAATGAATCTTATGGTAGATTGGTAATATCCCTACCTGCGTACTGGGAGACCAGGGTTCCAAATCCCACCGGCTCCAGCGGTGTGTAATAACATCACTGAACAGGTTGTTCAGAAAATTAGGTTAACCTTAAAAACCAAGAATCTCAAATCAACTGTTCAGCTAATAACAGCAACACTACCAATAACATCATTGCAACAGCAGCAACATTCTGCCATTAACTCATAGAATGACCCTAATATTTCCCTTTAACCTATATATTGACTTTTTATTCTTATTGAGTGTGTGGGTGTGCGTGTGTGTGGTAAACTCACTTTTTTAAACTCACAAAAGAAGCATGGTTAAACTGACTCTTTTTAAAACATTAATTCATGTGCAGTGAGAGAATGGTAACCACAAATGAGGGGATCTTTTAAAATTAATCTTATTGTGACCATCCAAGGGGGCAACTCCCTTACCTGGGAGTTTGACACTTTGAGGTACCCTGCTAGCTACCTCCTCCAGTACGGAGCTATAGCAGTGGTCAACTTGCAGCTTAGGAGTCTGCAGATAGAAATGGAATGAGTGACCACCAGCTAGATAAAGGCAGGACCAAGTGCATCAGGCTGTCTAACTAGATTTCTTTCTGAATTGCACTGAATCTTGGCTAACCCAAGTGTACAGGGTGTTGGGAGGGTGTTACAGGAGGAAGATTAGGAAATTATTAGCAACAGAGGATATCAGTAAGACATTTCTCCAATCACTGAATTTAGACCAGTCCAGTATGTTCACTAGGTGGAATCTGGTTAGAGATCTCAAGCGGTTATTGAAGAACAGCCAGCAGTTATGGTGCAGATCAGTATGAGTGACAAAAGTAGAAAGAGTGATGAGGCCGAGCAGGCAATTTTACTGGGTTTGGAAAGAAACAAGCAAGTAGGACCCTTAAAAGTAGTAAGCTCCAGATTAATTCCAGTGTCATGCATTAGTGAGTTTAGAAATAGGAGGATACAGAAGCTGAATACCTGTTTGGAGAGATGATGCAGTTGGGATAGTTTTCAATTCTGAGGACATTAGGGCTGTTTGTGAGGCAGGTGGGTCCTGTACAAGTTGCACCACAAATGAACTGTGATGTGCTGAAGTGATGGTTTGCTGGTGCTGAAGGGAGGATTTAATCAAACATGACAAGGGAATCAGAACCAGAGGGCTGGGTGCACAAATGATTTGAAGATGTAGATCACACTGAAAGATGTTTTCATGCTGTACATCTCTATGACTCTATAAAAAAGAAAAGTATTAAGGGGCATCAGATTAACAGGTGATGCATTAAGGTCTAAATTAGATTAACAGGAGTGTGGTAAATAGGGTAGGTGAGCTGCAGGCCTGAATAGCCACATGGAAGTATGATGTGGTGGTTGTTATATGAGGTAATGGCTCTGAAAGGGTTAAGATTAGAGACTACATTAATCATCACCCAATCTAATGATATCATGAAGTATTTGGTGGAGAATAGAGGAGTCTAGGCCAAGATCCCATGGAGACAGATGTGTCACCAATGTCTCCTAATAGGCTTTACTACTATTCTAATTAGCCCATGTAACTTGGAGCTATTATTATCATGGTGAGGGGGGTGACTGAAAATGACATCCCTTCATGTTAACTTCAACCAGCGTGGAAATCAAACTTGTTCTGTCAGCATCGCTCTGTATCACAAACCAGCTATCCAGCCAACTGAGCTAATTGACCCCCAAAGATGGCTTTTACTGATGCAGCTGAAGATGGTTGGGCCTAGGACAGTACTCTGAGGAGTTCCTGCAGCGACATCTTGGGTCTGAGATAATTGATCTCCTTTGTATGCAACTATCTACCTTTGTGCTAAGTCTGGGGCCCAGCAGTGGAAAGTTTACTCGCTGGTTCCCATTAACATTAGTTCTGCTCAGGCTCTTTGATGCCAATTGCAGTTTGACTTCAAAGGCAGTAGCTCTTACCTCATTTCTGGAGTTCAGCAGTTTTGTCCATCTTTGAATAAAGGCTATAATGAGTTCAGGAACTGATTGGCCCTGGTGGAACCCAAACGGAGCATCCTTGAACAGGTTAGTTTTGCATACGCCACTTATTAGCACTGTAGATGACTCCTATCATCAACTTGATGACAAAGCACAGACTGATGGAGCAATATTTAGTTGGGTTGAATTTATCCTGCTTTTTGTGCAAGAGCACACTTGGATAGTTTTCACATTGTTGGGTAGATGCCAGTTTTGTAGCTCTACTAGAATGGTTTGGCCAAGGGTGTGTCTAGTTCTGGAGCACAGAGTTCCAGTTTTATTGCTAGAATGTTGCTAGGGCCCTTGGCTTTTGCACTATCGAACACTTTCAGCCACTTCTTGGTATCATGTTGAGTGAGTTAAATTGGCTGAAGACTGGTATTTGTGATGCGGGGGACCTCAGAGAAGCAATTGTAATTAAATGCAGGACCACATTTTTCTGTCAAGAATTGCAGCCCCCATGGTGTCAAAGCCATTTATAGGAAAATATGAATTGGATTTGCATCCATGTAGGATTACTAAGACTGTCCTAATTAATTTTCATACTGGGAAGTTGTGCACACAGTTTATTTGGATTAAAAGCCATTTCCTACCGCTTCATGTACAATACACTATGTTACCTTGTTCACCCTAATTTCAGAGTCATTGGGGTTTCACACTGTTCATTGCCATTGAATTGAATGCACTCTATAGTGATATATAATTGGTGTCTAGGTACAAGTTTAAAAACCTTGTAATCAGTTTGTCATATGACCCATTGAAATACCACTGCCCTATCTTCAATAAAGAGCTGGTGCAATGGTGAAAGTTGGTTACCTGGCATTGAATAATATAATTTTCTGATAAGTCAAAAAGGAGAAAAGTAAATTTTTGAAAAGTCATAATGATAATCTAGTCAGCATAATTAATTGTGCACAGTTATCAGTGTTTTTAGATGTGTGCTTTTATTAACATTGTTTTATCTTGCACATAAACAATTACCAATGTTATAAAAATCACCAGTGCACACATGTATGCTTGTTCACTGTTAGCTAACTTTCAGTCAGGTGTAAAGCCGGTCTTTTGTACGTCATTGTACCTTGTGGAGAGGCAATGGCCGTTTGCTTTTATCACTGGACTTTTAATCCAGAAGGGAGAGAGTAATGACTGCAGCTGCTGAAGATCAGAGTCGAGAGTGTGATGCTGGAAAAGCACAATGGGTTAGGCAGCATCCGAGGAGCAAGGGCATAAGCCCTTCATTAGGAATGACATGGGGTTTATGCTCGAAATATTGACTCTCCTGCTCCTCGGATGCTGCCTGACCTGCTGAGTTTTTCCAGTTACACTCTGCTGTTAATCCAGAAACTCAGCTAATGTTCTGGGCAATCAGGTTCAAATAATGCCATAGCCAATGGTGAAATGTGAATTCAATAAAAATCTAGAATTAAGAGTCTAATGGTGACCATGAGTCCATTGCCAATTGTTGGGAAATAAAACTCATCCAGTTCACTAATATCCTTTCAGGAAGGAAACTGTCATCCTTACCTGGTCTATCTTACATGTAAGTCCAGACCCACAGCAATGTAGTTGACTCTCAACTGTCCCCTGAGCAATTAAGTATAGACAATAAATGCTGGCCCAGCTAGTGATGCCCAACTGAATTTAAAAAAAGCATTGTATTTGTTTTGTACACTACAGCTGTTAAAACTTTGGTTAAAAGCATTTTACAATAAGAGTAATAATTATAAATTGTTGGAGACAAAATATAATTTTTAAAAAATACAAAGTTAGAAGTCAAATTTGTTCTGAAATTTCACGAACAATTTCAGGAAAACTGCAACTTGTAAATCACACAATCTGCATATTCGTCTAAAGGGTGTGATTTCATTAGATGAGCTATTCTTCTCTTTATAAAATGTATGTATCTAGGCAAGAATGTAACCTTATTAAATATTGGTGAGCAAAGCACACAGATACTTTATTCAAAGCTACAGGGCGTTATCTGCTTGACAGTTTACTATGGCTTACTTCCCAGAACAAGCTCCATGAACTCTGTTACTTTCTGACTGCTGCAGCAAGGTTACATGTCAGGCGATGCTGTCAGGGGTTTCTTTGTAACAAATTCACCAATCTGTTCTTTCAGCAAACATACATGATTTCTGCAAATAGAAAACTGGGGAAATCCTGCTGCAGCACACTATTTTACAATAACGCTTAAAAGATATTTATCCCTGGCATTGGTGTGGGCTGTTGAACTGTTCCAAGTGAGGTCATTGCAGGAAGGTGCTTAAGTGGACATTGTGCCTGTGGCTGAAAGAAAGTAAAAGGTCAGCCAGGATTCCTGCTTCCAATTGCTAAGCAGTGGATTCTGCTATAAAGTGGGTGAGGACAGGATAGAGTTCAGAACTCATTTGTTGATTTTATTAGATTTATTTATTGTCATGTGTATCTTGCTACAAAATACAGTGAAAAGTATTGTATCGTGTTGCCACTTTCTGGCACCGTCTTAAAACACAGAAAGATAAACAAAAACATAGAACATATAGGTGGGAAAATGCAGAAATAAGGTGTTCAACTTTACTTCTTGTTAAAATGCTCCAACCTGAGCCATGAGCCTAATGGCCAGGCACGAGTCCCCCCTCACCATGCCACTGCCGCAAGGAAGGTCGCCACTGTTTGGCACCAACCCACCTTAACTGATGCTGCTCACCACTATGAGTCCTCGCTGGACCTCGCTAATGCAGATACCATTAATGCTGCCAGGTACCGCACTGGCCCAAACTCGACTCTGTCACCATCATGTTGCTAGCCTAATCAATCTGCGCTGCTGAGCCTACCTGAATAGTGCTGCTGAGACAACTTGAACTGTGCTGCTGGACATACTTGAACTGCGCTGCTGGGCCTATTCAAACTGCAGTAATGAGTCTATTCAAACAACACTGCTGGGCCTACTCAAACTGCGTTGCTGGGCCTACTCAAACTGCGTTGCTGAGCCTACTCGAATTGCACTGCTGGGCCTACTCAAACTGTGCTGCTTGGCCTACTCAAACTGCACTGATGTGTCTACTCAAACTGCAGTGCTGGGCCTATTTAAACTGCAATGTTGGGCCTACTCAAACTGCACTGCTGGGCCTATTTAGACTCCACTGCTAGGCCTACTCAAACTGCACTGCTGGGCCGATTTAAACTCCACTGCTAGGCCTACTCAAATTGCACTACTGGGCCTTCTCAAACTAGGCTGCTGAGTCTACTCAATGCCATGTTGCAGGGCCCACTCACTGCCTCCAATGCCATTGCCCCAACTGAGCTTTTCTCCAAGTTGTAAGTAAAATAAGATAGAAGAGAAAGAAAAAAACAAGAGAAGAGAGGAAAAAAAAAGAAAGAAAAAGGAAAGCAGATGGTGTGGACAAATCCCAGGCTCAAAAGCCTCACCCCACCACCATTTAATGGAAGGGTTGTCTCTTTCAGTTACAAGGTGGAACAGCACTAAACACTCATAGACAAGGATGCCAGCTTACAAAGGACCTCCATTAGAATTGGATGACTGTTTGACCAGACTTTTTTTTTGATTGGTTCTGATTTGGATGTTGCTAAGCAATTCAATTGTTCCAACTCATGACTTTCCAGGGTATGCACTCTCCTGGATACAAACCTAATAGTTATCATACTCAAATTAGGTCGTCAGTTTGTTTTGTTGTCTCAAATCCACATGCTGGCAACAACTGCGATGGCTTGCCAGCTGGACCCTAAAGGCAATTTTAGCTGTTTGGCCTAGGCTTGGCTTTGTTTTGGGGATTTTCTGTGAGCCAACCTAAGAGACCCTCTGTTCAGGATATGTCCAGAGTGAAGCTATGCAGTTACCTTCATCCAGATGTTGTTCCCCAAGCTCAGTCGGACAGGCAAGAATGTCCACTTCCATTAGGATGCCCTGAAACTCATTTGCCCTACTTGCCATACTTTCCATTCTTAAAGTCAATTGTAGTGCCTGTTCGAAATCCAAATGGGCTTCAAGCCAGTAGGTGCTTTTGCATGGTGACATCATCAATCCCACATACCAACTGGTCTCTAACCATCTCTTTTGGGTGAAATCAAAGTCACATGCCTCTTCCAGTCATTTTAACGTTATCAAAAACCCTATCACGATTCCCTTGGTTCTCAAATTGCCATGCATAACTGAAACAGCTGGTGGTGATTAGGGAAACCAAAGGGCCAGAATTAAAACCTTTTTGGATTCAGAGAGACCAGATCGCAAAAGAGGTCAGCATATTATTATGGGAAACAAGAGCGATTGTCCTGAGCAAAGGTTGCAGTTAGATACTGGCTGAACTCCTCTAGGGTCATCCAGGGCTCTGGATGAAAATGCTGGCGAGAAGTTATGTCTGGTGGCCAGGCTTAGATACTGACATAGCCATGTTAGTGGGGCAGTGCCAACAAAGACAAAATTATCCACAAATAGCTCCTTCACATTCCTGGGGATGGCCAGATAAGTCTTGGACTTGGTTAGACTTTAAACCCATGAAGGAACCTGTATAGTCAATGTTCTTAGTCATTGTGGAAGCCCACTCAAAGAGTTCAATCACCAAACACGGGGATAACAATAGAAAAACTGTGTGCATCTTTTTCAGTATGCAGACTCCAGGAAGTGTTGATCACAGGTAACAGGCCACAATAGGGAATTTGACTGTTTCTTAAAGTCGAATTGTGTTCGACACATAAGGACAGCTATACACCATCCATCATCCAATGGTCTGACAGAAAGAGCAGTCCAAACTTTGACGGCAGGCTTGAAGAAACAGCCTATAGCCTCGCTAGATACCAAGCCATCATGGTTCTTATTTGATTATAGCACAAACAATTCCGCATGCAAGTACAGAGATAGCACTGCAAACTTGCCAATGAGTAGAAGACTCCATACTGGATCTTCCCATACCTGGGGGATGGGAGGGGGGGGGGTGAGGTTGTGTGACGAGGCATCAGGAATGCCAGTGCCAGACCCAAGACTCTACCAAGTGAGAGAGACAGTTTAGTACAGAGGATGAAGTTCATGGAAATGGTCCTGCATGGGAAAGGGACATGATTGACACAAGGTCAGGACCAGTGATGTATAAAGTTCAGGTGGGTGTGATGGTCCTGAATAAGCATGTGGACCATATGAAAGCCACAAACTCGCAAATGGTGCAGGAGCAAAATGTGCCCAGATCTTTGGCGCTATCAGAAAATCACCTGGAACCTCCGGGTTTATCTTTTCCATTAAGGGTAAATGAGGGTTCTGAATCCGAGATGGATGTGACAGATGTAGCCACGTTGATGTCTTTGCTGGCAGAAGAAGAAAGTGAATTTCTACTGAAGCAATACTGACGCAAGAGGTGAGCTCCCGTATGATATCAGACGCCACGTTGGAGGAACTTGATCCAGTGCTAAAATGCCCCAGGAGGGTCTCCAAGAGAAAGTTGAAACTTTATTGCTGGAACAGCACAGCAGGTCAGGCAGCATCCAGGGAACAGGAGATTCGACGTTTCGGGCACAGGCCCTTCTTCAGGAATGAGCAGAGAGTGTTCAGCAGGAGAAGATAAAAGGTAGGGAGGAGGGACTTGGAGGAGGGGCGTTGGAAATGTGATAGGTGGAAAGAGGTCAAGGTGAGGGTGATAGGTCGGAGTAGGATGGAGGCGGAGAGGTCAAGAAGAAGACTGCAGGTCAGGAAGGCGGTGCCGGGCTGGAGGGATTTGGCTGAGACAAGGTGGGGGGGAGGGGGGATGAAGAAACTGGTGAAGTCCAAGTTCATCCCCTGTGGTTGGAGGGTTCCCAGTCGGAAGATAAGACGCTCCTCCTCCGACCGTCGCGTTGTTGTGGTTTGGCGGTGGATGAGTCCAATGACCTGCATATCCTCGGTGGAGTGGGAGGGGGAGTTGAAATGCTGTGCTACAGGGTGGTTGGGTTGGTTCGTCCGGGTGGCCCAGAGGTGCTCTCTGAATCGCTCCGCAAGTAGGCGGCCTGTCTCCCCAATATAGAGGAGGCCACACCGGCTGCAGCGGATGCAGTAGATGATGTGGGTGGAGGTGCAGGTGAATCTGTGGCGGATATGGAAGTTTCCTTTGGGACCTTGGAGAGAAGTGAGGGGGGAGGTGTGGGCGTAAGTGTTGCACCTCCTGCGGTTGCAAGGGAAGGTGCCGGGAGTGGAGGTTGGGTCGGTGGGGGGTGTGGATCTGACAAGGGAGTCGCGGAGGGAGTGGTCTCTACGGAAAGCTGATAGGGGAGGGGAGGGAAATATATCCTTGGTGCTGCTGCTGAACACTCTCTGCTCATTCCTGAAGAAGGGCCTGTGCCCGAAACGTCGAATCTCCTGTTCCCTGGATGCTGCCTGACCTGCTGTGCTGTTCCAGCAATAAAGTTTCAACTTTGATCTCCAGCATCTGCAGACCTCACTTTCTTCTCCAAGAGAAAGGACAGGCCTTTGTCCTTGGACAAAAGACTTAACGCAATCAGCCAGCTGGATATTATTGAATATGTGGAGAGAAATCCAAGTTAACATTTTGGGTCGAGTGACCCTTCCTTTGAACTTGAGGCACATTTTGCTCCTGTAATGTCTGAGGTTCTGAGAAAGCATCACTTGACTCAAAGCATTAACTCTGATTCCTCTGCACAGATGCTGCAAGATCTGCTGAACCTTTCCAGCAATTTCTGTTGATTTACAGCATCTGCAATTCTTTGGGGTTTTTTTTCTCATAGAATATGAGTTCCCTGATTGGGGTTGATAATCTGGCCCAATCAGGGAACCCTGACTGATAGATCAAAAGAGGAGTATCAGAATTCCTGATCTGTTGGCAAGGGCTTCCTTGAAATAACTCCACGGAGGCCAATATCCCATCACCAAGTCACCTTTCATTTACATGTGTAAAGCCTTTGATTCTGGGACATCCTCATTGAAATCAGCAGCCAGCGTGCCAGAAATTCTTCCGCTCCGGATGCTGAGTCTGATGAGGCTGTGCCAGACTCAAGAACTTTCCATGTGTAAATGAAAGGTAACTTGAACAGAATACACACTATTGTCATGTGCAGTTGAATGAATGCAGTGAAAAGTCTGTTGTGTCACCTCTTGGCTCCATCTTAAATACTGGATACCTAGATACTTTAAGTGTTGTCACGGAATTGAAATAGCGGAAAAAAAAGATTAGCATGGGAATACAGAGTTTAAAAGTCCAGAATGAGAATAAAAAGTATCTTTAAAGTACTCAAGTTACAGACCTTTTCCAAATGAGCCTGCGTCTGCTGGGCTTCAGAACATGAGGCCACTCTGCTGGTGATGGGATACTGACCGCTGTGGAATTATTTCAAGCCAGGCTGACCAGCTAGTACAGCCTGACCCAGTATCAGCACCATACACCATGCCTTCGGGGACAGGTGGAGAATAACAGAACGTCCCTCAGTCATCGACCACCTTGCCAGTTCTATCACTTAGATTGCACTTCCCAATTGCACCAAATTTCAGAAGGCCACTTAGATAACCACTCAGGGTAAGCACCCGGTGAATATATGTAAGTGCTGTCTCATGTAACATTGTTAACTTTTAATGTAGTTCAACAGTAATGATTGACTGTGTATTGACGTAATCTATAGTAGTTATTCTTGTGATTCTCTTTGGAAGGGGTTGAAAGGACTGAATGAAGAAAACCAGACAGTCTAGCATGTGTGTGAACAGCAAAGTGCTGCAAAGCACCAGCCACTGGCAGAAAAATAGCTCTTTGAAAGGCACCTGTTCATAAAACATTAGTGCAGAGGAACACAGAAGCCGACCTAGAGAAATCTACAGAGAAAGTTCGACATTCAAAGACAACAGTTGGTTTTTGAAAGTGATTTGCTGTAAATTTAAGAGGTAATTTACCAGACTAGTATTGTATAGTGGAAGGTAAAAGATAGATTTAAGAGGAAGGAGTTGTAAATAGTTGTGGTTTTAATGTTCTCTGTTGGACTTAAAGAATAAAATTGTTAATTTTTACTTAAAATAGTGAAATCTGGGATAGTTCTTTGCCTCTTGAAACTTAACAGATGCATGCTCATCTGGTATCTGGATAGTTGTCTTAGGAGTTATTAGATTTGGCATCAGAGATATATACCTTTTCATCTAGCAAAGTCAACCATCAACGTTGTGCTGGGGGTCAAAGATACTCACAATGAATGAGCATCCCATTCTCAGATCATTGTAGCAGGATCTGCTGCCAATAGACACACACTGCTACAGGTTGAGGGCATGGAAGCCCCTCCTGCCTACAGCTCCAAGTTTAAATGAGAGGTTTGCATGGCTATCTGTGTACTGTCTATGGACCTTACAGAATTCTGTAAGCCTGTCAAATCATAGAACTCTTCCTCCTTTCCAGCAATAGGGAATAAAATACAATCATTCCCCTAGAGTGCATGGAACCATAGAAACCTCCCTAATGCAGATGTGTACACAGGATTGAGAGATTGTGATATGAAAGTTAAGTAACATGTGGCATCCTGGAAGATTTCAGTAGCATGAAAATTAATTGTTTCTGTGAGCATGATTACCACAGACAGCTTGCTTCAATAATTTTGCTCCATGACTACTCAGCTCTCTATTCATAAAGCACACCTTCCTCATGCATAGCTCCTGTCATATAAGAGCAAGCAGCTCACCTTGGCCTCCAGTCCATGTCTGTCGCAGTAGCTGGTGCTACATTTCCTGCTCTCATCTCCTCCTCCAATTTCTCAAGAAAGATTACCCTTCCCTTGCTGACACCTGAGATGTCCAATACTATAGAGTAGCACAGTCCCCACTCTTTTTACGGCAAAGTGCTGGCAAAGTATTGATAGTTAGTGAAGCCTTAACAAAGTCTTCCAATAATGGTGGATTGTTACTAGAATGAAAAAAAGCCATTGCCTCATCTAATCGATGTTGACTCCCTACAGTGTAATCCATTGAGTCCCACTTCCCTGATTTATCCCCATAGTTCATCAGGCTTATTTCCCTCAAATGCCCATCCTTTTGAGATTATTCATCACTTCCACCACCCTCTTAGGCAGTAAATTTCAGATCAGTGCAACTCAATGCTTAAAAACACGATGCTGTTCCTCACATTCCTCGATCTATTTCTTATACTACAACTTAAATTCGTGCACCTCTGCTCCTTTTGCCATCAGCTAATGGGAGCAACTGAAAAATCCTCTTCAAATGCAGATTGGTCTGTCAATTTCAATTGACAATTGAATATTGAATACTGTACTTGGCTTTAAGTGCCACACACATCAGCCTTCGGAATAAATGGTTTAAACCAATGCAGCTGGTCACCGTTGGGAGAGGTCAGTGAATGAAGCCTTTAATTAAAATGTCAGCAGGTAATTTAGTCGTGAATCTAGATGGAGGATAGAGTTCATGGTCTGAAGTTATTGAGTCTTGAAGGCTATAAAGTGCCTGAGCAAGTGTTAGGCTTCACTGAAATATTGCAGTGGGATCAGACAGAGAAGTTAGCATGAGACCAAAAATGGTTTGCTCTCAGCAGAGCTAATGCTTTGTCTGCTATTAACACCCACCACAAACACTTACTCTTCACCTGTATCACTTTGCTTCTACATTAAGATTCTCTTTTGCTCTAGGTTACCTTTACCATTGCTCCTCCTTCCATCTTTTTCTATATTAAACCCTGACGTTTTCTAGCCCCTTTTAGTTTAATGGAAAAATCATGGGCGGCATGGTGGCTCAGTGGTTAGCACTGTTGCCTCACAGCACTAGGGACCCAGGTTTGATTCCTGCCTTGGGCAACTGCCTGTGTGGAGTTTGCACAGTCTCCCTGTGTCTGTGTGGGTTTCCTCCCACCATCCAAAGATGAGCAGGTCAGGTGAATTGGTCATGCGCAATTGGTTATAGGTGCATTAGTCAGAGGCAAAAGTGAGGACTGCAGGTACTGGAAACCAGAGTTTAGATTAGAGTGATGCTGGAAAAGCACAGCAGGTCAGGCAGCATCCAAGGAGTAGGAAAATCGACGTTTCGAGCAAAAGCCCTTCATCAGGAATAGAGGCAGGAAGCCTCCAGGGTAGATAAATAAATTAGGGTGGGTGGGTGTGTGTGTGCTGGGGAGAAGGTAACAAAGAGTGCAGTAGGTGAATGGGGGTGGGGATGGAGGTGATAGGTCAGAGAGGAGGGTGGGGGAAAGTAGCAAAGAGTACAATACGTGAATGGGGGTGGATATAGAGGTGATAGATTCTCGTGATCTGTCCTCATGACCTGTCCTAACTGCCAATCTCCCTTCCCACCTATCCGCTACATCCTCCTCTCTGACCTATCACCTCCATCCCCACCCCCATTCACCTATTGCACTTTTTCCTACTTTTCCCATAGTCCCAACCCCCAATTTATCTCTCCACCCTGGAGGCTTCCTGCCTCTATTCCTGATGAAGGGCCTTTGCCCAAAATGTCGATTTTCCTGCTCCTCGGATGCTGCCTGACCTGCTGTGCTTTTCCAGCACCATTCTGATCTAAGCATTAATCAGAGGGCAATGGGGCTGGGTGGGTTACTCTTCAGAGGGTTGGTTGGGATAAAGGGCCTGTTTCCCCACTGTAGGGAATCTAATCTAATCATATTGGACTGGAATTACTAACTGTACCTTTTCTCATAGATACTCATGGAGCTACTGCGTTTCTCCATCGCACTCTGTTTAATTCTATTTTATGAGCCCACTTTTGTCACCATGGGGGCAAGTTAGCATCTGAAGTATTCAAAGTCGCCATCTTAGTTTTATAATAAAATAAAATCCTGTATTTGAACAGTTACATGACAGGAAGTTAAAAGCAAATATAATAACATCATTAAGTGCAGCCAGGATATACATAATATTGTTCATTGTATTCAAAATGTATCATTACATTTTTAATTAAAACAGGTACTTATTTCTTGGATATGTTGGAGGTATATTAGCAGAATTATGATTTATATTAAAGAATGTTCAATTTAACATTCTGTCGTAATATAAATGAATGTGTGGGCCTTGACAGTGAGAATTACCAATTGGCATCCTTCCATCTTCAAGAAATGGTGGGAATAAACTTTTATGTTTAATTTCATGAGTATTGTTATGATTCTTGCACCAAACGATTATGTCTAAAAGCTATTTGAATTTCCAGTGACATTCTCAAAGGCCCTTAAAGCCAACATTTGGTAATCACTATTTCAGCCTGCACTTTATACTCTAAACTATAGGAAGGATTTTCCCATTTAACTTGCAAAATAGTTGAAAATCCCTCACTGCAGTTATGCCTTTACACTGTACTTTAAGTGGATACTTCATTCTCCAGGAACTGTTCCAAAGCTATTCTCAGCTCTTGATGACTTGCTTCCTTTTTCCTTTTCTAACCGGATAATCTCAAATCCTCGAAATGGTTTTCACAGCGAAGGCTATGGTGGAATTTCCTCCCCTGGGCCAAAGATCCGTGAATCATCCAGCCTTCTTTAAATCCTTAGGAACTCTGTTCCTTCAATCCAAATGCAAACCCCCACTCACTTTCTGCATGGGGAAGATTAAAGACTGGTTGTCCCCCAGCTCTCTGCTCCCTTTAGGAATCTAACAGACTGATTTGTCTCTGTTGCATTCAATCAGAACTTAGAAACCCATAGAAGTAAATACTAGCATGGTTTATTATACACTCTAACCCTCTCTAAGTCAATCTCCATGGAAACATGAATCGTATGGGCCTTGTATCCAGGTAAAAGTGTTGATTACCTATCCTACAGGCCAGGTAAAAACAATGACTGCAGATGCTGGAAACCAGATTCTGGATCAGTGGTGCTGGAAGAGCACAGCAATTCAGGCAGCATCCGAGGACAGGCAAAATCGACGTTTCGGGCAAAAGCCCATCCTACAGGCCATCATACTGTTTTTGAATTAAATACATGTTTTAAAATATAACAATTTATAAAATCTGACATTCCTAACACTTGGCACCATAGAGGAAGGCTCATGTTGGTGGGTTATTAGCTTATTCCCTGGAGACCCTCAGAGGGCAATGGCTGACGAATACAATATTTTGTTCCTTTACATTGTCAGGTAGTCTATGCCCATACACCATCATATTTGGCTTATAACCCATGAATTGCAACCTCCTGTGTTGGCTCTCACACAGGTAAGAGAAAGGATGAAGTTTCCCCTCCAATTGTTATTACATGTGAAATGTCGTCCCTACTGTTGTGGCTGCATCACCAGGTAGGACTTGGACCTATCGATTATCAAGCTTACTCTCGGACTTATAGACTAAATTCAGAGGAAGGGCAGAAGGCCGCTTGTCTGAAACACACACACAATTGCAGAAGTTTCCAAAAGGTACTTGCACAAAGAAATCATGCTAGTATCTTGCACTATCTAAGCCAGACCCAAAAGGCAGTGAAAACCATCTGGCACATAGCTGGGACTTGGTAGTTGGATGTCAGGGCATGTCCATATTTCAGTGGGCCTGTATGTTGCAGATTCTCTAAAATACCCTGTAATTCAGCCTAGGGCCATAGACTGCCTCATTGCCATGAGTAGCCTGGACAAACACTACACACTTCCTTTTGTGTACAGGAGAACATTATGGATTCAGCTCCCTCTCCGTGTTAAGCTAGCAAATAGCAATGGATCATGCTCTGCATTTGGTGCACATTTGCCTGCAGCAAACCATTGACAAGCTGATTTATCACGAGCTGTGTCATAATCAATTCTAATCTTCTATAAATCAAAGAACTGCAAATGCTGGAGATCAGAAACAAAAACAGAATTTGCCAAGCTCAGCAGGTCTGCTAGTATCTTTGCAGAGCTAATATTTCGAGTCTGGTGACTTCATCACTGTCCCCTGCATTTGTTGTTAAGGGTGAAGTGTTGTTTTGGCTGCACAGGTAGGACTTGGAGATATAGACTGCCCAGCATCTCCATCTTACTAATAAACTTATAGACTGAACTCAGAGGACGGGTAAGAGCTCTGACGAAGAGACACTAGAGCTGAAACATTCATTCTGCTTTCTTCTCACAGATGTTGCCAGACCTCTTGGGGTTCACGAGCAATTCCTGTTTTATTTCAATTCTAATACTGTATATATATATATATATATGCACCTTTCCTATCAGAGTGGTTTCACAGCTATTAAGAGCAGGATCCTATGCATTTTCCCTCATGGGTGTTGAAGTTAATTGCTTAAGCACTGCGACTGTCTATCTTGACTGAACTGAATGCATTGGCATATTATTCAACAGAACAGTCATCACATGAACCCGAACATGTGTCCATCCATCATTAAAAAATGTACATTTTCTGGGAGGAACTACCATATAAGATTTAGGAGCCTGATTGATTTTTAACTTTTCTCCTTGATTAGAACTAATGAGATATATTAAATTGCTGGCAAGTAGCAACCAAATTAGCACAGACCACGAATCAAATCATATACCTTCCTGGCCCATTAATCACAGTGTGATGCAGTTATTTTAGTCAGCCCTAGAGAGTGGTGTATTTGTGGAATTATTTACTGAAGAGTGCTGTAGACGTTGGATCATTAAGTATATCCAAGGCTGAGATAGGCTTGATAGACGTGTAAAGAGTAAATGAATCAAGGGTATGGGGAAAATGCAGGAAAGTGAAGGTGTGAAAGTGCAGAAAGAGATAAGGATTATCAGATCAGCCATGATCTCATTGAATGATGGGGCAGGCTCGATGGGTTGAATGTCCTGTTTCTGCTCCTACATCTTGAGGTCTTATGTGCCAGAAGAGGTCTGCAACATATTGTAGCACATTAAACCATTGACTGTGGAACGACTCCGAGACGAGTCCAAAGGTACATTTACAGGATTAGGAGAAGAACATCTGAAAGTGGATGAGAATGTAAGACCAATTCTACTAATCAAGCATCAGACACTTGGAGATCCAATAGTAACTGAACAACAGATATAGTACAAGAGATACCACTATACCAACAAATGACATGGGAACCACATCTAGATGAATAGCCAATGACAACATGAATGTGCAACATCAAGATTATGTTTGCAATGTATGTGCAGAGACTTGTGAGAATAATGAACTGTTAATGCATGAGAATAGTAGCATAAATATGTACGTGTAAATTGGCTGACTCAAGATGTACACTTTAAATAATACAAATTGCTTTTATGTCTAAAAAAGAGAATGTTTAGATTGAAATTCAATCATGCTTGAATGTCCTTCCTGGTCTGTTATAATCATGTGACTTCTACCATACAGCACCCACCATTTAGGCAGAATGACCAGAATGATTTCTTTAATATGCTCAGAACACAACTAAAGCTGAGAAGTAAGAATTGAAAGTATTGATTAATTTCCTGACTATGTACTGAATATCAAAGTCTCGCATTCTTTCGAGTAAGTTTTATTGTCATAGGCATAACTATTCTTCACTTGTTGCACATTGCCATTGGAAATAACAATGAAACTGACAAAACAAGGCATACTGGTCCAACTGGTCATGTGTACTTCACAATGGATGCCCTGTAGGACTAGTCCCTTTATTTCCAAGTATTACTGATTTTCTACTGTTTTTTTTCTCTCTCTGGGGTTCCATATATTATGATGAGATGAAAATGAAAATCAACAATGGCATTTATGCTTGACTGACCTGTGGTTTCCAGATATTTGATGTTAATTCCAACCATGTAGAGAAGTTTTAAAAGTATGCCAGGAAACAGATTAAAGGAACTTTCAAATTTCTATAGTTTATTTTCTGATCTGACAATCTTCCAAAATATCCACTCGCTTCCAACAAATAAAGCATTCCTTTGTATGGATTTAGAAATAAAAGGATTTTGTAACATTAGTGAATATTTCACTGCGGTGCTTGATTTGAATTTTCCTGTAACACAGGCAGGTAGAGATTCCTTAGTAAATGGAATAACAAAATTCAAAGCTGCTACTCCTTTAAGTTCACAGATGGATACAGAACCGGACAAAATGTTTTAGGCAGAAAGGGCTAATTGCCAGGAAGGGTGTTTGACTTGGCTTATGTTGCATGGACTGTT
This sequence comes from Chiloscyllium plagiosum, assembly GCF_037043375.1. Taxonomy (NCBI): domain Eukaryota; kingdom Metazoa; phylum Chordata; class Chondrichthyes; order Orectolobiformes; family Hemiscylliidae; genus Chiloscyllium; species Chiloscyllium plagiosum. Next base: position 102,807,796 of record NW_028270144.1, on the reverse strand, counting down.
TGCCAAAATTGAACAGCACAGCAAGGTTACAGAGACACAGGGTTCTTACAATTTCTGGAAGCAATTAATATATTGAATGCTACTCTGAAGTTAATTGGACAAAATGAGAGCTTGAGTAGTGTCAGTACGGTAAATATGAATTTGTTTTGGAGTCTTTTTAGTTAAATATATATTTTCATGTTGCCTCTTGAAACAGAATAAACACAAAATGGAATTTAAAATGATTCTAAAACAAGCAAATTAAGCATTAAAACTGCTCACCATAGAAGATACTTAAGTGATCCAATGTTGTTTTCTGTGTCTCTTAATTTATGGTTGTTGTAACTTTTTTTCTTAATTGCCATAATTCATTATTTAGACAGTGTAGAAATCTGGGCAGAAATGGTAGCAAGGAGTTGCTTTGATATTCTGTGGGGGTTCTACTGAATTTAATAGGTTTTATTTACATCATAATGGGAGCTTCATTTCAGGGGACCTGATGAATACAAATTCTTTCTCAAATATTGAATTGTTCCTTCCCTGAGCTGAATGCCAGTCTTTCCATTGGAGCTGATTCTTTTAATCCAATCTCTTCAGCCAAAACTTTTAGTTATCCTCCCTGACCATTTTTCTTCACCGGCACTGGCTTGCCTTATTTAGGAAATACCTTTAGACATTTCTTATATTGAAGATGCCGAAACACATTGCTATTGTTATACTTGATGTCAGCTGGCAAACACATTTAAGAAACCACTTGAAGAGAGTCTCCAGTATTATATGATCGTGTACAAGCTTAATTCATTGAAGACCACGACAGGGAGTAATATCTTTAAAAGGGATACCTAATTGCTGCTGACTTTTGAAACCTTTTCTCCTCTCCTACTGACGGGAGAGTTGCCTTTAACAGGATACGAACTGTGGGTATTAGAATACATCAAGCCTCTTGCCATAGTTTCTTTGAAAATAGAAGAGAATGGTATCTTTCCCTGAAGTTTGGGGATGGTGCTTTAGTTTATTTTGTCACAGAGATATTTCAAATAATTTAAAATGTTCAATTTAAAGCACATTGCTAAAATACGAAAGAATGAAATGTGGACCACTGATTTTGAACTGTAATATCTTTCAAACATAAATCACTCAAGGAAACATCAATTTGTTTATCCATTTTTGTCAAAATTCTGCAATTGGCTTTGTCAGAATTCCAATGGCAGGACCAATGTCAGTTTCCTGGAAGGTTCTGTTAGTCCATCATTGGAATTAATACAGAGAATCTTCGCAGGTTTTTGGTAGTGTAGTAAGGTTCCTTTTCAAAGGCATATGTAATTTAGGCTTATACCTTAACACTGCTGCCTCACAGCACCAGAGACCCAGGTTCAATTCCCGCCTCAGGCAACTGTCTGTGTGGAGTTTGTGCATTCTCCCCGTGTCTGCATGCGTTTCCTCCCACAGTCCAAAAATGTGCAGGTTAGGTGAATTGGCCGTGCTAAATTGCCCGTAGTGTTAGGTGAAGGGATAAATGTAGGGGAATGGTGGGTTGCTCTTTGGAGGGTCAGTGTGAATTTGTTGGGTCGAAGGGCCTGTTTCCACACTGTAAGTAATCTAATCTAATCTAATTTAAAAAAAGCTCCATGATTGTATTCCTGCTCCTTGCACTAGATCCATAGGACTAACCATGACCCAGCTCCTAGACCAGGGGGCTCCAGACCTCCTGACCCTGAACACCCTGATATGCTGAATGAGTGGGACCAATCTCCTGGACTGATATTGGTGGCTGCCCCTGACCTACGGGGCAGGGATTCCTTGATGCCTGCTAGCCTCCCTGGACTACAGTGTGGATTACTTCCTTTAGACTTTGAGACATGAGCATTCATGTGAAGAACAAGCAGTGTGTTTGCTATGTATGCTGCTGACACATGTTGTAACTGTGAGATTCATGTAACAATGAGCTGTATAGCAAGATGTCCACCTCATTCTGGCTGAGAGGGCAAAGCACCAACAGGCAAGACAAAGAAGCTGTGAGCATCCAGGTAAAAAAATATAGAACATTGGACAGAACTGCACAGGAACATGTCTACACTGACCATGATGCCATTCTACACTAATCCCATCTGCCTGCACATGTTCCATATCCCTCTAATGAAACCAATTCAAGTTTGTCCAACCTCTTCTTATAACTAATACTTTCCAATCCAGACATTGTCCTGGTAAACCTCTTTGGTATCCCCTTCAAAGACTGCACATCTTTCCTCTGGTGTGGTGACCAGAACTGCATACAAGACTCGGCAAAGTGAGTGAGTGCTTAGAGAGAAAGTGAGCAGCCCTTGAGATTCAGCCTGGTCCAGACAGTGGGCTGAATACCTATCCCTCGCAGCAGCATTTCAATGATAATTGTGGTTGCACTCTGACATGTAGTTTAAACTGCAAGAGGATACTGTAAGTGGGTTAGCGATGTGCCATGGTGATGCAGAGAGGCTGCCATGTGTTGTATTTGGAGTACATGATGCTGCTGTCTAGGAACATACCTTGGGAAATTGGTGCTGGGAGTCAAAGATAATGGTCCAGTAGAATAAGCAAGAAGCTGGAGTTGACAAGTTCCTGCTCTGGCCTGGGAAATATTGGCATTTAGGTTCTATCTGTCCCCTGGTAGGATAGCAGCCTGTATATTAATGAAATTAGATTCAGGGTTAATGCGGGTGATGATGTGCAATAATCCCCTTTAATAGGCATCTTGCTGTCTCCAAAGATCTCATCTCAATGTCCGGAATTCTGTTGGAAAATGTAACTTGTTGCTTCCAACATTGAGAAGGGCTTTGCTGAACTTCTCACCCAATTGTTCCTGATTTCTCACCATAACCCATATTGGTTGTCCAGATATGATTACACCCATTATTACTGCAGAAGATCCAGATACACTCAGGTAACTTCTCTCAGAAGGGCAGATGGGTAGAGTGGTAAGTTCCCAAAGTCCAGCCTGAAGAGTTGGCAGGGGTGCAGCATGAAGTTCAATGATCTCACACAGATGGACCATGTTAATGAATGCATCTTTAAAGAAAATCTCCTATCCAATGTGACACCGAACTCTAATGCTTTCCAATGCACCATGGCCCAGCACTCACCTATTAGCACTCTCTAGATGTCAGGATGAGTAACATTTAGATACTCCATCTCATCGTCCCTCACTCACCAATGCTCCATCCACCTCTTGCAGGTTCTAGACTCCTCCAACTATTCAGCTATTGTACAACTATCACACAAAATAGTGTTTCACAGTCAGTATTATTCTGCTCTCACTCTAACAGGTCAAGAAGATTTATAATCTAAGTAGACCTATGAGAGCAGAGCACAGCCAGAGGTAGACAGGAACTTAGTTCCTTTGATCCATTAGCAAAAAATAAACACACAATGATATGCAATCCATACTATAACAACTGGGTAACTTATATTGCATCTTTAACCAGATGATTCAGTCAAGTTAAATAAACAAAATTTGATATTTCCCAGCTTATTGTTTTCTCTCACACACAGCAGAAGATTTTTATACATTCCTATCACAGATCTAATGCTAAGTCCTAATCAGAATCACAGAAGGAGCACCCAGTGCTGAAGGAGACCATTAGCCCATCAGTTCTATTCTCTAGTCCTGCTCTATCGAACATTTGACTGGGATTCTGCATTACTAGTCTTGTGACATTACCACTATGTCACTGCCTCCCCCACAAAAAAACTTTAATACCACCTGTAATTTCTTGCTGTAGTTATATAAACGGCATTGGTTAGGCCACACGTGGAATAACGTGTGCAGTTTTCCTTATTTGAGGAAGGACATCCTTACTAAAGAGGGAGTACAGTGGAGGTTTACCAAATTGATTGCTGAGAAAGCAGGACTGACGTATGAGGAGAAATTGAGTCAGTTAGGGTTGTATTCACTGGAGTTTAGAATAATAAGGGAGATCTCATAGAAACCATTAAAATTCTAACAGGACTAGATGGGTTAGATGCTGGAAGATGTCCCAATGGTGAGGGAGTCCAGAACCAGGGGTTATAGTTTAAGGATAAGGGGGGGGCGACCTGTTAGGATTGAGAAATTTATTCACCCTAAGAATGGTGATTCTGTGGAATTCACTGCCCCAGAAGGTCAAAACATCACATGTTTTCCAGAAGGAGGTAGATACAGCTTTTGTGGCTAAAGGGATCAATAGATATGAGAGGGGAGGATTGGTGTACTGAGCTTGATGATCAGCCATGATCATGTTGCATGGTGTAGCAGGCTCTACAGATGAAAAGACCGAGCCCTGCTCCTATGTTCTATGTCTACATCTAGCTGCCATGGGGGAGTTTGAGCTCATGGCCACAGGGCATTAGCCTGGGTTTTCGATTACTAGCCCAGTAACGCCATGAGCACTACAGCACTGTCTTCTACATTTAATCATGGGATATGGTAGTCACTAGTTAGGTCAGCATTTATTTCCCATTCTTGATTGCCCACAGGGCGATTAAATGTCAGCCACATTGCTGTGGGTGTGCAGTCATGTGTAGGCCAGGCCAGCTAAGGATGGCAGATTTACTTCCCTAAAGGACTTTAGTGAACCTTAATGGGTTTAATAACAATAAATAGTGGTCGTCATTAGGCTGGGTCTTTATTCCAGAATTTAACTGAATTCAAATTTCTCCATCTACCATAATGAGATGTGAACTCATGTTTCCAGAATCCAAAGACACCACCACTATGACACCATCTCCCCGATACAAATGCATGAGTGTATGCAATTTGGGCTGATGTCATATCGGAAAATCCTCATTTAAATTTGAACAAGGGATCAAACAGTTAACTGTCCTCAAATATCCAGTTGGGCTGACTCATCTGCAGATGAAAATGTCTTACAAAGTAAACATAAATCTGCTGAAACCTACAGAAAAATTAAAACTCATAGCCCTTTCTATTCTACATGCTGGTGTTGCCTCTCTCAATAAGCACATAAGAACAGAAGAAATAGGAGCATCTGACTCCTTGCACCTGCTCTAACATTCAGTAAGGTCATGGCTGATTTTTTTGTGCACTCAGCTCTACCTATCCACCTGCTAAGTATAACCCTTAATTCTTTTACTGTTCAAAGATCTATCTTTCCTTTCCTTAAAAACATTAAACAAGGTAGCCTCAACTGCTTCACTGAGCAGGGAATTCCAGACTCACACCCCTTTGGATGAATGAGTTTCTCCTTAACTCATTCCTAATTCTGCTTCTCCTTATTAATACTGTTGAGAAAACCCTCACATTTAAAACTTAATGCATATTTATGAGGTTTACTTTGTAAATGGGATAGAGGCAAAGAAGGATTCTAATACATTTGGCTAAAGAATTATAAATGGACAAGACTAACATAATGCACTGATTGGCATTAATTTATCCTATGCTACTCCTTATTTTCTTATTAATATATTCCTAATTTGCAATGTTAACCTGTAGCATGATTCCAAGGAGTATCCCTTAACATTAAAAAAGATTCCACTGTGAGCTTGAGTTAGACATTGCATTTTAAGGAGGAAGTATCCTGTATGTCTTTATGCCATTGCTGGCTGCTAGAAAATTTACACAATTGCTCTAAACTGTGCCTGATCCAAAACCCATTCAAAACCATGTCAGCCATTCTCAAAATAGATATTTCTCTGCAATGAGTGGAAATGATGAGGAAAGTAATAGCAACAGTCAAAATATGGTTTGTGGAAGGATGCAGCTTTAGATCTAACGGCCAAAGGCATGACATCATGCAACCAACATTTTGGCAGTGAGAAGAGCAGGGAGTTGGATCAATGGCAGGTTGCAGCAGTTTGAAGGACATTCAACACTCCTTCAAACAGACTTTGTACTCTGTAGCACAGCCAGAAGTTCCACTTGCAAACCCATTAATGAGTGAGTCTGAATGGTTGTGTGGTACATAGTGTCAACATGACATTTGGTAATTGGCAATGCGTAATGAGCAAGGGAAATGAGAACTATGTTGTTGGAATGTGTGCTTCCTGTACATTTGGAATATAGCACATGTAAGAGCCTGATGATGAAAACCAAGCCAAAGATTTGTGTAATTATAATATTTCCCATTTTATTTTAGATTTTCCCTAAATAAAACAAAATGATATCAAAATATTTATTAGATAAAGTCAAAATATTCAACTTTTTTTCTGTGTTTCATGAGATGTGGGTGTCATTGAATAAGCAAGCAAGTATTGTCTATCCCTAACTGTCTTTGAGAAAGTGATACTGAGCTGCCTTTTTGACCCCTTGCAATCATTAGGGTGTAGGCACACCCACAGTGAGGTATGAATTTCCAACACTTTGGCTCGGCATAGAGTCAGAGAGTCATAGAGACGTACAGCATGGAAACAGACCCTTCAGTCCAACTGTCCATGCCAACCAGATATCCCGACCCTTTTAAATGTTGTAATTGTATCAGCCTCCACCACTTTCTCTGGCAGCTCATTCCATACACGTACTGCCCTCTGAGTGACAAAGTTGCCCCTAAGGTCTCTTTTATATCTTTCCCTTCTCACCCTAAATCTATGCCCTCTAGTTCTGGACTCCCCTACCCCAGGGAAAAAACTTTATCCTATCCATGCCCCTCATGATTTTATAAACCTCTATAAGGACACCCCTAATTCTCCAACGCTCCAGAGAAAACTTCCCTAGCCTGTTCAGCCTCTTCCTGTAGCTCAAATCCTCCTACCCTGGCAACATCCTTGTAAGTCTTTCCTGAACCCTTTCAAGTTTCACAACATCTTTCCGATATGAAGAAGACCAGAATTGCGTGCAATATTCCAACAGTGGCCTAACCAATGACCTGTACAGCCGCAACATGGCATTAGTGAAGTGACAACAATATTACTCCAAATCATGATGCTGTGTAACTTGGAAGAAAACTTCCAAGTTTTGGTATTCCCACATCTGCTTCCCCTATGTAGTAGAGATCATAGCCAGATGAGGCTCAGTGAATTACTGCAGTGTATCTTGTAGATACTTGCAGAGTTTAATCTCAGTGAGTATTTTATCTAAATTAGGCTGGTTGGCACATCCCCATGTCTGGACAAGGAAAGAAACACATTTTGATACCAGTACTTAAAAGACTGCTTGAAGCCAGGCATCTGCCTAGCCAGGCAGAAGGTATCCCCATTGTGTCAGCCATTAAAATGCACAAGCAAACACAAAAGCTGCAGGCAGGTTTGTTGGAGACACTCAAAAAACTGGACCAAACTTTGAGGAGATTAGCAATGTTATCTGTAGCAAGCTGGCCCAGGCATGAGTGCACATGGCTGTCTTATTGGTTTGGGGCCTAACAAGTTCTGGAGCACAGGCTTTCAGTAATATTACTATAGTACTATTGCCTTTGCTGTATCCAATGGCCTAAACCGTTTCTTGAAATCATGTGGAGTTTATCGAATTCGCTGAAAAGTGGCTTCTGTGATGCTGGGGACTTCCAGAGGATGCTGAAAAATACTCACCTTTTCTGGCTGAAGATTGTTGCAAATGCTTTAGCCTTGTCTTTTATGCTAATATACTGGCTTCTCCCATCATTGAAGATGGGGATATTTGCAGAACATCCAGTGGAGCAACAAAACAGTTAAAGCAAGTGAATGATATTTTCATCAAACTCAAATCTCTTGGAAGTAGTGATCAATCAAATTCTGTCAGGTTTAATGCTTCCAATTGCACCCTTGCATCATGTTGATGGTGATGTTCTCCTGCTCAACATCATCATCTTCCTCTTCCTCTCAGTTCTTCAGCATCGAGCATGTTCTCTTTTTGCCTGCTACAGTTGTGTAGATTATGAAAGGCCTGTCTAATCTTCTCAAGACAGTCCTTCAATCATGGGATTGGACATGAACCCATCTTTGATATTGCATAACTTTGTAATAATCTATATATGATTATTATGATCCGTCTGTTTTCAGCACAGTTATAATAAGTGAGCTTCAGCTATTATGACTTGGTGCAATAATGTGTCAGTCCATCATGATTTGATCTGTTCCCTCACTTTGGCATACTTGTTGACATAAGTAGGGAAGATGTGTTGGGTAGGCTAGAGGTTATTAAGGTGGACAATTCCCCAGGACCGGATGGGATCTATCCCAGGTTGCTGAGGGAGGTGAGAGAGGAAATAGCTGGGGCCCTGACAGATATCTTTGTGGCATCCTTAAACACAGGTGAGGTGCCAGAGAACTGGAAGGTTGCTCATGTTGTCCCCTGTACAAGAAGGGTAGTAGGGATATTCTGGGTAACTACAGATCAGTGAGCCTGATGTCGGTGGTGGGAAAGTTGCTGGAGAAGGTACTGAGGGATAGTCTCTATTTATATTTAGAAAAGAATGGACTTATCAGTGAGAGGCAATATGGTTTTGTGCAGAGGAAATCATGCCTTACCAACTTAATAGTGTTCTTTGAGGAAGTGACCAAGTTGATAGATGAAGGAAGGGCTGTTGATGTCATATACATGGACTTTAGTAAGACATTTGATAAGGTTCGCCATGGTAAACTAATAGAGAAAGTGAAGTCTGGCTAGGTGGATAAAGGAGAAAGTGAGGTCTGCAGATGCTGGAGATCAGAGATGGAAATGTGTTGCTGGAAAAGCGCAGCAGGTCAGGCAGCATCTAGGGAACAGGAGAATCGACGTTTCGGGCATTAGCCCTTCCTGAGGAAGGGCTAATGCCCGAAACGTCGATTCTCCTGTTCCCTAGATGCTGCCTGACCTGCTGCGCTTTTCCAGCAACACATTTCCATCTCTAGGTGGATAAAGAACTGGTTGAGCAACAGGAGACAGAGAGTAGTAGTTGAAGGGAGTTTCTCAAAATGGACAAAGGTGACCAATGGTGTTCCCCAGGCGTAAGTGTTGGGGCCACTGTTGTTTGTGATATACATAAATGATCTGAAAGAGGGCATTGTTGGTATGATCAGCAAGTTTGCAGATGACACGAAGATGGGTGGAGTAGCAGAAAGAATAAGAGACTGTCAAAGAATACAGGAGAATATAGATAGACTGGAGAGTTGGGCAGAAAAGTGGCAGATGGAGTTCAATCCAGACAAATGTGAGATGATGCATTTAGGCAAGTCTAATTCTGGAGCGAATTATACAATGAATGGAAGAGCCTTGGGAAAAGTTGATGAGCAGAGAGATCTTGGAGTGCAGGTCCATTGTATCCTGAAGGTTGCTGCACAGGTGGATAGAGTGGTCAAGAAGGCATATGGTATGCTTGCCTTCATTGGATGGGTTATTGAGTATAAGAGCTGGCAAGTCATGTTAAAATTATACAAGACATTGTTTCGGCCACATTTAGAATATTGTGTACAGTTCTGGTTGCCACATTACCGAAAGGATGTGGATGCTTTGGAGAGGGTGTGGACGCTTTGGAGAGGGTGCAGAGAAGGTTTACGAGGATGTTGCCTGGTATGGAAGGTGCTAGCTATGAAAAAGGTTGAGGAGGTTAGATTTGTTTTCAAGAGAAAAAAGGAGATTAAAGGGAGACCTGAATGAGGTTTATAAAATCATGAAGGGTATAGACAGGGTGGATAGAGATAAGCTTTTTCCCAGGGTGAAAGATTCAATAATGAGAGGTCACGGTTTCAAGGTGAGAGGTGGAAAGTTTAAGGGGGATACATGCGGCAAGTACTTTACGCAGAGGGTGGTGGGTGTCTGGAACACGTTGCCAGCAGAGGTGGTAGAGGCAGGCATGGTCGAGTCATTTGAGATGCATCTGGACAGATGCATGAGTAGATGGGGAACAGAGGGATAGAGATGCTTAGGAATTGGGCGACAGGTTTAGACAGTAGACTTGGTTCGACTCAGGCTTGGAGGGCCAAAGGGCCTGTTCCTGTGCTGTAAATTTTCTTTATACTTTGTTCTTTGTACATCTTTGGGTGGCATGTAGGAATGTTGTTTAAAGGGGATGCATCCTCTACATTGACATCATATAACATTGAAGATCTTTTCTGGCCCATTGTCTCCTAAAACAATTTACCAAAGAGTTTAAAAGACATTTGGATAAATTCATGAATAGGAAAGGTTTGGAGGGAGCAGGCAGGTGGGACTAGTTTAGTTTGGCAACAAGTTTGCTGTGGACTGGTTGGACTGAACGGTCTGTTTCCGTGATGTACGACTCATTTATTTATATGTCTCTTTGATAGTTTTCTGGGAGATAGTTTAACATTCCATCTAAATTTTAAAGCACCTTTGTGTTATCTAATCTGATTACTGAAGGATCAATTTTAGAATTTTAAATTTCTGATTAATTCTTGAATCATTCTGATATTTTTATTTCGCTCACTATTTACTGCATCATTGGCAATGCACTTCCATTCTGACTATCCTCTGCTCTTGATGGACTCATTGATTTTTCCTTCTGTCTGGAATACTTACTTGATAGTTCACATGACTGAGTTTCTTTTGATTTGAAATATCCAATGAACCTTGCTTCTAGTGATTTCTCAGTGACAGGTAGCAATATTAACACCTTGTCTCAAATAATAAAATTCCAAGCTTCGGTCCTTGTGTCCCCTCTAATTTCAGTTGTTGGTTAAGCATTTTTCAAATACTTTTTGGGCAACTCATAGATGTAGGTCAGTTTTTCTTAGAAATGAATAGGAAGGATTTGAAGGGATATGGGTCAGGGGCAGGCAGGTGGGGCTAGTTTAATTTGGGATTATGTTCATCATGGACTAGTTGGTCTGAAGAATCTGTTTCTATGATGTATGACTCCATGATTCTATGTGCCATATAAATCAAAAGTGTAGTTTCAGAACTTTGGTTCATAATTGATTTATGGAATCTTTTTAATTAATGCCTCCATATCAGTTAAAAAATATTGAATCCTGTGGACACATTCAGGAATTTCTCTATCCTAGTCATTGACATTCATGATAATAAAATTGTAAGCATGCTACTGAAAATTGAATGCCATTTTGCAAAGTTTCCTTAAGATTGCAGATGATAATCTGAACTTGTGATTTATTTTATTTCCAGACTGTTCATTATTTATTTGAATATTTGCAACAAAAGATTTGAACCTTAATCTACAGTTGAACCTTAATCTAATGTAAAAAAAGCACTAACTTCTCCATTTTCATTTTGCTGCAAATTTCCCCAAAGGCACTACATCAAGGGGTCATGTTGAAACAAGCATAATTATTAAAAGATACTGATTCCCACTCCTGTTATATGATAGGGATCCAACACAAACTATTAAACCCCTGTTGAATGGTTCTTCAAAGGCTAGTATTATAATATAAAGGGGTAGATTTAACTGATGATTTTGGCTATTCCACAATCTGACATTTATGGCATGCTGGCAAACTTTCACCATACATTTATGATATCTTTGGCCAACAATCATGTTTTAGCTTGCTTTTCCCTACTACTTAGGTGTCCTTCCATTGGAATTCAGTCAGCCTCTCATAAAAGTTATTTATGACATTCAGACAGGGTGGTCTCCATTTTCTCATTAAAACTTTGTCCTTTAAATAAAAATACTCAGCTATTGGTGTTGATTCAATTTCTGGGAAGGCTGATAACTCTTTCAATTTAGAATCCATCTGATGCATTTCTAATAAACTGAACAGCTAAAGATGCTAGCCTCATTCACTTTAGCTTCATCCTTTCTGCTTACATTTTAATTAAAGTATCAGATTACAACTGATTTTCCACGTCATCTCTTTTTTTCATAGATTCACCCTTTCCTGTCTAATTCTATGAGCATGAGATCTAGTCACAATCAGTCTGAAAAGGCCCTCCTGTAACATTTCAGATTCTTTTCTGTATACACCTCCAATTACCTTTTCCTTTTCTTCACTAATCCCTCTGAAAGAAAAACTGTGTTGTCAGCCAGCATCTGGAGCTAAGAAGTGATTGAGCAGATTCTTATAAGAAAGGGATTTCTTGCATCGCACAGTGTGTAGAAAATTTCAGCAGCATGAAACAAAGGCCAAGTGAGTATACTGTTAGAAATTCAGTTTGATGCAGGAATTTGACTGAAATATCCTTTCCAAGTACAATTTTAGAGTTAAAATCAGATTTAGACTATAGTCCTTAAATAAGTCAAAATAGTATAATTAAAGGAGGCAGTTCCTGCTTGTGGCAGTTAAAATTCAAGAATCTAAATTCCTTTGTCTAAATAAGGTGCAGATCACCATAGCTAAGCAACTCTGGCCAGAATCGGGAATTCTTAGCCGATTAGTAAGAATATGGTCAGAGTGTAGAGAATTCAGAGTAAGGCAAAGGCCGAGGGAGTGTACTGTTGGTAATTTGGTCCAAAGTGGAAATTCAGTGCAAGAGGGGAACCAGAAGTTCATTGGGGTGTATTGCAAGAAGTAAAATTTCCAGAGTGAGAGGAGAGTTGGAGAGGAATAGCATGTGAATTGAGAGGCCAATCTTAAACCTAACACTCACCCTAATAAAAAGCCTTATAGAAACAAACATTCCATTTAGGTGAAACAAGTATTGGAATTCCAAACCAAAAGAGAAAATGCTGGAAAATCTCAGCAAGTCTGACAGCATCTGTAAGGAGAGAAAAGAGCTGACGTTTCGAGTCTAACTGACCCTTTGTCAGCTTTGACAAAGGGTCAGTTAGACTCAAAATGTCAGCTCTTTTCTCTCCTTCCAGTTGCTGCCAGACCTGCTGAGATCTTCCAGCATTTTCTCTTTTGGTTTCAGATTCCAGCATCCGCAGTAATTTGCTTTTATTGGAATTCCAAATTGGTAGGCATTATTCCCTAGTGCACGTCGAGACCACTGACAGTCAACCTTCTTTTTTTAAAACTCGAATAAAAACTTTGGGGTTACTGTTACCTGATGCATTTTCTATGGCAATGCCTCAAACAATCAAAGTCCACTTTCCAATTAATCATGCATCATAAATTGTTGTTCCCTTTGAAATGTAGTTATGATACTGTAGCTTTAAGAGGTGTTTTTCTTTTAAAATATGTTATTTCCTGGCAGACATATTCCTGATGTTGGAGATGTCTCTTGTACATTTATTTCATTGATATGAATTACAGGTCAGGGAATGGCCATCCCAGAATGTTACCTCCCTCCTGTCTTTGCCTTGGTATCAGCTTACCTTGCTAAGGAACTCTTCCTTCTCACACCAACCTTTCATTCATTTATTGTACTTCCTGATCTGCCTAAGTTTATTCCAATATGTATGTAGACAATATGTAACTAGCCTTCATAGCCAATATGTATGTAGCTTGGATGGTAGTTCTTCCCCTTCCCTTTCCAAGTTCCATTCTTAGATATCATTTGCTTTAGCAACAGGCAGGCAACACCTCTTTCTGGACTCTCCATTATCAACAGATATGATGCCATGCCCCTAACATTTGAATACCCGATGTCTACAACCTATCTATTTTGTCCCACCTCCAACCTTGCCTTGAACTATATCTTGCTCCACAATGCCATGGTAACTATTCTACAATTCTTTCTTCTGTCTTTCTTCACAGGTAGATGCCTCCACCTCCTTCTTTACACCGGTGTCCAAAGGTAAAATTATTCACAATATGTTTCCAAGGGCACAAGTCAGTAGAGTCATAGAGTCATAGAGATGTACAGCATTGAAACAGACCCTTCGGTCTAACCCATCCACGCCGACCAGATATCCCAACCTAATCTAGTCCCACCTGCCAGCACCTGGCCCTTTTCCCTCCAAACCCTTCCTATTCATATACCCATCCAAATGCCTCTTAAATGTTACAGTAGTTGAAGACTGCACTGGATTTGCTGCTAATTTTGCTCTAAAACACACAAGGATATAATGTGGGAGAAATGTAATTACAACAGAATTAGAATATAGAAGAATGTGTCTGTTAGGGTGAATTAAAGAAAATAACTATAATTGTTGTGGTTCTGTTCGCCGAGCTGGAAGTTTTTGTTGCAAACGTTTCGTCCCCTGGCTAGGCGACATCATCAGTGCTTGGGAGCCTCCTGCGAAGTGCTTCTTTGATGTTTCCTCCGGTGTTTATAGTGGTCTGTCCCTGCCGCTTCCGGTTGTCAGTTTCAGCTGTCCGCTGTAGTGGTTGGTATATTGGGTCCAGGTTGATGTGTTTGTTGATGGAGTTTGTGGATGAATGCCATGCCTCTAGGAATTCCCTGGCTGTTCTCTGTCTGGCTTGCCCTATGATAGTGGTGTTGTCCCAGTCGAATTCATGTTGCTTGTTATCTGCGTGTGTGGCTACTAAGGATAGCTGGTCGTGTCGTTTCGTGGCTAGTTGATGTTCATGTATGCGGATTGTTAGCTGTCTTCCTGTTTGTCCTATATAGTGTTTAGTGCAGTCCTTGCATGGTATTTTGTACACTACATTCATCTTGCTCATGTTGGGTATCGGGTCCTTTGTTCTGGTGAGTTGTTGTCTGAGCGTGGCTGTTGGTTTGTGTGCCGTTATGAGTCCTAGGGGTCGCAGTAGTCTGGCAGTCAGTTCCGAGATGCTCCTGATGTATGGTAGTGTGGCTAGTCCTTTTGGTTGTGGTATGTCCTCGTTCCATGGTCTTTCTCTTAGGCATCTGCTGATGAAGATTTACGAACAAATCAACGGAATACCCATGGGATCACCAATCTCGGGACTCATAGCAGAGGCAGTTATGCAAAGGTTAGAACAAACAGTCCTACCACAAATTCAACCCAAACTCTGGGTCAGATATGTCGATGACACGTTTGTAATCATTAAAAACACGGAAATAGAAAAAGCACACCGGATCATCAACGCCACACTCACAGGAATCCGATTCACGAGAGAAGAAGAAAAGGATAGCCAACTCCCATTCCTAGACGTGATGGTACAGAGAACACCAGACGGAGAATTCACTACAAGAGTATACAGGAAAGCCACACACACAGACCAAGTCCTAAACTATGAAAGTAACCACCCCAACACACACAAACGAAGCTGCATCAGGACACTATTCAAAAGGGCCACAACACACTGCAGTACACCAGAACTGCAAAAAGAGGAAGAGGAACACCTATACAAGGTATTCGCCAAAAACAGATACCCGCGCAACTTCATCAGCAGATGCCTAAGAGAAAGACCATGGAACGAGGACATACCACAACCAAAAGGACTAGCCACACCACCATACATCAGGAGCATCTCGGAACTGACTGCCAGACTACTGCGACCCCTAGGACTCATAACGGCACACAAACCAACAGCCACGCTCAGACAACAACTCAGCAGAACAAAGGACCCGATACCCAACATGAGCAAGACGAATGTAGTGTACAAAATACCATGCAAGGACTGCACTAAACACTATATAGGACAAACAGGAAGACAGCTAACAATCCGCATACATGAACATCAACTAGCCACGAAACGACACGACCAGCTATCCTTAGTAGCCACACACACAGACAACAAGCAACATGAATTCGACTGGGACAACACCACTATCATAGGGCAAGCCAGACAGAGAACAGCCAGGGAATTCCTAGAGGCATGGCATTCATCCACAAACTCCATCAACAAACACATCGACCTGGACCCAATATACCAACCACTACAGCGGACAGCTGAAACTGACAACCGGAAGCGGCAGGGACAGACCACTATAAACACCGGAGGAAACATCAAAGAAGCGCTTCGCAGGAGGCTCCCAAGCACTGATGATGTCGCCTAGCCAGGGGACGAAACGTTTGCAACAAAAACTTCCAGCTCGGCGAACAGAACCACAACAACGAGCACTCGAGCTACAAATCTTCGCACAAACTTTGATAACTATAATTGTTAAATATATGCTTCCAGGTGTAATACCCAGAAGTGGAGCTGGAAATGTGTTGCTGGAAAAGCGCAACAGGTCAGGCAGCATCCAGGGAACAGGAGAATCGACGTTTCGGGCATAAGCCCTTCTTCAGGAACGTCGATTATGCCCGAAACGTCGCTTCTCCTGTTCCCTGGATGCTGCCTGACCTGCTGCGCTTTTCCAGCAAAACATTTCCAGCTCTGATCTTTCTCCTCAAAGATAATACCCAGAAGTAGTTGACAGAATTTGCTCTTCACTTTGCAGAACATTCACAAAACTAGCCTTCAGTCTTATCTGTTATAAATGTGAAAACAACCCTTTCATAGATAAGACAAGCTATAAATTTGTTTCTGCAATCGCTTGAGAGACTTGAATTATGCAAATTGTCAGAACATCAAATTCCCACATACTCAAAATCAGTGAAATGATGCTACAAAGTATATATAATTGGCAAATAAATTCATTTTGGAACATGTAATCTCAAATTAATAGCCTCAAAATCAATTTTGAAAAGCTTTTAGTGTTAATATCGGGTGTTCTCGGTCCTGTTCTTTCTCCTGTTGTTGCATCGTTACACTGTGAGAGACTTCACTGATCAGTCTTTTGTTTTTATACAACGTGTTCTTTGAAATCATGTTTTCAACATCAAAACAGATGGGTACAAAAGGTCAGCTGAAAATACACGTGTACGCACTGTTTGTTACTTCTACCCGCATTGGTGACTCACCGAGAATGACAAATCAATGAAATATGATGGAAAACATTGCATTTACATCCCACTTAGAATTAATGCATTTATCTTACACTAAGTATTTGGGTCTTCTACTTTGCAAATTGAGTGAATGAAGCATCTAAAATTCTTATCAATCAGAGATGGTTTGGCTGCACCAAAAGGCTGAGTATTGTTATGGTAAAGTAGATGCAATAATACAGTTGTGGAATCATTCCCAGGGTTCGGAAGATCATGGTCAATGTCCAGTCTGACCCTGGTACCAATGCACAAAACAGTGTAAGTACCAGCATTTCATCTTTTTTAGTGAACAAGAAATATGACCATACCAATCAGAGAAGACCCACTAATTGACTAGCTTATGGTACAGTCATGATGTTGTGATAAAACATTGTTGCTCCACAGTAATAGAAATATGTGAAACAATTGCTTTAAATTTGTGTGGAATTAGAGACTTAACCACATGAGTTTCGCATCTAGTCACTGTATAGGACAGGGTTGCCCAAGCATTATATTCTTTCTCTCATTCAAGGTGTTACAAATGGCATTCAATTAGGTACCGTGTGTTTTGCTACTTAAGAAAATAAAAGCCCATAGTGTTGGAGGTAGTATATTAACATGGATAGAGAGGATTGGCTAACTAACATAAAATGGCAAATTGTGGCAAGGAGGCATTTCAAGCTAGTGGTATGCTGTGGCGATCAGTAAATTTACTGTGAATGCACTATTGCAAAGTTTGTGGATGACACAAAATAGACGAGAAGGCAAGTGGAGAGGAAGACACAAAGAGTCTGCATAGGGATATATGCAGGTTAAAGGAATGGGCAAAAACATGGCATATGGAACATAATGTGTGAGAATGTGAGGTTGTGCACTTTGACAGGGAGAAGAGAGGAACTGAATATTATTTAAATAGAGAAACACTGCAGAAAGCAGCAGAACACAATGATTTGGAAGTCCTTGTGCATCAATCACAAAAAGCTAAAGTAAAGTTCAGCAGGTAACAGGGAAGGCAAGTAGAATAGAGGATAAAAATAGGGAGGCCTTGCTAAAACTATAGACACTAGCTAGAACCCATGTGGAATATTTTGAATGGTTTAGGTCTCTTTATCTAAGGAAGGATATATTGGCTTTGAAGGCAGTTCAGAGAAGGTTCACTGCTTCGACACAGAGTCTGGATGGATTGCCTTATGAAGAGAGATTGACTATGTTGGACCTATACTCTTTGGAGTTTAGATATTAGAGCTAATTGAAACATTCTTTGGGGCTTGACAGGATAGATGCAGAAAGTTTCTCACATCTTATGGGAGAGTCTAGGACCAGAGGGCATCATCTCAAAAAATATGAAGTTTAAGAAAGTGATGAGGAATTTCTTCACTTAGAAAGGAGCAAGTTGGTGGAATTCTTTACTGCAGTAGCCTACAGAGTTCGTGAAATATATTCAAGGATCAACTTAACTAATACTGATTTCAGTTCGCCTCGAGTGAGCACATTGTAAACTGACTGTGGT
This sequence comes from Chiloscyllium plagiosum, assembly GCF_037043375.1. Taxonomy (NCBI): domain Eukaryota; kingdom Metazoa; phylum Chordata; class Chondrichthyes; order Orectolobiformes; family Hemiscylliidae; genus Chiloscyllium; species Chiloscyllium plagiosum. Next base: position 102,789,805 of record NW_028270144.1, on the reverse strand, counting down.
GACTTACACATAGAAGTGCGTGTCCAAAGTGGGCTGCCTTCCAGGTTGGGTTTTCCTCCTCTCCCAGCTTATTTCGTGGATAGTTTATTGCAGGAGAGAGGGCATGAGGAAGAGAGGGGAATGTTGGATGTGTGTCTAGCTCAGTTCCTTCCCAGTCACTCTCTCACTCACTCACTAATCCCCAGTCATTCTCTCACTCACTCAATTCATCCGCTCCGTCCCAGTCAGTGATTCACTCATTCATACCCACTCACACATACCTCAAATCACTTACTCATTTATTCATCCACATCCTGGTCAGTCTATCTGTCACTCACCCAATAAGCCCCCCAGTCAGTCACTCACTCACCCACTCACCCACTCATCCATCCATCACCCCAACTAGTCTGACACTAACACACCCAGACAGCTAATCACTCAATCCCTCACCCACCCACCCCCCAGTCATTCTCTCACTGACTTACCCACTTAGCAGCCCCCAGTCAGTTGCCTATCTACTGACGCAGGCTTGGGTCTCCTGCCGCTAAACTTACACTCACGGTCTGCCAAAATTACAAGACCCTTCATTGCTCCAGTCTCTGGTGGTTGTACTGCCATTACCCTCCTCCCCAAGTCAGTGATTTCCTGAAAGCTCCCAAGTCCACCTGGCATCGGGCTGAGTTAGCTCATTCAGGTTTTGCAAAACTCTGCTCCTCCGAATGACAGACTGTTTCTCTCTTCAGAAGCAAATGTGGAAAAGAACTGGTCTCTCATGGAGGAGCAGTGCTGTTCAAAGTCTTCCAGTTTTACATCCTTGTAGTTTGGCTTGTGGGCCTCACAGAACACCTCAGTAGGCCACACAGTGGCCTTAGGCTGTCTGTTCAACAAGCTTAGCACAGAGTTAACTAATCTTATTGGCTAGTGTTGAAGGAGAGCAAATATCAAATCTATTAATTGTAGTTTTGGTCTCCATACCGAAGAAAGGATATACTTGTCATCAAGGGAATGCATCAGAAGTTCACTCGGCTGATAGGCAAGACTGCTGTTTGGGGAGATATTGGTTCAACCATGTTTATATTCATTACCATTGAGATGAATATGAAAGGATCTGATTTAAATGTATAAACATGGAACAAGACTGGACAGACTAAATGCAAGGAGGTTGGTTTGTTGGTTGTGAAGTCTAAAAACAAGGGGACTCAGGAAATAGGGTAGGCTATTTAGGACTGTGAAATGAGGAAGGTTTCTTCATTCAAAAGGTAGTGAACTTATGAAATTCTCTAACAAAGAAGGGTGGAAGCCAAATCACTAATATATTCTAAACAAGAGATGGATGCAACTTTACATTTTAAAGGCAGGAATACGACACTGAGACAAAGGAATAGCCATGATCATATTGAATGGAGGAACAGGTTTGAAGATCTACTCTTCCTCCTCATGTCGAAGTTTCTATGGCTTATCATTGTTGTATCATTATATTTCTCTGAAAGATGTGTGTAGAGAGTCAAAGAGTGTGGCGCTGGAAAAGCACAGCCGGTCAGGCAGCATCCGAGGAGAAGGAGAGTCAACGTTTTGAGCATAAGCCCTTCATCAGGAATGGGGGGTTGGCCCAAGGGGGGGCTGAGAGATAAATGGGATGGAGATAGGTTGGGGGCCAGGTAGCTGGGAATGCAATAGGTGGATGAAGGTGGGGTTGAAGGTGATAGGTCGGAGAGGAGGGCGGAGCAGATAGGTGAGAAGGAAGATCGACAGGTAGGACAATTCAAGAAGGCGGTGCCGAGTTGGATCTGGGATAAGGTGGGGTCTGGGGAAATGAGGAAACAATGGTGAAATCCATATTGATCCCGTGTGGTTGGAGGGCCCCAAGGCAGACGATGAGGCATTCTTCCTCCAGGCATCGGATGGCTAGAGATTCGTGGTGGAGGATGCCCAGGACTTGCATGTCCTTGGTGGAGTGGTAAAGTGTTCGGCCACAGGGAGGTGGGGTTGTTTAGTGCGTTTGTCCCAGAGATGTTTTCTGAAATGTCCCGCACATTGGCATCCAGTTCCCCATTGTAAAGGAGACCACAGTTGATGAGGTGTGTGGAAATACAGGTAAATCTGTGTTAGATGTGGAAGGATCCTTTGGGGCCTTGGACAGAGGTGAGGGGGAAGGTGTGGGCACAGGTTTTGCACTTCTTGCGGTGGCAGGGGAAATTGCCAGGAGTGGATGGTAGGTTGGTGGGGGGTGTGGGTCTAACAAGGGAGTCAGGGAGGAAATGGTCTCTCTGGAATGCAGATAGGGGTGGGGAGGGGAATATATCCCTAGTGGTGGGGTCTGTTTGTAGGTGGCAGAAGTGATGGAGGATGATACGATGTATCCAGAGGTTGGTGGGGTGGAAGGTGAGGACCTGAGGACCTCTGTCCTTGTTGCAATTGGAGGGGTCAGGTTCAAGGGCGAAGGTATGGGAAGTGGAGGAGATGCACCGGAGGGCATCATCGACCACATGGGAGGGAAAATTGCGGTGTTTGAAGAAGGAGGCCATCTGGTTTGTTGTATGGTGGAATTAGTCCTCCTAGGAGCAGTTGCAACAGAGGTGGAGGAATTGGGAACAAGGGATGGCATTTTTACGGAAGGCAGGTTGGGAGGAGTGTAGTCCAGGTAGCTGTGGAAGTTGGTGAGTTTGAAGTAGATGCCCATGTTGTGTCGGTTGCCAGAAATGGAGATGGAAAGGTCCAGGAAGGGGAGGGAGGTGTCCGAGATGGTCCAGGTGAACTAGAGGGCAGGGTGGAAGATGTTCATGAAGTTGATGAACTGTTCAACCTTCTCTTGGGAGCACAAGGTGGTGCTGATACAGTCATCGATGTAGTGGAGCAAATTCCCCACCTTTTCCTCACCTCCATCCAAGGCCCCAAAGGATCCTTCCACATTCAACTGAGATTTACCTGTACTTCCACACACATCATCTATTGTGTCCATTGCCCTCAATGTGGTCTTCACTACACTGGGGATACAGGACACCAATTTGCGGAATATTTCAGAGAACGTCTCTGGGATACACATACTAAACAACCCCACTGTCCTGTGACTGAACACATTAACTTCCCCCCCCCCGCCACATTGCTAAGGACATGAAAGTCCTCAGCCTGCTCTACTGCCAAACTCTAGCCACTTGACACCTGGAGGAAGAACACTTCATCTTCTGCCATGGGACCCTCCAACCACACGGGATCAATGGGGGTTTCACCATTGTTTCCTCATTTCCCCACACCCCACTTTATCCTAGATCCAACCTTTCAACTCAGCACCACCCTCTTGAACTGTCCTACCTGTCCATCTTCTTTCCCACCTACCTGTTCCACCCACCTCTCCAACCTATCACCTTCACCCCCACCTTCATCTACCTATTGCATTCCCAGCTACCTTGCCCCCAGTCCCATCCCCCTCCCATCTATTTCTCAGTCCCCTTGGGCCACCCCCTCATTCTTTATGAGGAGCATATGCTGGAAACTTTGACTCTCCTGCTCCTTGGATGCTGCCTGACCGGCTGTGCTTTTCCAGCACCACACTCTTTGACTCTGATCTCCAGCATTTGCAGTCCTCACTTTCTCCTATGTGTGTAGAAATGATCTCACCTACACTCACTGGGACTGACACAGCATCTGGCACTGGGGTCAATCCAGATGTGGCTTTCACTATCAGCAAAACAGATTGTCTTTGAACAATTATGCATTGTCAACTTGTTTATATATTTAAGCTGTGCTTCTGACATGTAGTGCAAATACAATTAGGAATATCACAGGGGTCAGCAATAGGAAGTCTCTTTGATGTAGTGGGGAACATGGATCACTATTGACAAATTAACTATTGACATTTAAGGAACAACCAGGAGTGGGCCACCCATTATTCCATCTTCATTAGGATTGTGTACATGTCAGCAATTTTCTGTCTTTAAGGTGTATTTAATTTGGTTCCCCTGGAAATATTCTTGCTCTTGAATTACTTTATTTGAGCTGCAGTGCTTTAACTACTTTAACTTCATGAAGTCTTACTCAGAATGTCCAACTGAATTTGGTAAAGATTCTTGACATTAAAATATTGTGGCCTCTTTTGTTTTCTTAAGCTAACTTGAGTTTGAAACCATTTTGTCTATTGTCCATTCTGAAAGATAATGTTCTCCTCATTGTGCATTGTGGAATGATATCAGATGTCATTCAAATGGTAACACTCTGTTCTACAACTGGGTTACAAAACCAAGTGTTCAACTCCCACTCTACAAACATGAAAACAAAATCACAGAACCCCTACAGTGTGGAACCAGGCCATTTAGCCCATCAAGTATATGCCAAACCTCCGAAGAGCATCCCACCCCGACCCACTCCATAACCTGGATTTCCCATGGCTAACCCACTTAGTTTACATGCCCCTGAACACTATGGACAATTTAGCCTGGCCAATCCAGCTGACCTGTACATCTTTGGATGGTGAAAGAAAACCCATGCAGATATGGGAGGATCATGCAAACTCCACGCAGAAGTTACCCAAGGCTGAAATTGAACCCAGCTCCCGTGTACTATAAGGCAGTAGAACTAACCACTGAGCCAACTTGCCACTCCAAAAACTCTAGAGCAGTGCAGAGAGAGTACTGCACTATTGCTTTTGTTGTTTGTCAGATGAACCTCTCCAGTCCAGAATGTGAGACAAAAGGCAGAATCTTACATTTTGTTGGCTAACTGTGAGTTGTCTCGAGTTTCTTGGAGAGAGCCTCACTGTGAAGCCCACTTGGATTTCTCATTGAAGGAGTGAATGAGCTTTCATTGTCATGTGTACTCAAGTAAAGGAATGCAGGGGTACAGTGAAGAGTGTACAATGTCACCATGCCTCGAACTACCTCAGGTACAAAGGTATCTAGATACAAAATCATTGGGAGAAAGTAGAAAATGAATGAAATTGAGTTAAAAATTTAACATTGCTGTCTTTCTTAAGTGGTTGGCCATGGGCCTGGATACAAGCCCTTCCGTACCGAATCAGAGACCATCACGATCTGAAAGAGTTGGTCAGCCTTGAGTTCCTTCACCACACCGTCCGTCACCAGCTTGTTGCTACCGACAACGCCGTGGCCATGAGTCCACATGGGCCAACATCGGCAATACAGCCACCCGGGAAGCTGCCAGGTCCCACACCAAGCACTGGGCTGAAACACACACCCCTCCCCCACCACCAGGAACACACTCTCACTTCTCTCCCCCACCACCCGGAATACACTCTCACCTCTCCCCTCCCTCTTCCAAAACCAGGAATACACTCTCGCCTCCCTACTCCAAGGCCATCGCTGGGTGTACAAGTCTGGTTTATGATTAGATTGATTACTTACAGTGTGGACACAGGCCATTCAGCCCAACAAGTCCACACCAACCCTCCGAAAAGCAACCCACCCAGACCCATTCCCCTACATTTACCCCTTCACCTAATACTACGGGCAATTTAGCATGACCAATTCACCTGGCCTGCACATCTTTGAACTGTGGGAGGAAACCGGAGCACCTGGAGGAAACCCACGCAGACAGGGGGAAGAATGTGCAAACTCCACACAGACAGTTGCCCGAGGCGGGAATTGAACCCCGTCTCTGGTGCTTTGAGGCAGCAGTGCTAACCACTGTGCCACCGTGCTGTTCTGTCTATCACAGCTGAGGAGAAACCTCCATCGGACACTCTGAACACCTTGAAGCCGCCTGAGCTTCTACAGAACGTGTATAAGTCTAAAGTAAGCATAAAAGCAGGGAAAGAAGAGAATATGTAAAAGTGGACGGAGCCGGCGAGCTCCGGACAGGAACCTCCACATTGTGCTGGTATCCCACTGTTGCCTCTCAGTTAAATGGGAGTGTATAAACATAACAAGTTGATTGAGATGTTATTTGTATCTTTCCGAATGTTCCTCATTAACGACCTACCCTCGTTCTCTCTCATTCCCACAATAGGCGCCTCAAGCTGGGTTGTGGGCTGCATGGTGTTTGGCTCTTCGCCATTTAGGAGGAGAGATACCTGACTCTGACTGGCCCGAGTGTCCAAGCCTCTGGCCTGGTATCAGAGGTTGTCCAGCGCAGGAACCCCTGAGCAAAGCCTATCTTACTTCGGCTTCAATGGGTCCTGCTGAAAACTGTGGCAAACATCTTGGTCTTGTGTCTGCACTGAGCAGCATAGCAATACAGCAGGACTTGCAAAAAGGCAAGGCAAGGCAGGGCTCCTGTGAGCATCCAGGTAGACTTAGAGTGAGTGAGCACGAAGAGAGCAAGGGAACCGGAAATGGAATGTACTGTAGTCCATGAACTTGGTGTTGGTCCTTCAGCAGTCTCCTTGCTGCAGCATTGCAATGAGTAATGCCCCCACAACCTGAAGTGCAGCCCAAAATACAAAAAATGTACTCATGGGGCCTCCACGATCACATGTCAGATACTCATGACCCATAGTCGGGCAGTGCCCAGGGAGCGTTCCCAGGGATGTTAGTGCCCAATGCCCAAAATGGAGGTCCTGATGTTCAGACTAAGCGGTGAGATGAATCTGCCAAGTATCTGCTCTGACTTCCATGTTGAAAATTCTCAAAATCGAGCTGGTTTGTGTGTTTAGTAAGATAGGGAGCTAAATATTAAAGAGGTAAGTTTGGTTATTAATAAGGTGGTTAACAAACAAAAATCACCCTTAATTGGTAACATGTAGCAAGAAACTCACCTCACCACATGGCAATGTCTAAAAGCTGCAGCGAAATGCGCCCTCCATTGGGATCGGTCTCACTAGTCACCTCATCTGATTCTGTCACAAATCTCACCAAAGACCACATCACTCTGAGCCCTGCATGATGCCACCCAACATCATTTTAGAATTTTCTGCATTGCTAAAAAGCATTTGAATATGGGGGTGTTCTGAAAAAATGTGGACAAAAGTATTTACCTGAAATATAAAACATAGAAAATAGGAGCTGCTGTAGTCCATTTGGCCCTTTAAGCCTACTCTGCCATTTAATATGATGATGGCTGATCATACAACTCATACCCTGTTCCTGCTTTCTCCCCATACTCATTGATCCCATTAGTTCTAAGAACGATATCTACATCTTTCTTGGAAGTCTTCAATGTTTTGATCTCAACAGTTTTCGATGGCAGAGAATTCTACAGGCTCATCACTCCCTGGGTGAGAAAAGTCTTCCTTATCTCTGTCCTAAATGGTTTGCCTGGTATCCTTAGACTATGCCCCCTGGGTCTGGACTCCTAGGTCATCAGAATTATCCTTCCTGCATTTACCCTGTCTAGTCCTGTTGGAATTTGATAGGTTCTTTTAAACACGACAGAATATGGTCCTAAATTATCCAGTGCCTGCCCGTTTGTCAGTCCCATCATCCCAGGAATCATTCTGGTAAATCTCCTAGTAACCAGATTAGCCTCCTCAGATAAAGAGTCCAAAACTGCATACAATTCTCCAATGCCCTGTATGAACGTAACAAGAATCCCCTGTTCCTGTACTTGAATCCTACTGCTATGATAAAACAGTTATAAGAATCAATTCATTTATTCAAATTCAAGGCAATGCAGGGCTCCTGTGAGCATCCAGGTAGACTTAGAGTGAGTGAGCACAAAGAGAGCAAGGGAACAGACCAGAAATGGAATGTACTGTAGTCCATGAAATTGGTGTTGGTCCTTCAGCAGTCTCCTTGCTGCAGCATTGCAATGAGTAATGCCAAATGGACTACAGCAGCTCCTATTTTCTATGTTTTATATTTCAGGTAAATACTTTTGTCCGCATTTTTTCAGATCACCCCCGTATTCAAATGCTTTTCAGCAATGCAGAAAATTCTAAAATGACCATGTTTCTACCCTCAAAGTAAAATATTAAAATTATGCCATGAGTTATTTGGGTACGTTTAAAGAATTTTGGATGTAGGTTTGCTCGCTGAGCTGGAAGGGTCATTTCCAGATGTTTCATCACCCTACTAGGTAACATCTTCAGTGGGCCTCAGGCAAAGCACTGCTGATAATTCCTGTTTTCTATTTATATGTTTGGGTTTCTTTGGGTCGATTTTGTCATTTCCTGTGGTGATGTCGTTTCCTGTGGTGATGTCATTTCTGGTGGTGAAGTCACTTCCTGTTCCTTTTCTCAGCGGGTGGTAGATGGGATCTAACTTGATGTATTTGTTGATTGAGCTCCGGTTGGAATACCATGCTTCCGGGAATTCTTGTGCGTATCTTTGTTTGGCTTGTCCTAGAATGGATGTGTTGTCCCAGTCGAAGTGGTGTCCTTTCTTATCTGTATGTAAAACATTTAAAGAATTTCTGGATAACTGATGCTTCTGAACAATAGATTACTGGACTGGAGAGGTTCTGTTTTTTTAACTGATGCACTGCTTGTTTTCGAAGGTGGATATAAAAGATCCTTTGGCACTATTTGAGGAGAACAAGAGTTACCCCTGGTGTCCTCTCCAATATTTATTCCTCAATCAATATCATAAAATAGATGATCCCGTCATCTTCATTTTTGGGTGTTATCTGTGTACAAAATTACCTGTCATTTTTCCAATATTACAATAAATACATCACTTCAAAAAGTACTTCAGTAATGTTCAACAGCCTTGCAATGTCCTGAAGTCATAAAGGGTGCGATACAACTGCACTTGTCTTTCATTTTTTATACCTTGTTCAATTTTCTCAAACAATTTTACCTTTCATTCAAATCGAAACACTAACTTGAATTTTAGCTGTTCTCCCTCCATTCCACAATATTCTCAGTTGAGACAGCTCAACAGTACATTGAACACCATTAATATTTTCCCTTGGCTGACTTCTAGGATGTGTGTCACAGCAGCGTGGATATTAATGATGCAAGAAACAGTAAAGCGCTTAAGGGAACATCTCCGGGACACTCGCACCAATCAACCCCACCACCCTGTGGCTGAACATTTCAACTCCCCCTCCCACTCTGCCGAGGGCATGCAGGTCCTGGGCCTCCTCCACCACCACTTCCTCACCACCCGACACCTGGAGGAAGAACGCCTCATCTTCCGCCTCGGAACATTTCAACCCCAAGGCATCAATGTGGACTTCACTGGTTTCCTCATTTCCCCTCCCCCACCTTACCCCAGTTCCAAACTTCCAACTCAGCACCATCCTCATGACCTGTCCTACCTGCCAATCTTCCTTTCCACCTATCCGCTCCACCCTCCTCTCCGACCCATCACCTTCATCCTCACCTCCATCCATCTATTGTACTGTTGGCTACCTTCTCCCCAGCCCCACTCCCCCATTTATCTCTCCACCCCGGAGACTCCCTGCCTCATTCCTGATAAAGGGCTTTTGCCCGAAACATCGATTTTCCTGTTCCTCAGATGCTGCCTGACCTGCTGTGCTTTTCCAGCGCCACTCTAATCTAGACTTCAATTTTTGTAGCAAATATGATGCAAGTTTAAAGGTGATAGCAGCTTAAAAGCACAGCATTCCAATGACATCTTCACTTCTTCACTCAGAACATAGGAGCAGGTGTGAAGTGGAGACGTTAGCTGGCACATTACCACCTCAGTGTTCTGTGCCTTGCAGTGTCACAAAACCGGTTCACAAATGTAATCCTGCACAGCAGAGAGTTCAAAACTCAACCATTAAAGTGCGACACCCCAAAATCACACAATTAACAAGCTACTCCTGCACTACCATTGTTTCAAATTTAGAGTCACGCAACATGTCCAAGAATAAAATGTTGGAAGTATTCAAAATATTTAACATTCTGCCGAAAGGTTTTCAAATTTTGTTTTCCTCTGTCTGTTGATGCTCCTGGCATGCTAATTATTTTTTTTAAATGCAGCAAACTCTACAATTCTGGCAGACAGCACAATATTGTCAAAGGTGATAAAATTGCTGGAAGTACTGTGGGTCTACCAACAGCAAATGGACTGCAGTGCTTTGTAAAGGCAGATCACGACCATCTTCTCAAGGACAGTTAGAGGTGTGCAATAAATGCTGGCCCAGACAATGACATCTATATTCCGATTAAAAAAGGTTAAAGAATATTTGTCATCTTTTTATCAAAGTACATTGCAGTCTTTTCAATATGAAATAGAATTACTGTTCTGAAGAATTCTTCAGGTCGAACGAAACTTATTATGACAACCACCAAAGAATTTTGTAGCTTTATATAGAAGAGGACAAGACTTTTTTATTCTCGCATAGAATGTGGGTGTTGTCGGCCGGAGCAGAATTTGTTGCCCATCTCTAGTTGCCCTTCAGAATGCGGTGGTGATCACCTTCAACACGGAGGAGTTCTGATTGATCAGCTGAGGGAGGCAGGTAGTATGTAGTAATCAGCAGGAGGGTTCGCTGCCCAGGTTTGAACTGATGCCATGAGACGTCATGGAGACAATGTTGAGGACTCTCAGGGCAACTCCCTCCTGACTATATACCACTGTGCCACCACTTCTTCTGCTGGGTCTGCTCTACTGGTGGGACAGGACATTCCCAGGGATGGTGGTGGTGGAGTATGTAACATTATCTGTCATGTGTGATTCCGTGAGTATGTCAGGCTGTTGAATATCTCAAGCCAACAGCATTTTCTTGTAATGTTAAGATTAAAATGTCATCCTACTGGCCCTGTCACACATTACTGGAGTGTTTTGTAATCAAATTGTAAACATAATTAAGGTTACTCAAGGATAATTTGAAATTGAAACACATTTTAGAAGTAAGATAATGAATAAAACCAACTTTTCTTTGCCGATATTTGATGGATATTTCTTTCCAATTGATATTTGATGTAAAGGTATCAAGATAAACAGGTCCTGTAGTACAATGTTAGTGTCCCTATGTCTGGACCAGTAGCTCCAGGTTTAAGTCCCATGCCATGAGTTGTCTACAGAAGGTGCAATCATAATGTGGAAACAATGGTTGATGAACAGCCTGCAAATCCTTCCGATAAATCTGAGAGCAGGCATAAGAACAGAAAAGTATACTGATTAGCTATCCTGCAGAAGGCAATGGGCAAGCCATTGTAATACTTTACAATACATAAGCCTGAACCAGTCTAATGAAAATCCATGACTTCTAAGTCAGGAATAAGCATGATAGAAAAAAAACAGAAAGACCATGATGTTGAAAGATATAGGTCAAAGATGGGAAAATTGAGTGAGGTACAGAACAATCTTAATCTGACTGAGTAATGGAGTGAAACCAACAAAAATGTCTAGAATAGTGGACTGAGTTGAATTGTGTATTCCTCTTTCTCTGGTCCTATGTTGTCTTCACTATGAATCTGTAATCATTTAACAGAACTGTTTACCCAGCATGTTTATATTAATAGAATATAAAATATAGAACATGACAGCACAGTATAGGCCCTTCGGCCCTCGATGTTGCACTGACCTGTGGAACCAATCTGAAGCCATCTAACCTACACTATTCCATTCTCCTTAATGTTTCAGAGGATAGACAATCCAGGAAAAATAAGTCCAACTCCTATTAAGTTTGCTTCAGAATTTAAAAGCAGTTTCGGAAAATGAGAATAAAAATATGGTATCAATATATAACAATAAAGCTGTCAGGTTTTCAGCAAAACTCAACTTATTCACTCCTTTTTGAATAAAGGAGTTATATTTGCCATCTTCCAATCTAGTGGCATTTTCCCTGTATCAAGGGCAATTTGGAAAATTTAAAGCAATTGTTCAGCTATTTCATAAACCCCTTCTTTTAATACCCTAAGATCAAGTCCATCTGAACCTGGGGATATGTCAGTCTTCAGTTCCAGCTGCAGTATCACTGCCCCAGTCATTGTGAAGTGCCATTGGGATCAATGCTGGCATCTCAACTATCTGTAATTGCCCAGATATTCTGAAGGCCAGATAGCTATTTGTTTTGGAATGCAGACAGAATAGAACTTTGGGAACATGTGGAATTCTCAATGGAGCTGTCTCTGAGATAATTGTCTAGGATATTGAAAATTCTGATTGGGCAGTTCACTTGCATCTAGAAATTTCTAAAAAAGCACCTTTAAATCAGAAAAGTCTAAGTGTTCAGACTCATGTGAGCCTAATAGCTACCCAGAAAGTATTATGCCCAGCTCACCATCACTTTCTCAAGGGCAACTACGGATGGGCAATAAATGACAGTCAGCCAATGGCGCCTATGTCCAACAGGTAAAGAAAAAAACGAAGGCCATGATGGAATGTAAAATGGTCATTGGTCATGATGCTATCATTTTGTTTGCATTGTAGGACCATACTATTTTGTTTAGTTTTCATTATTGTAAACAAGAGCTCATCCATAGAAATGTCCAAATGTTTGCTTGTCTGTGATGATCCCTTATTGGTGATAAGATAGTGACCTGCAGTGGGCAATGCAGACAGTAGCTTTGACTGAGAAGTGGCGGTTGGTGGGATGTGACGAAGGTCTTTTGACCTGGTACTTCGACTGTGACTAGACCAAGAAAGTGGAGCTGCACAAGAAAGTGCCAGGAGGTGCCAGCCATGCTATGTGCTGTGAGCAGAGTGTGTTTGGGACTTGATAATCAACTGGTGATGAGCAACTCCACAATGTCAATGGTTGGTTGGGTGTTTGGCTGGCATTTTAAGATGACGCTAGTACCAGCGATGCCAGTCCATTCTAGGATATCCAATGAAGAGGTGAGTTCTTCTGGCTATGGTGGCTGGTAAGACCGGGTTGGCATCCAACAAGAGGAACACCATAGTGATGTGGTATGTGGATAATGAGTTGATATGGCACAAAAGTCTCTCAAGGCCCAACAGAGAGAACCCCTGCCGAAAACTTGATGAAATTGACACTTTGCCAAAATGTCATAAGATTCTGTCCTCTGTTCCTGTAAAACTGGATGCAACTACTTGTGATAAATGCATTTGCAATTTATAACTCAGTTCTAAAGCCACTGGTGGTCATTATGTTGCCTTCACTTTCTAAAAATGGTGACAATCTGTGACCACAAATTATAACTGTTGAAAAGTCAGGCAAAGGTAACTGTGTGACGGAGTTGGAAGCTCCATGTGCTCCTGCAGAACCACAATTGAGAAAATTAGGTGCCTTCTAAATATTTTACTTTGACACAGGATTAAAGGATGGCAAAGAATCATCATTTTTTCCAATATGAAGAAGCAACTAACTGCAGAATTAAAAATAAACAGCCTGCACATTTGGACAGTTCAGCGAAGTTTAAACATTTTAAACATTGCACAATAATTGGACTGTTCATGTTTGTTAGCCATGGAGGTATCTTTAACGTAATAACAGCAACAGACACAACATGAATGACGTCCACATTTTATAAACAAAGCAGATAAGGTCATGGGGACTAGGTACAGTTCAATTTACCTGGATTCATTTAATGACAACTGTTGGCTTTAACTTTTTGATAACACACTCAATAGCACCAACAAAAGGAAAGGAAACTGATATTCATGGACCAATCCTGTAAGAGTCCAAAGATGTCAAGTGGTCAAAGACTAGATGAAGCAGTAACTAGGCTCAGAACCTTTTAGTAGTGTTAATAAATATCAGAACTTAGTAAAAGTAAGCACTATGTTACAGAAAATTCCAACCAATGATTTGACAAGATATAGAACACTTTAAAAAAAAATCAAAAGTGCTTATATTTTTGGATGTAATGCTAAAATTATATTGACCAAGACAATATTAATGAGATCCGGGACATAATTATTTACTGAAGTTGCACAAAACTATTTGAATAATGTTCATTCATGAAACTTTGATTTCACTTTATTGTATGATAAGAAAACATAGGAGAAATGTATTTGCTTGAAAAATATCTAATATTCTATGAAACACAAAATTTTTGTCAAATATTTAATGAGTTACACTACACTGGAAATTCAGAAATAAATACTGTGAACTGTAGTTTCAATTTGCCAGTGCATGGACCCCGAAGCCTGGTTCAAATCTTTTCCATTTAAAAATTACAACAGCTGAAAGGTTTAGAACATAGAACATGGGAAAGTACAGCACAGAACAGGCCCTTCGGCCCCAATGTTGTGCCGAGGATTATTGCTAATCTAAAATAAAATAACCTAACCTACCCACCCCTCAATTTACTGCTGTTCATGTGCATGTCCAGCAGCCGCTTAAATGTCCCTAATGACTCTGCTTCCACCACCACCGCTGGCATCGCATTCCATGCATTCACAACTCTCTGCGTAAAGAACCTACCTCTGATGTCTCCTCTATACCTTCCTCCTAATATCTTAAAACTATGACCCCTTGTGCCAGTCAATCCTGCCCTGGGGAAACGTCTCTGGCTATTGACTCTATCCATGCCTCTCAATACCTTGTATACCTCGATCAGGTCACCTCTCTTCCTCCTTCTCTCCAGAGAGAAAGGTCCGAGCATACTCAACCTCTCTTCATAAGACAAGCCCTCCAGTCCAGGCAACATCCTGGTAAACTTTCTTTGCATCGTCTCCAAAGCCTCCATATCTTTCCAATAGTGTGGCAACCAGAAATGGACACAATATTCCAAGTGTGGTTAGATTAGATTAGATTAGATAAGATTACTTACAGTGTGGAAACAGGCCCTTCAGCCCAACAAGTCCACACCACCCTGCCGAAGCGCAACCCACCCATACCCCTACATTTACCCCTTACCTAACACTACGGGCAATTTAGCATGGCCAATGTACCTGACCTGCACATCTTTGGACTGTGGGAGGAAACCGGAGCACCCGGAGGAAACCCACGCAGATATGGGGAGAACGTGTAAACTCCACACAGTCAGTCGCCTGAGGCGGGAATTGAACCCGGGTCTCAGGCGCTGTGAGGCAGCAGTGCTAACCACTGTGCCACCGTGCCGCCCACCGTGCTGGTCTCACCAGCAAAACCTTGCGACTCTTAAACTCAATCCCCCTGTTAATGAAAGCCAAAACACCATATGCTTTCTTAACAACCCTATCCACTTGGGTGGCAACTTTGAGGGATCAATGCATTTGAACATCAAGATCCCTCTGTTCTTCCACACTGCCAAGACTCCTGTTGTTAATCCTATATTCAGCATTCAAGTTCGACCTTTCAAAATGCATCACTTCGCATTTATCCAGGCTGAACTCCATCTACCATTTCTCAGCCCAACTCTGCATCCTGTCTATGTTGTGCTGCAGCCTGCAATAGCCCTTGATACTATCAATGGCACCTCCAACTTTTGTGTAATCGGCAAATTTACTAACCCATCCCTCAACCTCCTCATCCAAGTCATTTATAAAAACTACAAAGAGCAGAGGCCCAAGAACAGAGCCCTGTGGGACACCACTCACCACTGACCTCCAGGCAGAATAGCTTCCATCTACAACCACTCTCTGCCTTCTGTCAGCCAACCAATTCTGAATCCAGACAGCCAAATATCCCTGTATCCCATACCTCCTGACTTTATGAATGAGCCTACCATGGGGAACCTTATCAAATGCCTTGCTGAAGTCCATATACACCACATCCACTGCTCGACCTATGTCGAATTGTCTTGTCACTTCAAAGAACTCAGTAAGATTTGTGAGGCATTACATGCCCCTCACAAAGCCATGCTCATTGCTTTTAATCATACTATGCTTTTCCAAATTTCTTAAATCCTATACCTCAGAATTCTTTCTAAAACCTTGCTGACCACAGACATAAGACTGACTGGTCTGTAATTGCCAGGGATTTCCCTATTCCTCTTCTTGAAAAGAGGAACAAATATCGCCTCCTTCTAATCCTCTGGTACAACTCCCATGGAGAATGAGGAAGCAAAGATACTTTGCCAGCAGCTTAGCAACCTCCTTTCTCACTTCCCAAAGCAACATAGGATAAATCTGGTCTGGCCCTGGGGACGTATCAATCTTAATGCTTGTCAAACTTTCCAGCACATCAACTTCATCAATCTTGATCTGTTCAAGCCTCTTTCCCAGCTCCTCGAGGTTCTCATTCACAACAAGGTCCCTTTCCTTTGTGAAAACTGAAGCAAAACACTCATTTAGAGCTTCCCCAATCTGCTCAGACTTCACGCACAAGTTCCCTACGCTATCCCTGATCAGCCCTACCTTCTCCCTGATCATTCTCTATTTCCTCACGTATGAGTAAAATGCCTTTGGGTTCTCCCTAATCCTTCTTGCCAAGCCTTTCTCGTGCCCCCTGCTGGCTCTCCTCAGTCCATTTCTGAGCTCCTTTCTAGTAAGCTCCTCCTTTGTTAAATGTTTAGCATTTAACAAAGACAAATATCAAACCATTTGTGTATAATTAGCTGTCGGTCACAGACACTGGCATGCTGTGTTGTCCTCCTTGCTTCATCCATATGTGTGGTACATAGATGCACACAGTGTATTAATGCTATCATGGTACAGTGTCACCTCTTGCTGGCTGGTCTCCCTACAGTTCATTTTGACAATTTTGTTTATAAATACTCATCATGTATTTAGGGTTCAGTGTGTTTTGTGGGTAATGTCTTGAATTGTGTCTATGATGGAAATATAAGGAGAAAATCTAAGAAGGCAAAACTGTAGAGACAACTTGAAATACTGTTATACCACAATAATGCACAACCTCAGAAATTCACAGTCGGGATGACAGAACAAGATGTGAATTAATGGTGGTGTTAAGTAACCGTGGGCCCATAATTGGATATTTTAATTTGACCCACGGTCAGAAATCGGGTCTGGCAGAAGGTTGGCCAAACTAGATTAAACAGCAGCCAGCAGCTATCAGCTACAGGAAGCAGAAGAAACTAAGTTCAAAGCAGTCACAAAGGTTCAGGGGGATCCAGTTACAACCAGCCTGAGAGTTGTGCATTGAAGAAGTATCAATCAGACTTTCTGGCACATT
Source organism: Chiloscyllium plagiosum (assembly GCF_037043375.1). NCBI lineage: Eukaryota > Metazoa > Chordata > Chondrichthyes > Orectolobiformes > Hemiscylliidae > Chiloscyllium > Chiloscyllium plagiosum. The sequence continues at coordinate 102,773,014 of NW_028270144.1, read as the reverse complement.
GACTTCCAGTCAGTGCTTGAAGGCTGTGCACTTTACACTTCTTTGGCATGGCAACAGTGAAGGGTGTTGGCATGACCTCATTGGATACTTTGAACCCTGTACATGACCACATTGGACAAAGACCAATTCCAGAAGGGGAATAAAAATATTTACCTGCAAATACCCCTCCATGATTACACGTAGCAAGACATGTGGCAGAAGACCATGCGGCAACCCAAGAAAATGCAGGAGAAGATCTGCCCTGACCTGCAAGACCTGCTTTCATGGAGGAAAGGAGGAGAAAGTGAGGACTGCAGGTGTTGGACATCAGTGTCGAAAAGTGTGGTGCTGGAAAAGCACAACAGGTTATGCAGCAACTGAGGAACAGGAGAATCAACGTTTAAAGCAGAAGCCCTTCAACAGGAATGTTCAGGCTTATGCCTGAAGTGTCGATTCTCCTGCTCCTCAGATGCTGCCTGACTTGCTGTGCTTTTCCAGCACCACACTTTTTGACTTCATGGAAGAGAGCCAGCCCTACATCAAAGAGAAAGGCGATTCTCATGGATCAGCTCAAATTCATGGATTTTTTGGCGTAATATCCTTTCTCAGATGGGTTGAGCTAAATAAAAATTGTGTGAATTTGTGAAATGCTCACATGGTATTTTTAATGAAGAACATTTTGCTAATAAAATTGAGTTGAACCACAAACCAAAATCTATGTCCCTTTGTCCACCTCATCAATAAGACCACTTGAGTGAAGTATTTTTAATACATAAATTGGTCAAAGTGTCAAAGCACAGACAACAATGAGAATTGAAAAAGTAGTAAGTTTTGATAACAGAACTGCTGCTTGGATATTTCCAGCTCAATGTGATTGTCATTCAAACAAAGTGAATAATAAAAAGGTAAAATTGCTAAAACTCCAAGTTTAGAAACCTTTATTTTCTTCAAAAATGTATTTCTTACTTCCACATCTGTCCACAACATTCTGCCTTGAATTCTGTTTTGATGATTTTCTATTGAATTTTACAAGAATGTTTCTGAAACATAAATAAAAATTTCTTCCCGGGCCATGTAGAATTTGTACCAATTTAACATGAACCCTGCAAATGAATAATCTATCCAGTGAAAAATATTCTTTTTTTATCGGTATATAGCAGGAAGATTTCTCTATACATCACATAGAAATGCATATCATTCAGTAATGAATGTGTCCAAAGAATTGGGTCATTATTATGCAGTTATACGGCATCTCTTAAAAAACAGAACATGTTCTGTGAGCTTTTCTAGAGGATCATTGAGTTCAGCTGTGGACCATGCAGCAGGATCCTGAATACAATCTCAGAATCACAGGATGGCAACAGCAAAGAAGCATACAGCTGTTCCAGCCATCAGGTCAATTCTGGGTCTCTGCGGAAACAACTCACAACATTAAACTCCTCCATCTTTTTTCTCCAGTTCTGCAAATCTTCTCTTTCAGATGATTATCTAGCTCTCTTTTTAAGGGCAGCACGGTGGCACAGTGGTTAGCATTGCTGCCTCACAGCGCCAGGGACCCGGACCTGGACTTGGGTTCAATTCTGCTTCAAGCAACTGTCTGTGTGGTGTTTGTACATTCTCCCCGTGTCTGCGTGGGTTTCCTCCGGTTTCTTCCCACAGTCCCATAATGATGTGCAAGTTAGGTGAATTGGCCATGCTAAATTGCCCATAGTGTTCAGGGATGTGTAGGTTAGGGGCACTGGTCGGGATAAATGTAGGATAATATGGTAGTATGGGTATGATAATATGGGTATGCAGGGGCTACTCTTCAGAGGGACAGTGAGGACTTGTTAGGCTGAAAGGCCTGTTTCTATACTGTGGGGATTCTGTCATCTACCTAAAGGCCTTCATTTAATCTGTCCTCACCACACTCAGGAAGTACACTTCAGATCCTAACCAAATCCTGAAGAAAAATAATTATTTTTGAGTCACCATTGATTCTATGGCCAATCACCTTAAATTGTTGCCCTTGGTTCTGGGTTCATCTACCAATGGAATCAGTCTCTCTTATCTACTCTGTGTAGAAGCCTCATGATTTTGAATGTTGCTTCAAATCTCCTCTTAAACTTCTCTTCTCCGAGAAAAAGTAGTTCCAGCTTCTCCAATCTGTCCATCTAACTGAAATTCCTCATGCCTGAAATCTTTCTTGTCAATCTTATCCACACACACAGTCTAAAGTCTCCACATGCTTTCTAAATTGTGGTGCCTAGAACTGGATGCAATCCCCCAGTTATAGAGTCATAGAGTCATAGAGATGGACTGCACAGAAACAGACCCTTCAGTCCAACCCGTCCATGCCGACCAGATATCCCAACCCAATCTAGTCCCACCTGCCAGCACTCGGCCCATATCCCTCCAAACCCTTCCTACTCATATACCCATCCAAATGCCTTTTAAATGTTGCAATTGTATTAGCCTCCACCACTTCCTCTGGCAGCTCATTCCATACACCTACCACCCTCTGGGTGAACAAGTTGCTCCTTAGGTCTTTTTTATATCTTTCCCCTCTCACCCTAAACCTATGCCCTCTAGTTCTGGACTCCCTCACCCCAGGGAAAAGACTTTGTCTATTTATCCTATCCATGCCCCTCATAATTTTGTAAACTTCTGTAAGGTCACCCCTCAGCCACCGACGCTCCAGGGAAAACAGCCCCAGCCTGTTCATCCTCTCCCTGTAGCTCAAATCATCAGTTATGCTAAGTTAGCTGATCTTAGCTGTGGTGGTGCTCCTGTTGGTCTCATTTCCATTGGGAGTATATAACAGCTTAATAAACCTACTTGTTAAAAAAAATTGCCTTCTGTAGTCTTTGTGAAATCATGCTGTTGACTTGTATTGTGCACTCTTGGCAAGGAATTTTAAAATGACAGCCCAAGATTCAATGGCAGGAACTATAAGCTGCCAGAAATCTATCGGAATCTGCATTGGGCTTTGTCATGTCCCTTCAACTCTGTCATAGCAATAGTATCCTGTTTCCAGAATTTCCAGTCAACCCCATAGAATGGACAGGATTACGCATATTCACCCTCCACAAATGTCCTTCCCACCTTTGCACACAATCCATCCCTCAGTCTCACAGCTCTTTACTTTTTCTCCTTGCAGGGAGAGTTAGAGACTGGGAGGGACATGGTCCTCCAGGGAAAGCTTTCTTGTCAAGCACTAACAATGAATGCCCCTCTCATCCGTTGTGAAGCAGGTCTTTTTCCAGGAGACTGCAGATATCATGACGTCTTGCCATGAAGTCCTCAGCCTTTCAATGCATTGGTGCTCAGACATATTGGGAGAGCTGATTCTGGCTTTAGATCCTGAAATGGGGCAGTTCTGTCCTTTGCATTGGATTGCTGTGCCCATACCCTCTGTCCTGTGAAGGACAAGTTATGCCTCTGTGTTGCAAATACTAACAGTGTGACCTTTATAAAAAGGACATGCTTACAATCCTGATAAAGGATCTTAGGGAGAGGACAGCTGCTGCTCCTACCTGTGCTGCCCTTGCTGCTCCCAGTAGATTTGGTTTGATGTTTTGCCCCTTTTGTTGCTCATCAGAGAATTAATGCTGCTAAAAGTGAAGTGAAGATGAAGGTGAGTGAAATGGAAGACAGGTGAGCTCCAAGCAGTTTGAACTCATCTGTCAAGCTGCAAAAGTACACTTTCAAAAGAAATGCTTAGAACACCAGCCTCTTATCTGGGAAGGTCTGCTTCCCTTCAATTTCACTGTGTGAAAGTTTCCCAGTCTCAATGCACAATGGCTCCCTGCTCAGCCAGCATAAACGTAGGGTTCACAGAACCCAACCTCTTGTTGTCCAAGTCCGAACTCCAGGTTAAAACAAGAATCAATATCCGAATTGATTACTTCAATTATTTACACAACTGATACATGGGTTGGGTTCACCCTCCTCCCTGCCTTCAGTCCTGACCCAGTGAAATCTGCGAGCAGGTGAAATCATCAGGTTTTTGCTTTGTCAGGCTTTAAAACCCCAACATGCCCCAGACCTGCCAATCATTTGGCAGTTCATATTCTGCTATTGTTTTCTGGTTTTGTGAATGGTAGAAACTTGAGATAATGTTTTAGGATCAGTCATAGGTACACAGCAAAAGCATTCTTATAATTAATGATTCCTGTGGAAACTGGAATCTCCTGATAACAGGCTGGGAGGAAAGATCTGTAGAGGTAGTAAACAAGCTGATTAAAATCAATGCTTTGTTAAATGAGTCAATACAATTCTCAAAAAATTCATTCATAGTTTCTTCTCACTCTCTAACTATATAATTTCATGACCTTTATATTTATTGTTAAACTTTAATGTTAACGTTGAGTAAAGTTATTCAACATCACAGAATATTTCTGAATCTGAGCAAAGTGTACAAATGTGTTTTTTTTTCCTGTTCTTGAAATGATAACATGAAGATTCAGAGGTCAAAGGTCTTAGGTTCCAGGATACAACAGCATTCACTTTAGATGTGATTTAATTGAGCAATCTTTATCGATTGAATAATAATATATTAAAACTAAAGAGCCCTCATATTTACTACAGCCACTCATGTGACATTTGAACATTGCACAGCACCATAAATCAAGATGTAAGTTTGGGCAAAACAATTATTATGAAAGAACAATTTCATGTTATTTTGTAAAACCTGTTGTATTATGTAAACTCATATACAGGGATGGAGAAAACAATTTGCCAAAATTGGCTGGAAAATTCTTCTTAGCTTTCTTTAATTAAAGTAAGAGAAAATGTAATTGATAATATTCCATGAGATAACTCATCCATTTCCAAAGCAGGTTTGGAGGAAGAATGCAACTTACTGCTGGTACTTTGACTTTATTTTAATTCTCACTGCCAATTTTCTTCTTTCAAATTATGTAAACTCTGTGAAGTACCTTGGGACATTTTTCTGTAATGAGATTCTCTTTATAAATAAATGAAAGCTTGTTCTCAAAATATAGTTGTTGAGCAAGGCTGGATCTGTTGAGACTGATTTTCTTTTAGGAAAGGAAATCTGCTGTCCTTACCAAGTGTGGCCTATATGTGATTCCAGACTCAGAAACATGGTTAACACTTTGTACTTGTATAATGGACCAGTAAGCCACTCGGTTGTATCAAACTGTTGCAGACCCATCGAATGAGAGTAAAACCAAATGGGGCACACATATCAATACAGACGGTGGGGGGGGTGACAAAGGTACATCTCGCCCAGTGCACCTTGTAAAGCCGTCCTTACTATCTTCTTGTGCCAAAATTAAGCGAGCTGTTCCTCAGACTAGTCAAGCAACAGCTTTGTACCTAGACCTTACTGCCAATGAGCCAGACTCCTCCATCCCCATCTCTGACAATGTCCTGAACCACCAGCAGAACAAGGGTGGGGACACAATGGGAGACAGTCAGGGGGAGGTTAGCCCTGGATGTCACCAATTGTCAAACCACAACCTGTCTGTATCAATTCCCTCGGCCAAAATCAACAATTTTGTGTCTTTAAACCAAGCTGGAAAGTAAACACAAGTGCTCTGAGACAGTTACTGTAACAGCAAACCACTGAAACAAGGATATGGCCTGAAATATCTTCAAAAATAGAACCTTATAATGCACTCCACCCTTTGGAAGGATGATCTACGACCTCCTTATGGATCGTTAGGTGTACTTATTAAAAATAGATCCCATCCACAGAAGTTCCACAGGGCTCATTATGGAGCTAGTATAATCCACAAATAGAACAACAGAGTCACAGCTATTTTAAACAATCAGGTCCCCTAGTCATTAAGCTTTGCTCAGTTGCCATCCGATGATTGCATTGCAATTACCTTGTTATTAAATGCTTGTTCACATCCTCCTAAAGCAACACTCCCCCTTAATCTCAATACTGCAATTCTGATTTCAAAAGAAAAACCACAAATGCAAGGAGTCCAATCCGGAAATAGAAAACGCTGGAAATACGCAATAGGTTTGTGAGCAACTCAAAGTTAACGATAGGTCAGGAGATTAAAGAGAAACCTTTTGCTGATTTTTTTTCTGATGAAGGCTTCCACCATGTGTGTGTATACAGGATAGAAATATAAATACCAAAGAGGCACTGCAGCAAATTGTAAAGACTCCTTCAACAGCACCTTCAAAACCCATGAACTCTGACACCTAGAAGGACAAAGGCAGCAGATGCATGGGAATGCAAGTTCCCTCCAAGTCACACACCATCTTGGCTTTAAACTATATCACCTTTCTTCATGGCATTAAGATCCTGGAAACTCCTCCCTAACAGCAATGTGGATGTACCTATACACTGAGGAATGTGGTGGTTTAAGAAAGCATCTAACCACCCTCCCTTCCAGGGAAATTAGTAATGGGCAATGAATGCTGGTCTAGCCAGTGGTTCCCACAGCCATGAACAAATATTTCCCCCAGATGTTGGCTAAAGCGTCAGCCCATAACTTAAGAGCTAAGCTCCCACAGTGCAGTCTCACTCAATAAGGGCACATTTCAAAGAGCTGGATATCAACAGAATGATACAAAGCCAATAAAATAAAAAGTAGAATCAACTTAAAATGGACTGTTGATTTGGTATCGTCATCACATGATTGCCCTGATTTGAGAAAAAAGAAATAACTGAAACAACCACAGAAAATGCTGGAGAAACTCAGGAAGTCTGGAAGCATCTGTGGAGAGAGAAACAGAGTTACTGTTTTGAGTCCAATATGACCACTTCAGAAATTATTTGTTGGGCATAATGGTCTGTTCTTGTTGCTAATATTGCATTCTTATATCTTCATTTAGTTCTTGGATCCCTCAACTTCCTTGCTTCTGCCCTCAACTTCATCGGACAGGGAGTGGCAACTTCAATCCCCAAACCCTTTTCAATACCAGTTATTAGGGACTTGCATCTTTTCTTTTGTAAATATATTTATTAGCAAAAAAACGTTTTCTTGACTTTACAGGAATATAAAGTTACAAAGAAAACAAATACCAGTATTATAAAAAAAATGCAAATTACAATACAACTACTGTCTACTAATTACTAACCTACCCAATAAAACAAAACAAAACTAAAAACTGTGCAAAACAACACCAATAAATAAGTAAGTGACTTAAAAAAAAACAAGAACACAAAATAACAATGCTCAGTGCAAGGCTCCCAAACAAAAAAAATGGAAGCCTTGTATATATACCTGTATTAACTCAGGAGTCCCCCTTCCAGGGCCCAGGACCCAGCAAACCTAACCATCCTGGTTAAATGAACACACTGGTTAAGATAGCAGACAAATCTGTGTCCAAATAACTCAAAAAGAGTGGCCATGTCTTATAAAAAAGGTCTGGTTTGTGGTACACCATATTTGTGAGAAAATCCAAGGGAACGTGCTCCATAATTAATCTTTGCCATCCCAGCAAGCCCGGCGGGATCTCAGACACCCAACTCATCAGAATATTCTTCCATGCACAGTAACTAAGAATATTAAGTAGCTTCTTCCCATGCCCATCTAAAAATGATAAATTCAGTAGACCTAGAAGGAGAGATGTCAGGTCTACTTTAACTTCAGTCCTCAAAATCCTCCCTATCTCTCCCGCCACGGCACTCCAATAAACATGGAGCCTGTGGCATGTCCAGAAGCAATGGGTAAGAGTACCTGCACTTATGAAGGTTTGGGATACATTAGAGATGCCCCTTTTTTTAAACTTCACCAGACGGTCTGGTGCAGAATCCTGTGCAGAACTTTTAACTGCATAACGTACATCCCATTACAGATTGAGATTTTTTTCCGCGTTCTCCCATATGTCTTCCCATGCTTCAGAAGAGATCTCCACTCCTAGCTCTTGCTCCCAGACTTCACATAGCCGGTTAATATCCTGACAGGCCCTACCACCCAGTAGGCGATAAACCGAAAGGGTGCTTGTGGAACATAGCAACAACCTCTCTGCATCAGGCTTATAGAACTTAATGAGAAGCGCAGTCTTCTTTTGGATGCAATCCCTAACCTGAAAAAAATGGAAAAGATCCCTACGGAGCAGCCTGTATTATGGTTCAGTTGCTCAAAGGACATCATAACTTTCCCCTCAAACAAGTCTCCCAAACTAGAAACTCTTCTCATTGCCCATCCTTTCAACCCTGAATCTATCATCCCTGGTTGGAACCCTGGCATGCCAACTACAGGCATAAGTGGCGAAGTCTTGGATAAACAACCCTCACTCTGACGTATTGCCTTCCATGCCTTGACAATACTAATGATAATGGGGTTTCAGTAGTGGTCCATAATTGTCCTCATCTTATCCATGAACAACAGATTAACAAGAGGGCACTTTGCCTAGAAGGCCTCGATATCCAGCCATATTGAGCCTGGATTGTTACCTGCCCAATCGCCGACAAAGGATAGCAGGGAACTCAATTGATACCTCCTGATGTCTGAGAAATCAACTCCTCCCTATTCTTGAGGCAACAGCAACTAAGTAAATTTGATGAGGGGCCGCCCACAATGCCAACCCATAAGTTTCCGCAGCGTTGCCCTGGGAGCATACACATGGGATAAAGCAAATGAGGAAGGACATTCATCTTAATAAGGGCTATTCGGCCCAACCACGAAATTGGAAGAGCCTCCCATCTCTGGAGATTCCGCCTAAGATTGTCAAGCAGGTGAACAATGTTAGTTCAAAATAACTGATCAAACATGGGGGTAACAAAAATACCTCGGTATTGGAAACCCGCCCATGACCACTTAAAGGGGAACCCTAGGGCCCCTTCAACTCTGGCCCTTCCTTAAGATCCTCCAAAGGCAAAGCCTCTGACTTTGCAAAGTTGATCTTATATCCTGAAATAGCCCCAAATGAATTAATACATTGTATCAGATGGGGTACGGAGGTCATCGGGTCTGATAAAAACAGAAGGACATCATCTGCATCCAATGTAATCTTATGTACCCTCAATCCTACTTCTGGAGTGGTTATGTGGATGTTCTGACAATTGGCCTCTGCCAGTGGCTCTATCACCAATGTAAATAACAACAGTGAGAGGGAGGAGCTTTAATGACTAACCCTGCCAATCCTAAAGTTCCCGGACTTCACCCCGTAGGTGATGATCACGACCAAAGGGTGGCGATATAAAACCTCCACCCACCCAGCAAAGACCCCACCTAACCCAAACCGTTCTAAGACATTAAAGTGATACCTCCATTCCACTCAGTCAAATGCTTTCTCTGCATCTAAGGAAATCACCAACCCCTGGATCGATTGTTGCTGACATGCTTGGACCACATTCAGCAACCTTCTAATATTATTAGAGGACTTATGACCTCTTATAAAACCTGTCAGATCCTCTTTGACAAAATAGGGCAACACCTTGGAGTCATAGAGGTCTCCAATCTTAGCTCCAACATCTTAGACAGACTCTTAAAATCTGAAGTTAATAGAGAGATGGGCTTTTATGAAGCACAATCCTCAGGAACCTTCCCCTTCTTAAGGATGAGGGAAATATTAGCTCCTCTCAAAAATGGTGGTAGGCATTCATTCATATAGGAGTGATTGTACATTTCCAGGATCAGTCCTGACAGAATCCCTATAAACTCCTTCTAAAACTCACCTGGAAGACAATCAGGGTCACGTTGTTATATAAAAGCAAATTACTGCGGATGCTGGAATCTGAAACCAAAAGAGAAAATGCTGGAAAATCTCAGCAGGTCTGATAACATCTGTAAGGAGAGAAAAGAGCTGACGTTTCGAGTCTAACTGACCCTTTGACAGATGCTGCACAAGAACATTTGTAAAGAAAATTGGTGAGTGACCCACATAACGAAATATTATAGCTAACAAAAAACTTTTTTTGTTATTAATTCATGGGAGCTGGGTCAGCATTTATTGCTCATCCCTAGTTACCCTTGAGAATGTGCTGATGAACTACCTTTTGAATCGCTGCAGTTTATATGTTGTGTGTCGATCCACAATGCCATGAGGGAGAGAACGCCAGAGATTTGACCCAGTGACTTGGAAGGAATAGCAACATATTTCCAATTGTGGATTGTGAGTGGCTTGAAGGGGAACTTGCAGGTGATGGTGGTGTTTCCAAATACCTGGTGTCCTTGCCGTGAGATAAACACGGTTTTGTGTTTGGATTATGCTGTCTAAGGAGTTGAGAGTTTGGTACTGGAAAAGCACAGCAGGTTAGGCAGCATCCGAGGAGCAGGAGAATTGACGTTTTGGGCATAGATGAAGGTCTTATGCCCGAAACGCCGATTCTCCTTCTCCTCCAATGCTGCCTGACCTGCTGCGCTTGTCCAGTACCATTCTCTCGTCTCTGAACTTCAGCATCTGTAGTCCTCACTTTCTACTACATGATGCTGTGTAAGGAGCTTTGATGAAGTTTTGCAATGCATCTTTAGTTGGCACACATGGGTGCTACTGAGCATCGCTCATGGAAAGGATGTGTGCGTTTGTGGATGGGGTGCCAATCAAGTGGGAAGCTTTCATGCGTATGACAAGGAACTCAGGTATTCCTTCATACAGACCCTGTGCATGCCCGGGGCATCTTGCTACACTGCTCATATATTTCAAACCAATAATCAAGGTAAGCCATGTCGAAACAACTTTAAAACTGTTGAAGAAATTTTCCCTCCTAGCCTTTCAATCACATATTTGAATGGTTGATAATTCTGTACATGGCAGCGATCAGGAACAAGCTGTATCTGGTGTAAATACCACAAACTGATATAAATGGCAAAATGACCTCATGTTTTCCTGATTAAAATATTATAAAGCCCCCACCTGTTTTGGATGGAAGTTTCCACTGGAAACCTGGGTGTGAAACAGACTTGGTGGAGTGCCAGTTGGATTGACCACCCAGCTCTGGACTGCATTATGCCCTATCTTCATGCGTATCTGTAAAAGGGATTCAAATAATTCACATTCAAGCTGACAAATGTTAAAGAGAAATTAATTTAAATTCCACATATCAACCATGTGTTTATCTACTAGCTTACAGGAAAGCCTTTAATAGTCTCCTGAAAACAAGCTTCACTGCAAGCTGCACTCATGACCCAGCTCCATGGGCTATTATTTAAAGTTCCAAGCAATTCTGTTTTCTTTACAAGCCAGATTTTCCTACATTAACTGATTTTGCTCACCCACTATCCATGGTGGAGCTTAGTCTTCTATGAAGCCTTTGATTTCCATGTTTTTCATGGCACACACCAGCTATCATCTCCCAGCTCATGCCTCGCAGAGTTTTACTTGAACTGAAAGTGCCACTAAAGCAGACAGAAATGCATGCATATGTCTGTGCTGGAATGATTATAAACTAAACAATTTCTTTCTGTTCCATGTCCATTATACGTTTCGTTTAGCTTCACACCTCGGAACTATTTTTTGAAACTTCCTTTTATTGTGATTCGACTCCTATCTTTCAACTCGTCAATTACAGTAAAATTACAGTAATTTTTAAAACTCCCCTATTATAATCCAAAAAAAAACTGGGGATGCTGAAGATCTGAAACAAAACAGAAATTGCTGGAGAAATTCAGCAGGTCTGACAGCATCTGTGGAGAGAAAGCAGAGTTAATGTTTCAAGTCAAGTGACATTTCTTCAGAACTGATAGTAGCCAGGAAAAGGTATATACTGAAGTTAAAGGTTGGGAGGACAGGGAGTGAGCAGGTCGGTGCAGATAACCCAAAGGGAGGTAAGGAAAGTTAGACAGACAAAGGAATAGTTGATAGTAAGCCACAGATGGAGTAGAGCTAGTAATGGGGAGCATGTGGGCGGCACGGTGGCACAGTGGTTAGCACTGCTGCCTCACAGCGCCTGAGACCCGGGTTCAATCCCCGCCTCAGGCGACTGACTGTGTGGAGTTTGCACGTTCTCCCCGTGTCTGAGTGGGTTTCCTCCGGGTGCTCCGGTTTCCTCCCACAGTCCAAAGATGTGCAAGTCAGGTAAATTGGCCATGCTAAATTGCCCGTAGTGTTAGGTAAGGGGTAAATGTAGGGGCATGGGTGGGTGGTGGGTCGGTGTGGACTTGTTGGGCCAAAGGCCCTGTTTCCACGCTGTAATGTAATCTAAAAAATCTAATCTAATGAGCAGGAGAAACTGAGTTGGTTGTGCTGAAAGCAGCCCATGTTATGATGGGGCCTGGCTTGTGGATGTGGGTACAGGACACAGAAGGAAGTGTTCAGGCTCAAAATTATTAAGCTCGATATTGAAGGATTCTGAGCAGAAAGTGAGATGCTATTCTTCCAACTTATGCTGAGCTTCATTGGAACACTGTAGCAAGCCTGAGACAGAAACTTTGGCTAGGGAACAAGATGCTATGTTGAAGTGGTAGGCAACTGTTAGTTCAGAGTCATCTTTATTGACAAAAACATAAATGGTCTGCAAAGTGAACACCTAACCTGCATTTCCTCCCTGAATTGTCGAGGTGACCACATTGTGAACAGTCAATACAGTGGAATGGGTTGAGTAAAGTGCAAGTAAATCATTGCTTCACCTGGAAGGTGTACCTGGGGCCTTGGAAAGTGAAGACAGAAGAGGTAAACGGGCAATTGTTGAACCTTCTGTGGCTGCACAGTAAGGTGCCAGGGGGTGTGGGGCAGTATTTGCAATGGAAGAAGAGTAATGGGAAGGGTCCCTGTGGAAGGCTGACAAGGAAGGGAGTATGGAATATGCGTCTGGTTGTGGCATCCTGCTGAAGATGAGACGGTAACTAGTGAGCCTTTGGAAAGTGCACCTCATTATGCATTGCCTAAGTGTTGCCAAAAATACTTTTTGCCAATGATTTGCTCATTTATCTCACATTACTTACCAATTTATTATGATTCTAGTTGGTTCTTGAAGTGATATGCTAAACATTGCATGTTAAATTGAAGCATTTACTTGTTGACAAAATCTAACTATCTATACAGTGCAAGTTTGAATAAAAGAAATTTGGATAAAATACCATGGAACTTTTTGAATGTGCATTTTCAATGATGAAACAAAAACAGGTGTATTCTATGTCCCTATTAATATGTGGGAAATGTGCAGAGATATGATGGTATGCACTTTGGCAGGAAGATTAAAGGAAATGAACATTATTTAAACAAAGAAAGATTACAGAAAACTACAGAACATAAGGATTTGGAAGTTCTCGTCTTATAACCATATAAAGCTAGCTTCCAACTTCAGTGAACAATAGGGAAAGCAAACAAATGTTGGCCTTTATTTCAAAGGCAATGGAATCTAAAAGCAGGGAGGCTTTGCTGAAACTATACATGCAGTAGGCAGATCGCAGCTGGGATTGTGAACAGTTTTGGCTCCCTTATCTAAGGAAAGAGATGCTGTGATTGGAGGCAATCCAGAGAAGGTTCACTCAGCTGATACCAGGTATGGCAGACTGTCTTATGAAGATAGGTTGAATAGATTTGGCATGTACTCATTAGAATTGAGAAGAATGAAAAGCAACCTTATTGAAACATACAAGATTCTCACATGCAAAAACAGAGAGTGCTGGAGAATCACAGCAGGTCTGGCAGCATCTGTAGACAGAAAACAGATAATATTTTGAGGGAGAAGTGGCTACTGCAGATGCTGGAGATCAGAATCAAGATTAGAATGGTGCTGGAAAAGTACAGCAGGTCAGGCAGCATCTGAGGAGCAGGAAATTATAGGAGCAGATAATATTTTGAGTCCAGTGACTTTTCATCGGAAGCTTAGGGCACATAACAGGATAGGTGCCGAAAGGGTGTTTCCCCTTGTGAAAAAGTCTCAGACCAGGGGGCAGAAGGAGGGGTCACATATATAAGACAGAGACTTCTCTCGGAGGGTAGTGAGTCTGTGAAATTCTTTACCACAGAGGGCCATCAAGGTTAGGTTATTCAAGACTAAGATGGGCAGGTTTTTAACAGTAGGGCGAATCAAGGCTAATGGGGCAAAGGCAAGAAAGTACAGTTGAAGATTATCAGATGATCAGATCAGCCATTGAATGGTGAAGCAGACCCGATAGGCTGAATGGCTCAAACCTGCTCCTACCTAGAACATAGAACATAGAAAAATACAGCGCAGTACAGGCCCTTTGGCCCTCGATGTTGCGCCGATCCAAGTCCACCTAACCTACACTAGCCCACTATCCTCCATATGCCTATCCAATGCCCGTTTAAATGCCCATAATGAGGGAGAGTCCACCACTGCTACTGGCAGGGCATTCCACGAACTCACGACTCGCTGAGTAAGAATCTACCCCTAACATTTGTCCTATACCTACCATCCCTTAATTTAAAGCTATGCCCCCTCGTAATAGCTGACTCCATATGTGGAAAAAGGTTCTCATGGTCAACCCTATCTAAACCCCTAATCATCTTGTACACCTCTATCAAGTCACCCCAAACCTTCTTTTCTCCAATGAAAACAGCCCAAGTGCCTCAGCCTTTCCTCATACGATCTTCCTACCATACCAGGCAACATCCTGGTAAACCTCCTCTGCACCCGCTCCAGTGCCTCCACATCCTTCCTATAGTATGGCGACCAAAACTGCACACAATATTCCAGATGCGGCCGCACCAGAGTCTTATACAACTGCAACATGACCTTAGGGCTCCGGAACTCAATTCCTCTACCAATAAAAGCCAGTACGCCATATGCCTTCTTCACCGCACTATTTACCTGGGTGGCAACTTTCAGAGATCCGTGTACATGGACACCAAGATCCCTCTGCTCATCCACACTACAAGTATCCGACCATTAGCCCAGTACCCCGTCTTTTTGTTACTCTTATCAAAGTGAATCACCTCACACTTACCTACATTGAACTTCATTTGCCACCTTCCTGCTCAGCTCTGCAACGTATCTATATCCTGCTGTAACCTGACACATATTTCCTCACTGTCAACAACTCCACCGATTTTTGTATCATCCGCAAACTTGCTCACCCAACCTTCTAGCCTCTCCTCCAGGTCATTTATAAAAATGACAAACTACAATGGTCCCAAAACAGATCCTTGCGGAACACCGCTAGTAACTGCACTCCAAGATGAACCTTTACCATCAACTACTACCCTCTGTCTTCTTCCAGCTAGCCAATTCTTAATCCAAACCTCCAACTCACCCTCAATGCCATACCTCCGTATTTTTTGCAGTAGCCTACCATGGGGAACCTTATCAAACGCCTTACTAAAATCCATATACACCGCATCTACCGCTTTACCCTCATCTACCTCCTTTGTCACCCTCTCAAAGAATTCAAAAAGGTTTGTGAGGCACAACCTGCCCTTCACAAAACCATGCTGACTATCCTTGATCACATTATTCCTATCCAGATGTTCATAAATCCTATCCCTTACAATTCTCTCTAAGACTTTGCCCACAACAGAAGTGAGACTCACCAGCCTATAGTTACTAGGGTTATCCCTACTCCCCTTCTTGAACAAGGGAACCACATTTGCTATCCTCCAGTCTACTGGCACTATTCATGTAGACAACGAGTACATAAAAATCAAGGCCAATGGCTCTGCAATCTCCTCCCTTGCTTCCCAGAGAATCCTAGGATAAATGCCATCAGGCCCAGGGAACTTATCTATTTTCACCCTTTCCAGAATTTCCTACACCTCTTCCCTACATACCTCAAAGCCGTCCATTCTAATTAATTGTGACTCAATATTCACATCGACAACAATGTCCTGTTCCTGAGTGAATACTGACGAAAAGTATTCATTCAGTGTCTCCCCAATCTCTTCAGCCTCCACACGCAACTTCCCACTACTATCCTTGACTGGACCTATTCCTACCCTAGTCATTCTTTTATTGCTGACATACCTATAGAAAGCCTTAGGATTTTCCCTAATCTTACCAACTAAGGACTTTTCATGTCCCCTCCTTGCTGCTCTTAGCTCTCTCTTCAGATCCTTCCTGGCTACCTTATAACTCTCAATCGCCCCAATTGTACCTTCACGCCTCATCTTTACATAGGCCGCCCTCTTCCATTTAACAAGGGATTCCAATTCCTTATTAAACCACGGCTCCCTCACACGACCCTTTCCTCCCTGCCTGACAGGTACATACTTATCAAGGACACTCAATAGTTGCTCCTTGAACAAGCTCCACATATCAATTGTGCCCATGCCTTGAAGCCTACTTTTCCAAGCCACGCATCCTAGGTCGTGCCTCACCGCATCATAATTTCCCTGCCCCCAGCTATAACTCTTAAACTCTTATACTCTTATGGTTCAATTCAAATTAATACATAATAACCTCATTAGATAATTACCTCACTATAGCCTTGGTTAAAACATAGACAAAAGAGCTGATATTCAGAAATGACAGGAGAGTGACAACCCTTGACATCAAGACTGCATTTGACTGAGTGCGAGATCAAGGAACCCGAACAAAACTGGAATCAAAGGATATGGGGTGGGGTGGGGGAACTCTCTACTGGATGGACTCATGGCAAATAGAAAATCTTTATGGTTACTGAGGTCAGTCATCTCAGGCCCAGGACATCTCTGCAGTACTTCTTCAGGCTACTGTCCTAGGCCCAACTGTCTTCAGCTGTTTCATAAGGTCAGAAATGGGGATGTTTGTCGATGATTGCATGATGTCCAGCACCATTTGCTACTTCTCAGATATGGAAGCAGTCTAAGTTCAAATGCAACAAGATCTGGACAATATCCAGGCTTGGGCTGACAGATGACAAGTAACATTCAGGGAGAAAGTGAGGACTGCAGATGCTGGAGATCAGAGTCAAAAGTGTGGTTCTGGAAAAGCACAGCCGGTCAGGCAGCATCAGAGGAGCAGGAAACTCAATGTTTTGAGCATAAGCTCTTCGTCAAGAATGTCAAAATGTCAACTCTCCTGGTCCTCGGATACTGCCTGACCAAATGTGCTTTTCCAGCACCACACTTTTAAACAAATAACATTCATGCCACACAAGTGCCAGGCAATGACCATCTCTAATAAGACTATCTGCACATGCAGATAAGGTGGTAATGAAGGCATTTGGCCTGCTTGCATTTATTGGTCAGGGCATTGAGTACAAAAGTCAGAAAGTAATGTTGCAGCTTTATTAAACTTTGGTGAGGAGACACTTAGAATATTATGTTCAATTCTGGTTGCCACATTACAGGAAGGATGTGGAGGCTTCGGAGAAAGTGCAGTAGAGGTTTACCAGAATGCTGCCTGGATTAGAGGGTATGAGCTATAAGGAGAGGCTGGACAAACTAGGGTTATTTTCTCTTGAGTGTCAGAGGCTGAGGAGAGATCTGATAAAAGTTTATAAAATTATGAGAGACGTAGATAGAGTTGACAGTCAGAATCTTTTTACCGGAGCTGAAATGTCTAATATTAGAGTGCATGCATTTAAGGTGAGAGGGAGAAAGTTCAAAGGAGGTATGAGGGGCAAGTTTTTTACACAGAGAATGGTTGGTGCCTGGAATGCACTGTCAGGGGTAGTGTTAGACGCAGTGGCTCAGTGGTTAGCACTGCTGCCTCACAGCGCTAGGGACCTGGGTTTAATTCCAGCCTCGGGCAACTATTTGTGTGGAGTTTGCACGTTTTCCCTGTGTCTGCGTGGATTTCCTCCGGGTGCTCCCACAATCCAAAGATGTGCAATTTAGGTGAATTGGCCATGCTAAATTACCCATAGTGTTCACAGATATGTAGGTTAGGTGCACTAGTCAGAGGTAAATGTAGGATAATAGGGTAGAGTCTGCGAGGGTTACTCTTCAGAGGGCCGGTGTGAACTTCTTGAGCCAAGGGGCCTGTTTCCACACTGTAGGGATTCTATGACAGGGCCATTTAAGGGGCTTTTAGATAAGCACTTGAATAAGCGAGGGATATAGATCATGGACAGGCAGAAGGGATGAGTTTAATTTGGCATCATGTCTGGCGCAACATCATGGGCTGAAAGGCGACTTGTGCTGTAGTCAACTGTTCCATGTTTGATGTTCTATCTAAACACCAGCCGTTGATGGTCACGGGTGTTCCCATCACTAAACCCGCACTATCAACATCCTTGGGATTACCATTCAGCTGAAACTCAATTGGACTTGCCACATAAACACAATGATTATAAAAGCAGGTCAGGGACTAGGAATGTTGCGGCGAGTAACTCCACTCCTGATTCCCAAAAGTCTATCCACCATCTACAAAGCGTAAATCAGGAGTGTGATGGAACACTTCCTATTTGTACAGAAGGGTGCAGCATCGACAACACACTCAAAGCTTGAAAGCATCCATGACAAAACAGTCTGCTTAATTGACACCACATTCATAAACGTCCACCGGCCCCACAACTGATGCTCTACAGCAACAGTGTGTTAGATGTATTACAGAAATTCACCAAAAATCCTTAGACAGCACCTTCCAATCCCACAACCACGTCCATTGAGAAAGACAAGGGCAGCAGATACATGAGAATATCACCACCTGTAAGTTCCCCTCCAAGCCACTAACTATCCTGACTTGGAATTATATCAGTGTTCCTTCACTGTTGCTGGGGCAACATCCTGGGATTCTCTCCCTGACAGCATTGTGAATCAAGTTATAACATGTGAACTGCAGTGGTTCATGAAGGCAGCTCACCACCACCTTCTCAAGGGCAACTAGAGATGCCCTTCATTCCTGAAGAAGGGCCTGTGCCCGAAACGTCGAATCTCCTGTTCCCTGGATGCTGCCTGACCTGCTGTGCTGTTCCAGCAATAAAGTTTCAACTAGAGATGGGCAATAAATGCTGGCCAGCCAGCAACACCCACCTCCCACAGGTAAATAACAAAAAATAAAGTTGAATTAGGTGGAGTTAACATTAGATCTGAAATTGTGTGCTTTATTCGGAAATTACTTAGCTTGTCAAATATGTAAATAGGACATTATGTTCATTTTTTTTCTGAAAGAGTCTGATCCTCCTAAAATATTTATTTAAGGCTGATTACACTGTGCATTAATGTGTATTCCTCTCTCAATCTCATTGTAAGTAAGGAACATATATGCTATCCAGGATGGTGGAAAAAAACTAATAAATTTATATAGCACCTTTCAAGCCTACAGGGTATCACAAAGCACCATGCGACTCATAAACTATTTATAAATTGTGTCACTATCACAGTGGAAATTGACTATCAATGTTCAACTTGCATCATTTGACTTTATTACCTGAGACTTTCATGACATAAATTGGTTTTAAAAAAATACAAGAAGATGCAAGGCAGGCTGCCACACAGCCTGGAGTCCTTCTCTCCCTCTGGAGGTCAAATACCAATCAACTTAGACATTCCAAGTTATTTACCTAACAATACAGCAAGCTCAGATTTCAGTCATGTGATAAAGGATCTGCATTTCAATTGTTGATGGTCCATCTTGGCAGGCTAATTGAAAGGGAATTGAGCTCAGAATGTAACTTTAGCTTCCCCACTGTAGGGGGTGCCCTTGTGGTATTATCACCGGACTATACATCCGGGAGGCAAAAGTGAGGACTGCAGATGCTGAAAATCAGAGTTTAGGTTAGAGTGGTGCTGGAAAAGCACAGCAGTTCAGGCAGCATCCGAGGAGCAGGAGAATTGACGTTTTGGGCAAAAGCCCTTCATCAGGAATGGATTCCTGGTGAAGGGCTTTTGCCCGAAACATCGATTTTCCTGCTCCTCGGATGCTGCTTGACCTGCTGTGCTTTTTCAGCACCACTCTAATCTATATATCCAGAAGCCCTGTGCACCTGGGTTTGAATCCTGCCATGGTAGGTGGTGGAATTTGAATCCAATGAAAGTCTGGAATTAAGAGTTTAATGATGACCATGAAACTGTTGTTGACTGTTTCCCATCTGATTCATTAATCCCCTTTAGGGAAGGAAATCTATGGTTCTTACCTGATCTATCATACGTATCACTCCGGGCTCCCAGCAACATGGTTGAGTCTTAACTGCCCACTGGGTAATGAATGCTGGCCTGGCTTGTGAAGCCCACATCTGTGAAAGAAAATTTTGCAATAACAATGTTTTCACTTACAGAGCTGGAGGCAAACGGTTCATCTCCTAGACCTTTCTGGCAGCTTTAGATCTCAAATGTTTTCACAATACAGGTGTTTCAGAACCTTCTGGAAATATGGTAATGTGATCAACCTCAACTATCCTTTGAGTCCAGCAAGTCCTTTCTTCCCCACATTTTTAAAAGAAACAGAGAGAATATAGGATTTTCACTCCATTCTGTGAAGCCAAGGCAGACTGAATAGCATTTGAGACACATCACAGAATCCCCATAATGCGGAAGCAGACTATTTGGCACCATCAAATCCACATCAGCCCTCCAATTCAGACCAACTCCCCTACCTTATCCCACAGCTATATCTGCCTAACCTGCCCACCTCTGGACACTCTGGGTAATTTAGCATGGCTAATCCACCTAACCTGCCCACCTCTGGACACTCTGGGCAACTTAGCTTGGCCAATCCACCTAACCTGCCCACGTCTGGACATGCTGGGTAATTTAGCATGGCCAGTCCACCTAACCTGCCCAACTCTGGACACTCTGGGCAACTTAGCATGGCAAATCCACCTAACCTGTCCACTTCTGGACACTCTGGGTAATTTAGCATGGCCATTCCACCTAACCTGCACTGCTTTGGACAGTGGAGGAAGCCAAAGTACTCAGCGGAAACCTACACAGACACAAGGAGAGCAAGTAAATTCCACACAGTCACCCAAAGCTGAAATTGAACCCAGGCCAGTGCTGTGAGGCAGCAGTACTGACCACTGAGCCAATGTGCCACCCCACAGAGGTGTACAATGCTTTACGGATAGATTTTCGTTATTAAACATAAAGAAAGGGAAAAACACAAAACTCAACAGATATGTTTAGATATGGGATTACTAAAATAGTGTGCCTTATTTCACCACAGATTTACTTGCTGGCTACAGCTATTTTATTTCTCAACCAAAGAAAAAATGGGGGAAACATTATACCATATTTCTTTCTTGCAGAACAGTTTTTAATTCAAAGTGTGTCATTTGAAAATGTAGCTTTTCCTTCTTTGAAAATTATTTGTTTTTGCAACTATTGCATGGATATAATATCATGAGACTGGAACTGGTGTTACTTTCCAAGTTTGCATGATAGAGAGTATGCCAAATGAAATACAATCAGTGACCTGCAGATGACCCTGGAAGCAGTGTGTACACTGGTGTTCAGTGCGAATGCTGAGGGAAGGAGATTAGAGAATTATTATTCTAAGAACCAGTTAGGCCTAACTACTGTTGGCTCATTTCAATTGAGCTGGATTCCTTGCAGCTTTTTAGATTTACAGAGTCAGGATACAACTGGATTTGGGGCAGGGTTGAGGCTGTACATGTTTGCATATATGCCAGCCTGGAAAACTGGCAAAAAACCAGGCGAGAGCTTATTAAAAATTGACACAAGTCCACCCTCCCAGCTCCACACCCACTCCTATCCCACTATACCCATTCCAGCCTCCACAGCCTAATTAATGACCTTGACTGTGACATATAAACACTTCATAATTTATGCTATTCAGTCCTGGGGCCCCAGTTATTTACAATCTATATTATTACTTGGATGCCTGGATAGAAATAACGGTACCCAAACTTGCAGATAACAATGAAATAGGTGGGAAATGGATATGGATAGCTTAGATGAATGAGCTAGTGTTTGGATATTAACATGGATAATTGTGTGGTTATCCACTCAGTTGGAGGAATAGAAAAGGAACTTATTATCCAAATGGTTAGAAAC
The DNA here is from genome assembly GCF_037043375.1 of Chiloscyllium plagiosum. Lineage (NCBI taxonomy): Eukaryota > Metazoa > Chordata > Chondrichthyes > Orectolobiformes > Hemiscylliidae > Chiloscyllium > Chiloscyllium plagiosum. The sequence continues at coordinate 102,751,339 of NW_028270144.1, read as the reverse complement.
TTCAGAGTGCTTTGGTGCAGAGGGATCTGGGTGTTCCCATGCATGAATTGTGGAAAAGTGGTATCCAAGTAGAGCAGGTAATTAGGGAGGCAAATAGAAATTTGGCATTTATTGCTAAAGGAATACAGTGTAAAAGTAGGAAATGTTGTTGCAACTGTGAGACCACACCTAGAGTATTGTGGAGAATATTGGTTCCCTTAGTTGAGGAGAGATGAAAATGTAGAGACAGTTCAGAGGAGGTTCACTAGGTTGATTCCAGAAATGAGGAGTTTGTCTTATGAAGAGAGATTGAGCAGTTAAGGCCTAAACACTCTGGAGTTTGGAAGTATAAGAGGAGATACAGTTGAAATTATAATTTAAGATGCTATAGGGGCTTGACAAAGTAGACATAGAAAGGATGTTTCCTCACCTAGGGCAATCGAGTACGAGAAGTCTTAGTTTTAAGGTAAGTGATTGCAGATTAAACACTGAGATAAGGAGAAATTATTTCTCTCAAAAGGTTGCGAATCTGTGGAATTCACTAACCAGAGCATGGAGGATGCTGGGACACTGAGTAAATTTAAGGAGGAGAGAGACTGATTTTTTATTAATAATGGGTTAGAGGGTTATGGGGAGAGGGCCGGAAAGTAGAGTTGAGGCCAATATTGACTATATCAAATGGTAGAGCAGGTGTGAGGGACTGAATTGCTTACTCCTGCTTCTAGTTCCTATGCTCTCAGTGGCATTTCCAACATTTCTTCAGCTATATTAAAGTGGCACGAACAATTGTTTTTGTTATTCAGGTGATGGCCAATCACTATTATTGCGAGCCTTTTAATCCAGACACTCTGGTAATGTTCTGGGGACCAGGGTTCAAATCCTACCGGTCAGATGGTGAAATTTGAATTCAATAAAAATCTGGAATTAGGAGTCAAATGATGACAACGAAACCATTGTAGTCAGGTAAAACCTATCTGGCTCATTAATGTCTTTAAGGAAGGAAACTGTTGTCCTTATCTGGTTTGAGTTACACATGACTCTTGACCCACAGCAATGTGATTGACACTTAACTGTTCTCTGGGTAATTAGGGATGGGTAATAAATGCTGGCCTAGCCAGTAATGCCTACATCCTGCGAATGAATGAAAAAATCTCATGCGGACATCAAACAAATCCAACAAGTTACATTCTTACATCCAAGCCCCTCTCCCTTTCCTTACCGTTACTGAAACGGTGTGTATTCTGCTTTCCAGATAGAAATCACAGAGACATCACAAATCATCTGACAATGTCCATTTTAATAGTTTCTCACCTCCAACAAACCTTCCACTTCTCATTGATTCTTTCCCAAACCACACAGAAGAACCCATTACTGTTTATGGTCAGAAAGGGTTAATATTTGGTTGAGTTCAATAAGTACTGAAGTGGTTTCTTAGGTCAAATACCACTGTTAGTGTGATATTGTGTGAGTGCTGCGCCTATATATTAGCTCATGTAACACGTATACCACAAAGACTGGGTTCTTGGTGGTACAGATGTCTTGAAGTTTATTAGCAACACTAATTGGTTACATTGCTATAGTACTATAGACTTGTACTTAGACTGGGTTCTATGCTCACTGATATTGCTGTACATACATAACAGGCTGACTGGACAAATTACACTAATTCCGTTGCATTGAGAGTCATCCTGAATGCAAGGTTGTTGCCTTTATAGCAGAACATCATGATGCCATCTGGTGTCTTGATGCAATGATTTGTAGTGTATTAGGGATTCTTTACACTTGAAAATAACTTGTTAACCCTTACCATCATCATCACTGTATAGGCAAAAGGAACAAATCTTTCCAGATATTTTTCAATGCTGTTCAGCTGTCCAAGAATAATATCTGTTTGCAACTAAAACCACAGAATGATAGAAGAAGGATAGGCCAGTCAACCAAACACCTTCAATGTGTGGTTCCTAGCTAGTAAGTCTGCTGGGAGAAACAAATCTTCTCTGTCCACTTTATCCAAACTCCTCATTATTTTGTATACATCAATCATGTCACCCAGCAGTCTCCTCTGATTGAAGGAAAATAACCTGAGACGATCCAGACTTTCTACATCATTGAAATTTTGATGCCCTGTTAACATTCTTGTAAAGGTTTTCTGCACAATTATGATCTTTGCGTAATGTGGCAGCCAGCATTGAATGCCAAACTCCAGTGGTGGCAGAGCCACTCTCTTATGTAGTTTCTGATTTGCTCATGGGATGTGGAGGGTTGCTGCCCAGGGCAAATTGTATTGCTCAGCGGACAGTTAAAAGTGAATCAGATTGCTATGTGTCTGTAGTCACACGTAGACCAAAACCAGAAAAAAATGGTAATTTCCCTTCCAAAAGAACTTTGAGACCAAATGGGCTTTTACAACAATGGGCAATCATTACATGGTTGCCATGAGGCTAGATTTTTATGTTGCTTTTTTTGTATTGAATTCCAATTTCACCATCTGTCATGGTAGGAACCAGACCTATGTTCCCACAACTCAAGGATTTTGTCCTACATTACTAGTCCAGTGACATTATCCCTGCACCACTGCCTCCCCTATTACTACATCCTTGCTTTTGCATTCACTATCTCATCAAATGAAGGCTAGGTTAGGTACTCAAACAATATCAATAGTCGAGGCTAGGCTGGGTCTTCAAGACCAATCAAGCCAGATCTTGCCTGCTAGTTGTTAGCTTTGCCCTTGTTTTACAGGATTTGACTTTTACAAAGCAATTCCTTGATTCAAAATAGGAGTTTTGTTTTAAAATCCAGTGACTTTGCCTGAACTGCAGTGTGTTAGCAGCTATTGCTGGCTGAATTCCTGATTAAGTTAATGGTGCCAATAGCGTCTTTTTGAAGGAGGAGATTGAGCATAAAAGTAAGGATGTTATGCTTCAGTTATCCAGAGAATTGTGAGATCACAATTTAAACACTGTGTACAGTTTTAGTCTCCTTAGTTAAAGACAAATATAAATGCATTAAAGGTGATTCAGAGGAAGTGTACTAGATTGATATCTGGAATGAGTGGGTTGTTACCACGTAGTAGCCTAACACAAAGAGGTCAGGAATCTAAACAAGATGTAGTTTAATGCATGATAGCAACTATGCACAAATTGCATTCATGTGATGGGCCTATGAGGATGTCCAAAATGGTATATCTTAGTCTTTCAAGATCGTTAGTTGTTCTTCCAACAAACCTGTATCATCATCATAATGGGAACTGCTTAAGATATTTATCAGGATTAACACTTTCAGACCTCATACAGCAGCTGCACTGCTGGATATTTGAAATAAAGATAGAAATGCTGAAAAATCCAACAATCAAGTAATGTCTATGAAGAGGGGAAGTAACAGTTAATGCTTCAGTTATTATGAGGTTTACTACAACTTACAAATTCTAGGCATTTTTAATCATTCTGCTCTGATATACCATGATAAACCATTGGAGCAGGAAGGACCTTGAACCCAGGACTTCAGAGATAAGGACACCACCACTACACCACAAAGGCCCAATTGCAAATTCTATAATTAATGTTTTCCTCTTAGAATAGCTTGTCAAAGAAAGACTAGTTTTTTCAAATACATTCCTCAGTTGCAAAACCAACTACAGATGGGAGTTGGAAGACCTGGAAAACCTAGCTCTCAATGCTGGTAAAACCAAGGAACTCCTTATTGACTTTCGGCAGGATGTTACTTATGCCCCTCTACACATTTACAGCACAGAAGTGGAACGAGTGGAGAGTATCAAGCTTCTGGGAGTGGTCATTCACAACAAGCTTTCTTGGACTCTTCATGTGGATGCACTGGTTACAAAGGCCCAACAACGTCTCTTCTTCCTCGGGCAGCTGAGGAAATTTGGCATGACGGCGAATATCCTTGCCAACCTTTATAGGTGCGCCATCGAGAGCATTCTGTCTGAATGTATCACTACCTGGTATGGAACTGTACCATTCAAGATGGGAGATGATTACAGGGAGTAGTGAACTCAGCCTGGATAATCATAAAGGCCAATCTCCCATCTATAGAATCCATCTACCAGGCCCACTGTCAAGGAAAGGCTGCCATCATTCTTAAAGATCCATCACACCCTGGCGATGTTTTTCAACCTCTACCATTGGGGAGAAGGTGCAGAAGCCTGAACACATGCATCAGCCGGTTTCGAAACAGTTTCTACCCTACTGTTGTTAGAATATTGAATGGACTCACAAACTCTTAACATTTGCCTGTACCTGTGTTTTTGTTTTTTGCCACTGTTTACCTAATATTTGCTATCTAAGCTATTTAACTATGTGATCTGCCTGATCGCAAGACAAAGCTTTTCACTGTGCCTCAGTACACGTGACAATAAATTCAATTCAATTCAATTCAATTCAAAACACTTATTTTTATTAATTAAGCCATCAATTTCAATTGAATATTAAAAGAATCCTTTTAAATAAACTTCCATATATAAATGCTGTCTATTATCACGCTCAATTTTCATTTTCATTTACAGAGAAAATCTGTGCTTCCTTCAGTAACTCCATGAATAATGTAAGTTGTTTTATTGCAGCTATACCTTGTATTTTAGATTGGGCACCATTACAAATTTCTGGTCGTAATGTATTTGAAGGTTTGCAAATTGACCATGAGGAGGTAAAAGTTTGTTACAGGATGAAATAAAGCATACACTGTTTTCTTTTTAAACATCTGACAGCATCATTTTCACTGTGGTCAATTTGTCCAAGAGGGCAAGATGATCTGTATCATCTTCCTTTCCCTTAAATCCACATTGTATGAAAAATAATTGCAGTATGGACTTCCCAAAGATCTTAGTGCTGTGGAGTTCCTAACTTTTCCCTGTTTTAATTCCTTTTCGCTGACATCCAACTGGTTTTGAAAGTTCAATATTACATTTGGATGAGATGTTAAATCAAAGTCCCAGCTACTCTCTCTGTGGCAGATGAAAAAGACCACATGCCACAAATTTGAAAAATGACAGAAGTGTTCTCTCCATTTCCCAGCCAAACATTTATCCATTAGCCCACATCACTAAGAATTGCATGATCTGGCAACGATCACATTACTGCCGAGGGAACTTGACTGTGTGCAAATTGGCTATCTCATGAGCTACTTTAAAACAATGACACTTCAAAGCAAGTGCCTCACCTTGTAAGAGATGCTTGTAGCTGGTACATGGAGAAAGGCTGCTGGACAGCTTGACCTTTTCCAGCCTGATCTGATTAGCTGCTGTCTTGGCTGCTGCATCTGCTTCCAGGTTCACTGCTCCTTATTAAAGACTGCCCTCATCTCAAAGAGGGAACACACTTTTCTTTGCTAAAGAGATTTCTATTCTTTCTCAGATTGCTGTGGATTGCATTGTTGGTGTTTTCTGCACTTCAGGCAGCAGTCTATAATACTGGCACCTTGTTGTGAGAGATGCCCATTGTTGGACCTTGACTGTAACAGGCCTTTCTTTGGATAGACTTGCCACCACTAACCCTTCTCGTAACACTAGTCTATGAAGTTTACTAGTATTAATGTTGAAAGATTCACCACTAATAAGTCTTAAATAGAAGAGGCACATGCTTGAGTATAGGGAAGAAGTCTATAATAGTAACATAACAAGTTACATTAACGTAAGACTGGCTAACTACATTAACATTAGGTAAGAGACTTTGTTGTCTCCTAAGAGATAGTAACAAGGTCAATACTTCATGACTGTAGCCTGCAGAATGTAGAATTAACAACTGAACAAATACATAGAACCAACAGTCCCCAAGGGAACCTCACCCACTTTCAAAAGATCCCTTATTCTCAACACCAATGTAACCTGAAATCATATCTATAGATGTATGTCAGATCTCCAAATCTCTTGTTCTCCAAAAGAATTCACTGGAAAGCGACCTGTCCTCGCTTGATCTAACTTACAGACACCAGGGAACTGAAAATCGGATTTCTGTGGAAGTAGCTAATCATGTAAGTAGCCGGAACTAGGAGAATGATGACTGCCATCCAAATCTCAGCCTGGGAAACTTAGAGATGCCAGGTTTGTGGTGGGGCTTGGATTCCAAACTTTTTCAGGCAATTCCACTACAGCAAAGATGCACTTCATCACACTGAAAAACTAGGCCCTAATTCACAAACTGTGATATCAATAGCTTTAAAGCATGGCATCAGGCCTGACTTTGATTTTGTGCCATAGTGTAAATTGTATAATAGTGAAGAGATGACAAGCATTCCATTTTGACTTATTTTTATTTCCAATGATCACTGGGGATAACAATCAATATAAAACAGGTTGCTAACTCACTATCATTCTTATTAAATTCTCACACAAATTCAAAATCTACCCGACCTTGTCATACACTGTATCACAACAAACTGTCCAAATAATTTGACCAACAAAATTCTGTGATGGTAATCACAACAGGATGGTATCAAATCTAGGCCTGTGGCAGGGTGAAACATGGTCTCTGGGCCCAATTAATTATGGGAGAGTCTACATGTCAGTCTCCCAGTGGCAGAAAATCTCCTACATTTAAACCAGAGATGGAAAACATTCCATGAGGAACACTTCAGTCCTTATGAAGGGTTTTTGCCCGAAAGTTTGATTTTCCTGCTTCTAGGATGCTGCCTGACCAGCTGTGCTTTTCCAGCACCATTCTAATCTAGACTCTGATTTCCAGCATCTGCAGTCCTCACTTTTGCCATGAGGAACACTTGCCTGCTCATGGTGGGATGTCCTAAGTGAGCCAATTCATACCAATTATCCCGCAGTCGACTGGAATTTAATATTGTGGTATCCAGGACCCTCCTGAGCCAGAGTTCTTGTTTACGGGCACTCTGTCCAATCAGGGGCCTGGCTTTGGGATTGAAGGGACAGCTGCCCTTGCCTCCGTATCCCGCCCTGTGACCTGTATCTCTTGACCTCCATCCCACTCTCATTCACTCATCTGATTCAAGGGATCCAGTGATGATGCCTGGTGAAGTCCAGGCAGTACCAACACTGACAGCCACTAATCCTGGTGGTACTGCTAGCAAAGGAAAGCTGCCTGTCTTTGATCGGCAGGCTGGGATTTCCATTGGCCGTTCCTAAATTACAATTAAGATCTGACTCTGGTTTAAGTGCCAGACAGGCATATAAATCTGGTGGGCCTCCCCCATGGAATAATGTAAGTTTCTCACTAATTCTCCAACCATGGGCTGGGCCCACATGGAGAACATTAAATTCTTTGGGAACTGTGGAGGAGTTAGAGGTGAGTGTTGATCTTGAGACATTAGGCCATTTTAGGTTAGAGCATTGGCACCTGTATTATACAATCGGGAAGTACACACCTGTTGTTTTTAATTCTATGAATATAACAATGCGAGATGTTTTGTGGCCACTTTTTGGGCAATGCTGTTAAGAACTATTAGTTAGGTTCCTTGAGGCCAGGTTCAGACCCAGCTTGCAGAATATTAGCTACACTTTCTCATGCCTAAATGTTGATTAATGGTCCTAAATTTGATCCAAGTTCCTCTGTGCCTAATACAATAGCAATATGACTGACTCAGAGAAACATATTCCTTGTTCAGTTCCATCCCATTTTAATATGGCATCAATTAGATTTGTGGTGCTAATGAGACTCCTGAGGGGTTCCTTCAGTTTCAATTTCTGCTGCCTGTCTTGAGGCTCAAAATGGACAGTCAAATTTCTCTTTAAGTGATCTGTGATATTTCAAATAAAATTTGCCTTTGGCAGCTCACGCTCTGGAATTTTACTTTCTACATGTTCTATGCAAATATACCGAAAGCCAAGTGCCTGATGTGTAATTATTTGGCACCATTAAGACATCATTTCCTCCACTGCTGTTACCTGGGTTACATGTGTTTTTATTTTGTACATTATAGCCCAGCCACTTATTTTTCTTTTCTTTTGTAGATGGCACTGAGGTTAGTTATTACTGAAAATTTGCCTCATGTTTTTTTCTCATGTCATCAACTAGGAATTTCACTCAGTGCAACCAGCTGTAGAGTTCCACTATTCGGGAATAATGGTCATCCTTCAGTACTAAAATGTTGATTTGAACACTGATTGGAATTTGACAGAACGCTAACTAACTGAATTCAGGGCTCAGCCTCTGCCACAGAGTACAGGATCAGGATGTTTTAAATCCCAAACGTTATGAAAATGATACAGATTCGGTTTCACCGACACAAGAGAAAAACGTAGCTATTCTGTCAGCACCACTTCTGGTAGTTAATCCAGAGACCTAGAGCACATTGACTGTAGCGGTTCAAGAAGGCAGCTCATCACCACCTTCTCAAGGGCAATTAGGGATGGGCAATAAATGCCAGCCTAGCCAGTGACTCCCCATTAGTGAATTTTTTTAAAAACGGAGCCATGACACAATTCTTAATGCAAGTTTTCATTACCCTTCAGCACCATTTCACCTAAGGAACAGTGACACAAGACTGAAATAGCCTGAGTTGTAGACAAGTCCCCAGTTCCTCTGAGGTTTCCCAGAAAAAACGGGTGAGTGTTCACAATAAGCATTCTGACTGCAAGAAGTTAGTGTTTGGATAGAGATTTTCTTTTCAGCCAGTTGGAACTTGGTCTCTAAACCCTGTTCATCAGGGGTATTAAGAGATTGCTGAAATTACCTGCTTCAGGACCTCAGGGCAGCGCTGGAAGAACTTCAAGCACCTTAAAAGAGAAGCTAGGATATGCACAGCTCCAAGTCTTTACCTCTCTCAACAACATGAGGCAGATTTCCCTTCCATTTCCTCCTCTCCCTCACAGCCTTCACCACCTGGCACAAGTTGTTTCTGACCAGTGCAGAAACGCTGGGCAGAAGAGTCTTTTTCTGTGCTGTGAACCTCAATGACTCTATAACACACCTGACCACCTCTCTGTTTTATGGCCTTATCCTCCTCAATCTCTTCAGCTCATTCAGTACTCTCATTCTCTTCTCAATTGGTAGCTGTGTGCAGAATTGCTGATGTGTTTTACACTTTACATTCTTCGCTAGAGAGAAGAAGGTTAAGAGGTGACTTAATTGAGACATATAAGATAATCAGAAGGTTAGATAGAGTGGACAGAGAGAGCCCTTTTCCTCGGATGGTGATGGCTAGTGCGAGAAGATATATCTTTAAATTGAGGGGTGATAGAAATAGGACAGATGTCAGAGGTAGTTTCTTTAATCAGAGAGTAGTAGGGAATGGAATGCCCTGCCTGCAACAGTAGTAGACTCGCCAACTTTAAGGGCATTTAAGTGGTTTCATAATGGATAAACATATGGAAGAAAATGGAATAGTGTAGGATAGATGGACTTCAGATTGGTTCCATAGGTCGGCACAACATCGAGGGCTGAAGGGCCTGTACTGCGCTGTAATGTTCTAGGTGCATTCCATTCTCTCTTGTTTGTATTTAGTTTTACTCCCCGTTGCTCCTGCATGACAAACACAAATCCCATATCTGTGATATTTTACCATCCTTCGTTGCTGGACAAGGCAACACCCAATGCGAGGGAGGTGCAACCAAATTTATAAAACTCTCCAACCTGCCAGACTGGAAATCAGAGGTGGAAATGTGTTGCTGGAAAAGCGCAGCAGGTCAGGCAGCATCTAGGGAACAGGAGAATCGACGTTTCGGGCATTAGCCCTTCTTCAGGAAAAAATTCTGCACACAGCTACCAATTGAGAAGAGAATGAGAGTACTGAATGAGCTGAAGAGATTAAGGAGGATAAGGCCATAAAACAGAGAGGTGGTCAGGTGTGTTATAGAGTCATTGAGGTTCACAGCACAGAAAAAGACTCTTCTGCCCAGCGTTTCTGCACTGGTCAGAAACAACTTGTGCCAGGTGGTGAAGGCTGTGAGGGAGAGGAGGAAATGGAAGGGAAATCTGCCTCATGGAAATCAGAGGTCCCTGCTGGCATTGTTAGAATAGTGTGTTGGCTTCTTTAAAGAAGGTCTCTGATCCTTGCGTGAGCCTCACTACTTCAGCTGCATTGAGATATCTGGTGACTGCTAGTGACCAGCCTCTAAGTCTCATCCTTTTCTCTTTTCCCTTCTCAGCAGCTCCACAGATGAAGATATCTCCGTGGTGGAGTATTTTCCTCAGCAGCGGTTGCACTTTGCTGGATCATTTGCCACCTCCATCCACCTCCCCACACCCCCCAAAACCGGAATCCAAACTGGGATTTTCAGGCTGCAGACGGGGTGAGAAGAATAATGAATGGGTGAACTGAAATGAGCACATTGTGGCAGATCAGACTCTTGCTGCTGAGATGAACGGCAGTGATGAAGTTCTCCCCATTCAGGCAGGGGTGGGATGACAGTAGGGGGTCACGAAACCTTTCTGCATGCATTTATATCTGATTTTAAACCACAACTCACCGGAATTACCTTCACCTTCCTGATTAACTTCTACACCATCGAGAAACTCCACAGCAGCAGGTATCATCCTGGCATTTTCCACTTTTTCACCTATCTCATAGTGACCTTATAATGACACGGATTTCAATGTTGTCTACGGTCACTTGCACCATCATTTCTTCAAATGCAGTCAACCACAGTGAAGCCTGGACACAAATCACAGGCCCTGTTGCTGTGCCCGGTCTGGATGCCTGGGGGTGGGCAGTGTGTTCCAATCAATCCAAGAGCCAATGTTCAGTCAATCCAAGGACTTAAACTCCATATGTTCTTTGAGTTATTTACTCCGATGGGCTCCATTCTGAATGAAGATTGTTGGGCTGCTGTTAGTTCAGGATTAGGAAGTTATCTCAAGGATTGTCCAGGGCATTATCCATACTGAGGCCAATTCATGTCTTTGTCTCAGTTAACAGACTGGTCACTGCCAAGAGAGCAGGTGAATATGAAATTTGGGAGCTAAGGGCTTGGAGTATGGTTCCTCCAGGGCAGTGGTGCCTCAGTTGTGAGGGGGATCCTGTTGTTGGGGATGGGGTACCTGAGTTGTGACAATCTAGCCTCCACAATAAGTGTGGAAGATGTAAGGCCATAGTAACAACAGTGATGGTGAACTGCTGAGAAAAGAACAGAGTGGCCAGAAACTCCTGAGTGATGGTGGCAACAGGTACTCCAACAGCCGAATGAACAAACTGAATCCCATCATGTTTCCATCGAATAGTCTTTCAAGTTCAAAAGGCTGGCTGCAAAGTGGGAAGAGATTTCATTTTTATTTTGTGTGAGTTAGGAGGAGGAGAGGGGGAAGAGATCTTCTACAGGAGTCTGCTGCAATCTATTGTTCCCACATGGCCATCAGAGTGCCCTAACAGCAGCCAGCGGTCTTCATGAAGAGGAAAGGCTTTCACTTCATGAACATGCAGATCTTCTGTGACCATACCAGCCAGATAGGCCAGATCTGCAGATGTTATCCAGGGAGCTGTCGTAACCCCCATATTCTGGATTGTTCCCAGGTGCCTGCATTTTTCAGATCCAACACCCCCTGCCAAGACCCTCCTTGGCACACACAAGTGATTGTTGGTTGGCAACAGTTCCAAGACTAACCCCCCACCCACAAAACCTGGTGATGGGTAGCAATCCACAGACGGATGACAGAGATGGCTTCCACTAGGGCCATTGCAAAGCTGAGCACAGGGCTCCTGATGTTGAGAATGAGATGTTTGGATGGTTCGTTACAGTATGCAATGTCTCACAGCACAATTCTTTTCTGTGTCCTGTATATCTTCAGTCAAAAAGAAGATGGCTTGGGAGAGGCACAGCTGGAGGGGTATCATCCAACAAGCGAGAGAGACATGTGACAACCTCCTCCACTACCAGGGGGACTGAGCGATAGTGACACGTTTCTGTCAGCTAACATTGGACCAGCTCCCTGGGAGGCCATTCTGAGCTCAATTTAACATTATTCATTGACTGAGTGTAGTGAAAAGTATTGGGTGCTATCCAGACAAATCATACCTTACCTAAGTACATCAGGGTGACAGAACAGAATGCAGAATATAGTGTTACAGCTGCAGAGAAGATCTAGAGAAAGATCAGCTTTTGTAGATGCCAGTCACTTTACGACATCACATCCACATACCTAATCTGTGGCTGTCCCAGGTCTAATATCCTACCCTAGAGCTCTCCTGAGCACTGTCTCTGGAGCTTTGCCTGCGTTGCCCAGATGCTAGCTCCATGGTTTTCTGGAGTACCTGACTGCAGGCACACAGTTTGTTGATACAGGGAGATGACCCAAGCAGTCCTGAGGGAAGAGCAACATCTCCTCGTAAATCCTCACTGCATCGACTTTGGATAACTACATCAGCACCTCACTGGAAAATTGGACTAAGCAGACATTTGGACAGTACAGGTGAATATATAGTTATATAAGTGAAAAGATCTTTCTTAAAGGTATTCCCTATAGAACATAAGACAAAAGAGCCGAAATCAGGCCATTCAGCCCATCAGGTCTGCTCCGCCATTCAACAACTCCATTCTCCTGCTTTCTCCTATAACCCTTGATCTCTTTGATACTCAAGAACCTATCTATCTTGCTCTTAAATATACTCAATGACCTGGCAATGAATTCCATAGATTCACCACTCTCTGCCTAAAGAAGTTTCTCCTTATCTCCTTATCTCCATTCTCTAAAAAGTCTTCCCTTTACTGCTCTCAGGTCCTAGTCTCTCCTACCAATGGAAACATCTTCCCAACATGCACTGTGTCCAAGCCATTCAGCATTCAGTGTGTTTCAAACCAATCTCCCCTTATCCTTCTAAACTCCATCAAGAATAAACCCAGAGTCCTCAAACATTCCTCAAATGTCAGGTCTTTCATTTCTGGGACTATTCTCGTGAACCTCCTCTGAACATGCTCCAAGGCCAATACATCCTTCCTGAGAAATGGGGCCCAAACTGCGCACAATACTCCGAATGGATTCTGTGGGAGCTTGGAATCTGGAGGACACTGTGCAGCCAAGAGTTTTCTCAAAATGCTAAAAAGAGACAAAGACATTGCAGCTTTTTGTCTGGCAGGTGGGACTAGATTGGGTTGGGATATCTGGTCGGCATGGACGGGTTGGACTGAAGGGTTTGTTTCCGTGCTGTCCATCTCTATGATTCTATGACTCACTCATCAAGACTAAGATGTAAGAAAAAATAGACTTCTAAAAAGGGACATCAATTTACACAGCATGAAAAGAGGGTGCTGATTGGATTATTGTTGGCATGAAGATGCAGCAGAAACAGTTAACTGTCAATTTTAGTTCTCAGATCAGGCAGACAGACTCTGGTTGGTCAGGGTGCTTATGGGAGAATTAACTTTGTTTCACGGGCTGCTGATAAGGTCAGCATTTATTACCTATCCTTAATTGCCTTTGATCTGACTGGCTTCTGAGACAATTTCAGTTAAGAGTCAACTACATTAATGTTGGTGTGAAGTTACATATCGGCGTTGATGACATATTTCCTTCTCTAAAGGATATCAGTGGACTTGATGAAATTTTTATGACAATTGTCAATCATATTATGGCACCATGACTAGCTTTAAATTCCAGATTTATTTGATAATAGAACTTAAATTCTACCAAATGCCATAGTGGGATTTGAAGCTGTGTCCTCAAAATGTTCATCTTGACCTGCAGCTTGCTGATGAAGGGTTTATAGCCAAAACGTCGATTCTCCTGCTCCTTGGATGATGTCTGACCTGCTGTGCTTTTCCAGTGCCACACATTTCGACTCTGAAGCCTGCTAGTCCAGTGACGTTACCATTACATCACCACCTATCCCTTAGACAGCAGATATTGTCAATCTCCATAAGCCCTTTATTTCCCAATGGGAAAGGTGCAAAATGTCATTGGACACATTGACCCCAGCACGTACAAACAATTTACTGGTCTTTAATCTGCATTTTTCCCAAAACCATACAAAGAACTATAGCCACAAGCTCATGTTATGCAATTCAATGGTGTGTCAGAGTACACCAAGCTGCCTTAGCTTACCAACAAGGTATTTCACTGATTCAATTAATTGTTAGGGTGAAAAATTTAAACAAATGCAACTTTCAAATGACGAACCAAAACAAAATGTGTGGGTTATGACTAATAACAGATCAAAAGTGCGATAGGTAAGATAATCCATCTCACCTGATCACACTGACCTCGGGAACAAAACAACATCTATGGCAGCCACAAGGACTAGTTGAGACAAATAGCAGAGATGAATTTAACAAGAAGCTAGATAAGTACATAAATATGAAGGGAATGGAAATAAATGCTGACAAGGTTTGATAAAGGAGAAGTCGGAGGAGATTTGTGTATGGTGTAACCATTGCTAGAGTTCTAGGCCACATAGCCATGCTTCAGTATGATATATAGCCTCAAAGTAGCTAATTCAGAAATGAAAAGTCGAGATCTGATTTTTATAAGGACATGTTTACTTAGGGCACTTGGATCTGCAGAACAAAAACAGCATCCCAAAATTTGGGTCAGCTTTGTGTTGTCATAATGTGTTGCAAGGCTCCACACTTTCTATAATCATTTGCATTAACTATCTGTAACAAAGAATGAGGATTGAATTCATTCTAACCTCTATCACATATTGTAGCAACATCTATAGTGTAAATAGAAGACGTATGCTGTGGGTTTTACAATAAATATCAGTTCTAGAGTGAAAAACAAAGTAAAAATTTGAGTGAATGTTTTTTTTTAAATGTCACCTCCAGCAATGCAATTGATTCTCCAACATTTTTAATATCACCCCAACTCATGGCCATAGACTTCTTGAATTTAGGAAAACAATAGCATTGCTTGAAAGACTAGAGTCATAGGCTCAGAGAGGTCTACAGCAAAGCCAAAAACCCTTCAGCCCATGACATCTGCACCAATCAAAGACAAGCATTTAATTATTCTAATCCCATTTTCCAGCACTTGGCCCATAGCCTAGTATACCTCAGCATCTCAAAAGCACACTTAAACACTTCTTAAAATTTTCTGCCTCTACAACCCTTACAGGCTGTTAGCTCCAGATTCCCACCACCCACTAGGTGAAAATGTTTCTCCTCACATCTCCTCTATAAGAATCAGCTGATAAATTTGGCAGAGCAAAGGCAGATGAAATTTAATCCTGATAAGTGTGAGGTGATGCATTTTGGGAGGTCTAATAAGGGAAGGATGCACACATTTAATACATACATAGTAAGTCCTTAAATTTTGGCTGCACCTCAGCCCCACACTCCTGATCCATGGGCACCCAGTCCGGAGCGGGCAGACAAGTGGAAGGGCCTTCTCATGGGTCTGCTCCTGGATCTGGCCAAGGTGGCCATTAACAGGGCTAGACAGAGGACCATGGAGGGGGCTCATTGGTGCTGACTGTCCGCCCACCCCCTTTCATGGTTATATCGCTTTCAGGTGTCCCTGGAGAAGGAGCACACAATGTTCCCCAGCACGATCGGGACCTTTAGAAACTGGTGGGCACCGCAAGAGCAGGGTGCATCATCACCCCAGACCATGCTATTTTAATTTAATGTGTTTCTATTTCATTATAAAAGGTTCCATTCAACTGTTACTTTGTGTTTTATTTTGATACAATGACCCAGCAGGGGCTGTTTCGTTATTTTTGACTTTCTGCTTTAAAAAAAAGTAGAGAGAGTTTTAATCTGTATCTGACCAGTGTTGTAACTGCTCTGGGAGTATTTTCTGGGGACAGTGTAGAGAGAGCTTTACGTCCAGTTTACTTTTAGTTTAAGAGAGTAGAGAGAGTTTTACTCTGTATCCAACCGCATGCTGTCCCTATCCTGGAAGTATATTTTTGAGGACAGTGTTGAGGTAGCTTTACTTTCATTTTTAAATGGTTAAAAGAATACAGAAAACATTCCTTCCTGTTTAAAATTGTACAGAGAGCTTTATTTTCAGTTTAAAACATTAGAAGAATCATTACACTGTATCTAACCCCATGTTGTCCTTGTCCCTGGTTGACAGTATCCAGAGACATTTATTTTCAATTTAAAAGAGTAGAGACAGCTTTATTTTCAGTTTAAACAAGTAGAAGGAGCTTTAGTCTGTGGCTAACTCTATGCTGTCCCTGTCCCAGAGGAGTGTTTGATGGGGAATCTGTAGAGGGAACTTGACTTTCAGTTTAAAAACATATACATAATGAATGATAGGAACATTGCAACCTTGGGGTACAAATCCATAGATCCCTGAAGGTAGACAGGGCAATGAAGAAGGCAAATGGGATGTTTGTTTTCATTACCTGGGACATAGAATGTAGGAACAAGGAAGTCTTGTTACAACTTTATAAAGCATTGGTTAGGCCAAAGATGAAATACTGTATGTAGTTCTGGTTGCCACAGTATTGGAAGGAGCTGATTGCCGTGGGGAGAGTGCAGAGGAGACTCACCAGAATATTGTCTGTGATGGAAAGGCTTGGTTATGAGGAGAGATTGGAAATGCTGGCTTTGTATTCTCTGGAGCAGAGGAGGTGGAGGGGACACCTGATTAAGGTGTACAGAATTACGATAGGCATAGACAGAGAGAATCTTTTCCCCATGGCTGTTGTGTCTAAGGCCGGAGGGCATACATTTAAGGTGAGAAATAATTGGTTTAATATGAGATTGGAGAAAAAGAAATCATCCAGTAGATGATAGAAGCTTGGAATGTGCTGCTTGAGAGGATGGTGGGAGAAGGTATTCTTGCAACATTTATGAAGCATTTAGATGAGTACTTAAAACGCCAAGACATGGTAGGCAATGGGTCAGGTGCAGTTAAACGGGATTACTATAGTTTGGTGTTTGTTGGTGGGCATGGACAGGATCGGCCTAAGGACCTGTTTCAATGCTGTATAACTCTATGACTAAACCTCTGTTCTTTACTTTAAATCTATGTCCCCTGCTCACTGATGTCCCCATCAAGGGGAAAAGCCTCTTCCTATCTACCCCATCTATGTCCCTCATCTCAATCATGTCCCCTCTCAATCTCCTCAGCTCTAAGGCAAAGCACACAGTCCATCCTATCGCTCTTCATAAATGAAACCCTCTAGACTGGGGAATGTCCTGGTAAATCATCTCTCCAATGCTACCACATTTATATGCTTCCAATTGGATTACCCCTGTCTATAAGGGAGCAGACATATTGTACACCTGATATTAATACTGGTGGAAAATCCTAGAAGTGGTAACAGTGATCAGATGGAGCATTAATCAAAAATTTCCCACTCCAATCTACTGGAGTTATGGCAGTAACTTGAACAGAAAATCTAGGTCTTAATTTATAACATAATAAACAGGCAAATAACAATTCTGAACAGGATTGCTAAGCTTAGTTCTCTGATAAACCCTTACATCTTTCCTTCTACAGGTCTATCCCTTTTTACCAGGGGCCACTGAAAGAGCTTTCGAAGGTATCTTGGTACTTGTAAAATTCAGGTACTGCAGATGCTGGAGATGGAAACAGACCCTTCGGTCCAACCTGTCCACGCCGACCAGATATCCCAACCCAATCTAGTCCCACCTGCCAATACCCGGCCCATATCCCTCCAAACCCTTCCTATTCATATACCCATCCAAATGTCTCTTAAATGTTGCAATTGTACCAGCCTCCACCACATCCTCTGGCAGCTCATTCCATACATGTACCACCCTCTGCGTGAAAATGTTGCCCCTTAGATCTCTTTTATATCTTTCCCCTCTCACCCTAAACCTACGCCCACTAGTTCTGGACTCCTCGACCCCAGGGAAAAGACTTTGTCTATTTATCCTATCCATGCCCCTCATAATTTTGTAAACCTCTATAAGGTCACCCCTCAGCCTCTGATGCTCCAGGGAAAACAGCCCCAGCCTGTTCAGCCTCTCCCTATAGCACAAATCCTCCAACCCTGGCAGCATCCTTGTAAGTCTTTTCTGAACCCTTTCAAGTTTCACAACATCTTTCCGATAGGAAGGAGACCAGAATTGCATGCAATATTCCAGCAGTGGCCTAACCAATGTCCTGTACAGCCGCAACATGACCTCCCAACTCCTGTACTCAATACTCTGACCAATAAAGGAAAGCATACCAAACGCCTTCTTCGCTATTCTATCTACCTGCAACTCCACTTTCAAGGAGCTATGAACCTGCACTCCAAGGTCTCTTTGTTCAGCAACACTCCCTAGGACCTTACCATTAAGTGTATAAGTCCTGCTAAGATTTGCTTTCCAAAATGCAGCACCTCGCGTTTATCTGAATTAAACTCCATCTGCCACTTCTGAGCCCATTGGCCCATCTGGTCCAGATCCTGTTGTAATCTGAGGTAACCCTCTTCGCTATCCATTACACCTCCCTTTACCTGCAAACATCTGCCTCAAATCAGCTTTTGAAAGTTCTTGCCGAATACCATCAAAATTGGCCTTTCTCCAATTTAGAACCTCAACTTTTAGATCTGGTCTATCCTTTTCCATCACTATTTCAAAACGAATAGAATTATGGTCGCTGGGCCCAAAGTGCTCCCCCACTGACACTGCAGTCACCTGCCCTGCCTTATTTCCCAAGAGTAGGTCAAGTTTTGCACCTTCTCTAATAGGTACATCCACATACTGAATGCTGTACATCTCTCTGACTCTATGACTCTATGTGGAATTAGAAAGTGATGGAGAAACTCCGCAGGTCTGGCAACATCTGTGGACAGAGAACATTACACAATGGTTCAAATCAAATACGACTTCAGAAGGAGACTAGAAATGTTTATGAGAAACTCTATTTCTCTCTCCACAGATCCTATCAAATCTGCTGAGTTTCTCCAGCAATATGTGTTTTTCTTTCTCAATATTTGCGTTTGCATTTGTTTCAATATTTCCTGGACATTTGACAGGTCACACTTGTATGAGTTTTGTTTTTGTAGTTTGTGACCTTAAGAGACAGCCATTTTAATTCCTGGCAAAATCTTACAAGTGACAAGGTGGTATGGTCCAAAGCCAGTAATATTTTTTTCCAAAGTTCTGGTTACTGCTTTTATTTGTTTTTTTTCACTGCCCAAAGCAAGATATATATAAAGTTGGTTTTAAAATAGAAAAGAAGATTAAGTGTTTTAAATGTGATATCGGATGTTTAACTTACTAACTTGCACAGTGAGCTTTGTTGTTGCCCTTGGGTCTACCCTTAGCCTCCTCCAATTTCTCAATAAAAGGTGCCGCCCCTTGGTAATATCATTTGAAATATAACAACACTTTCCATCTGTCCCCTGATGACACCCAGCTTCACTTCACCGCCATCTGTCTGCATTCCTCTACTGTGTCTACATTGTCAGGCTGCTTGTCTGAGATCCAGAATGAGATGGGCAGAAATTCTCTCCAACTAAATATTGCAAAGACTGAAACCATTGTCTTTAATCCCTTTACAAATTCTGCTCCATCACCGCAGGCTCCGTTTCTCTCCCATGCAACTGTCTTAGTCTGAACCACACTGTTCACAAGCTCAGTATTTGACGCCATGAGCTTTC
Organism: Chiloscyllium plagiosum; assembly: GCF_037043375.1. Lineage (NCBI taxonomy): Eukaryota > Metazoa > Chordata > Chondrichthyes > Orectolobiformes > Hemiscylliidae > Chiloscyllium > Chiloscyllium plagiosum. Next base: position 102,731,938 of record NW_028270144.1, on the reverse strand, counting down.
AACTGTGTAGCCAAAACTAAAACTGTTACTTTGTACTCTGTACTATTGCCTCATTCTGTCCTTGCCTCAGTTCATCTGCAGTTCATTCTTACCTTTAATTATTCTACTCTCCCGTTAACATGAGGTCAACTCAACTGTTTGAGCCTTAATTCTTATCACTTCTTTGCTTGCTGGCATACACTGAGTCCTGGTTAAGCTATATTTAAAATTTGTAATGTTTGTTTTTGAATCCACCCTTTGCATGGCTCTTTCCTATATCGTAATCACTTCCAGTCCTAGAATCCTCTGAGATAACTGCCTTTCTGGCCTCTTGAGCATCCTTGATTTCAGTTTGGTAACACTGCCATTTCATTTGGCAGAACCAGAGGAAGACCCCTCCTTCCAAGCTTCCTGGCTACAGAACAGTACCCCGGCCTCCCTGTCTCTAATTAATATTGGGGCCAGAGTGTCTAAGCACTTGAACAAATATCGGCAGAAATTTTGATGGCTCTGTCATTGCTGACTAACACAGTTGATATTTTTAATGAGGTCACTCTGCTGGTGAATGAGATTTGAGTAAGATACAGGAGCTGCAAAGCATTGACCTGATCCTTTCTTCAACAGGTGTACTTTATATACATCGCGAGGTCAGATTTCAGTGTTCGGATTATAGGTGAGGCAATGAGGCAGCAAATGCTTTTTCACTCATGAAATACAAAATGAAACATAGCAAATGAGAAATCAAAGTCGAAACAGCGCAGAGTCACATTTGAATTATGCTTCATTCTGTTAAAACTACCTTTTTCCTCACAATCATAAACTTGGTCTATTTTGAAAGAACCTTTTTAGCTTGTATGTTGCATTAAGAACCCATCACTGACTAACCATACTTTTATCCCTTTCCTTTCATTGCTCTGAGACTATCCATTTTGTGTTTGTGATTATGGAGATTCGTCTTGCTTCTGGAATATTAGTTATTGTGCTTTACTAAATGGATTAAAATATTGTATACGTGGTGTCTCTCATAAAACACAGCATTACATAAATTTGGACAGCATACATTTGTGAACAAAAGGCAGTATTTCAACACAGCACATAATCAGGAGTTTCTGTTTCATCCTATGTTAGCTGTAGTGAATACTTCCCTGTCAGTATTGCTAATACTACAATTTTGGGTTAAACAATGGAATATTTTCTGTTCATCATAGAACAATGCTGTAAATTCTAGAACACTGTGCAGAGATTGTGCTGAATGTTCAATATAATTAATGATGTCCAAACTGCCATCAAGGACTGCAATAATGTTTCTGAAACTCCATTTAACATAATGGACACACTGAGTTTAAATTAAAAATGAATGAGACTGATCGTAAAAATAGTGAATGTTAAATCTTAAAATAATCATGGTTTAAGATCTTTTCAATTGATTTATTGGTTCTCTAATTCTTCCGTAATGGATTGATCTGAACCCTCTCTGTTCTTCTGCCCAGTATCTATGGGTAGAGCTTCTCCATTTGCAGTTTGAATGTTTTATTGAGTGAGACCCTTGGTGCCTGGTCCATGATGGCTCAGAGCGATATTTCCCATTCAATCTTCCATTCGTTTCCTCTTTAATTATACAGTGGCTTTTGAGTGGAGAATCATGTGGCTAGAAACACGGTGCTACCTGCCATTGCTGGGAGCTCCTGGATTTCAGCTCTCTTCTATCATATTAAGAGCACAGCTTCACTCCACATCAGACAGTGCAAGGTAGGAATCACAGTGCGGTTATCATCAAACATACGGCCCAGAGGAAAGGGAATCTCCCTCTGCTGCTTCGTGTACAGGGTCCTGGAAGTATTGCTGGATGGAATGGTGGACAGCAGGGTAATAACTGATGTGATGGGTTCACTCCACCAGATCCAGGCAGGGTAGATGGAAATTGCAGTCTGGGACAGCACTGTGCCCTGAATGAAGCAGGACACCCTGCAATGTAGAAAATTAAATGATCTTCTACTTCTCCATAAGGGTTGTGCAATCATCTTCTCTCGGTTAACTTATACATGCAGGGCCAGCACTCTAAATCTAACACTGTACACCCAACTCACCAAACATAGTGGATTACATCTCTCAGTATTGCATGCCTCATGTCCATTCAATGGCTCTCATTCCTCCGACTCCTCCCAAACCACTAATGCATCCTGCCCTCTCTACTTTCTACTCTCTCATGCACTCACTGAGGACATCTCAGCACCTCTCCTGTTAAATCATCACCACTAACTGGTTATCTATCCATTTCCATCATATTCAATTCTACCTTCACCTCATTACAGGATAGGTTGGTCCACTCCTCCCTCCACTCTAGACCAATATCCATACAGCATCCTGACTGACCCACTTGTAGTCCCTGGAATGCTTACACTTGACCTGTAAGAATGACTATCACCCAATCACTATCTGAAACCAGCTCCCTAGACTGGAATAGATATGTAGTTGGACCCATATCTTACTATCATCCATTCCAATGACCTCTGACTTACACTCTTGGCCATTTGCTTGAAGCACCTACACTCCCTGTCATTTTTACTTTCCGCTGCACAGACTCCGAGGTCTGTGCAAGGTAGCAACTTCTGGAACTGGAGGTCAATGCATCAGCAAAGGGGAAGACCCGCTGAGCAGTTATGTAGCTGCTCACTTTAGAGAGTATGTCAATTGGCAACTGCTGCAGGTCTGACCTTGATACAGCACAGTGCCACACAATGACATGTGCATCTCCTATGTGACCAATAGATTGACTGTTCATTGCTTCCCACCAGAACAAGTTGCTCATGTTTCCCTTTGTACTAAACATTAATGCCAGCCACAGAAGGTGGCAGCTTATAGCTGAGCACTGAAGACCTTGTGCATTAAGAAAGCAATGTGAGCAATATCGATGCTGTCAGCCCTGAAGTCATTGAATGTGCTGAAGAAAGCGATGTGAAATATCCAGGTGAACAGCCTGTGTGGTAAAGTGGGTGAGTGCTAAGGAAACTAGCATGCAGCTTGTGCAGATGCACAAGATGTTTCTGTGAGCAAGATGACCTGGCAGACTCCTGCAAGTCATAAGTATCCCTGAATTCAAAGTAAAGTGGAGAAGAGATGAAGTAGTGTGAGAATTGATCCAAGAGCAATGTTGAGGCAGGTGATGTGCTAAAGCTTCTGGATTAGTGGTGCTGGAAGAGCACAGCAGTTCAGGCAGCATCCAAGGAGCAGCGAAATCGACGTTTCCGGCAAAAACCCTTCATCAGGAATAAAGGCAGTGAGCCTGAAGCGTGGAGAGATAAGCTAGGGGAGGGTGGGGGTGGGGAGAAAGTAGCATAGAGTACAATAGGTGAGTGGGGGAGGGGATGAAGGTGATAGGTCAGGGAGGAGATGGTGGAGTGGATAGGTGGAAAAGGAGATAGGCAGGTAGGACAAGTCCGGACAAGTCATGGGGACAGTGCTGAGCTGGAAGTTTGGAACTAGGGTGAGGTGGGGGAAGGGGAAATTAGGAAACTGTTGAAGTACACATTGATGCCCTGGGGTTGAAGTGTTCCGAGGCGGAAGATGAGGCGTTCTTCCTCCAGGCGTCTGGTGGTGAGGGAGCGGCAGTGAAGGAGGCCCAGGACCTCCATGTCGTCGGCAGAGTGGGAGGGGAGTTGAAATGTTGGGCCACGGGGCGGTGTGGTTGATTGGTGCAGGTGTCCCGGAGATGTTCCCTAAAGCGCTCTGCTAGGAGGCGCCCAGTCTCCCCAATGTAGAGGAGACCGCATCGGGAGCAACAGATACAATAAATGATATTAGTGGATGTGCAGATAAAACTTTGATGGATGTGGAATGCTCCTTTAGGGCATTGGATAGAGGTGAGGGAGGAGGTGTGGGTGCAGGTTTTACAGTTCCTGCGGTGGCAGGGGAAGGTGCCAGGATGGCAGGGTGGGTTGTGGGGGAGGGGAGCGTGGACCTGACCAGGCAATCACGGAGGGAACGGTCTTTGCGGTCTTTGCATTCCCTCTGTGACTACCTGGTCAGGTCCACGCCCCCCCTACAACCCACCCTGCCATCCTGGCACCTTCCCCTGCCACCGCAGGAACTGTAAAACCTGCACCCACACCTCCTCCCTCACCTCTATCCAAGGTCCTAAAGGAGCCTTCCACATCCATCAAAGTTTTACCTGCACATTCACTAATATCATTTATTGTATCCGTTGCTCCCGATGCGGTCTCCTCTACGTTGGGGAGACTGGACGCCTCCTAGCAGAGCGCTTTAGGGAATATCTCAGGGACCATGGAGCAAGCGGAGATATTGTTGTGAAGAGGAAATTGCATGATGGCTGGAATGGCCAGGTCTCCACTCTGATTTTCATGCTGGGAATTTGAAATGTCAAGCTACCAGGAAGGAGAGGAGAACTGTGTAAGTAAGTCAGTTGGGGTATTAACGAATTGTAAATGCATGGAAAGAAGATAGTTGTTGGTTAATGGTGAAATTCTGAATTTGCCATTTAGGACTTGAAGGGTAAAACAGGAACATTTTTCTTGTTGTTGAGAATGAGATTTTTTCACTCTCATCATATTTTCTCATCTTTTTCACCATTACTCATGCCACATCAGGGAGGGGAAGATTTTACAATGTTTGTAGATGGACTGATTGCAAATGTTGTTTTTTATGAATGATTGAGTGGATAGTGAATAATTGAAAAACAATGTTTTCTGAAAATAGACGAAGCCTAATGACACTCATAGTAGGAAATATCCATGCTCTGAGGGCCAGGACTGTGTAGAGGTTGCCTTTGGTTGATATTGCTGGATTGTATCAATTTCCCTGTCATAAATATCAGAGAATCTTACAGAATTCCTTGAGGAAATGGAGAAATTTATTAGTTTCTATTAGACTTTCAATTTCTATTATATTTAACACATTTTTCATTGAAAAGAAGCATAATTATTTAGGGGTAATTACTTAGTTTTAACAGTATATATTGTCAATTCTACTTGAAATGAAATAAGCTTTCTGGCTTCATCATTTCATATTCTTAGTTCCATGGACCAAAAATAATTGGTTAGTGAGTAATAACTAGTGATTCTAAACTCAAACCTAAGGCAACACAGCAATCAAATTATGTATTCACCTTGCTTATTGAGAAAATAAGGATCTGTGTAATTTTAAAACCGCTGACCCAAGACTTGAATGAACTTTCCCCTTGCTAATAATGAATTAAACACATCTCTGTTGATCTGCTGATTAAAACCCTAGTTTAAGTAGGATTAACTTTGTACTCGACTGAAATGTATACATTGGACAAGATGATACATCAAGGCTAATCATAGAATTGTAGCCATGTTCTGGGTTATGTCATGCAAAACAACTTACGTAAGAGATAAAATACATCATCTAAGTGCCCTCTAGTGATACACAGCGTGAAAAATATCGACTGGAGCATTTATGAAGGAGGATTTGTTTTATATATGGTTTGAACATAATTGAGGAAGTGCTGAAAGAAAAGCATTGAATCCCAACAGCGCAGATAGAGGCCATTTAGTCCATCAAGTCTGCATCAACCCACTGAAGAACATCCCACTCCTGCAAACCTACATTTCCCAAAGTTAGCCTACACATTCCTGGACACCAGGCAATTTAGCATGGCAAATCCACCTAACCTGTACATTGTTGGACTGTGAGAGGAAACTCATGCAGACATGGAGAGAACATGCAAACTCCACACAGACAGTCAACCAAGACTGGAATCAAATCCAGGTCCCTGGCACTGTGAGGCAGCAGTACTAACCACAATATCACCTCTGCATCAAAAACCACAGACTTTGAGAGTTGCTTCAAAGTGTTATAAAAGTCTTTAGATTATACAATCTCATGTAATTCATGCATTTTTCCATTTAAAATGTTCAAAAGAATGGCCTGTCTGTTCACTTCAATGTGCTATTATACATTTTTATTGTGCATCACTCAGGAACTCCCAACTTAAGGAATGAGTGATTTTTAACACTGCAGCTCAAACATTGACCAAGAAACACTTAAGATAGCTTCAATAATATCAGTAAACAATGTAGATTTTCATTAGTACTATGATAACATTGTATTCTTGCAGTAAATCCTAATCAATAATAAGCAGGTTTAAATAATACTTCTAACTCCTTTATTCACGAATTCTTTTCTCCTGTATTCTCCCCTTGTATTTTACTTTGCATTGTATCTTATTTACATTCTCTGCTGTATTTTAATTCATATCCATTTTGTGTTTTCTTATCACCTGCATGCTATTAGGATCTGGATGTGGAAAACCACAATTTTTCAGCTGAGGAAAGATATTTGATGTTTGAACTGACCATGCCCGAGAGCTGCACATTTCTGAAACACTTTCAAGCTGACTCGACAGTCTGATGACAGAACAAAGCACTCAGTGAATTTATTCAGAGATGGGCCAAGGGAAAATGAGTTCAATTACCAGCAGTGTTTCAAAGATGATTTGAAGAATCTGTTGACACAGCAGATTTATGATCAGGTGGAGGGTGCGGGAACAATGAGATGTTTGAGCTTGACAGATTTTGTGGTCAAATTGAAGTCAAAGTAAGATTGGTTAAATGAGCAGGCACTTTTTCCAGGCCTGCACATTCCTGTACTTCTAAACCAGTGGGACTGGCATTCCCTTGAGTCTGTATAACTGAGGGGTCATCCAATCTTTCAAATGATAAAGGAATTTGTCAGGCTCGAAGCAGAAAAGTAATTTCTTCTGGCGAGGGTGGCCAGAACAAGTGAATGTAATCTTAAAATTAGACCAAAGCATGAAATCATAGAGACCGTAGCTGGACAGTCCACCCAAAATAATTGATTTATGATGAACGTCAATAAAGTGGCCAAAAATTAAAACATGCTGGGAATTGGAAGCCAGCCCTGCCTAAAACGGCTGTGTCAAACCACACGCTGCAGAATTCAGACAGGCTGCAGCTGCCCACAGATGGTTTGTAAACAAACTTACCAACCTGAAGTTGGACTTGAATGGTACAATGGAATGTTGCCTTTGGGACAACCAGTAGCATCAAGTAATTCACTGGACACGGAGGAGCCTCATACCCTTATTTGGAGGAGGTTACATGCACCCAGCACCTACCATAATGGACAGCTAAGGGCCACTCGGTCATTGTGTCTGATCAATCAGGGTAATCAAACCTGATCAATCCATTGGCACATTTTCAAGCCTATCCTAAAAGGGCGCAAACACTTGGCGCAAACACATAAGAATTGTGGCAAAACCCCACTCAGTGCGGAACTCGAGAATAACCACTGAAAGAGAAGACACCTCCAAGACCATCGGAAGAAGAAGACGTCACCACATGGAGCCTGGCCAAATCCTTGTATATGATCATACAAAGTTAAGTAAAGCATAAGATAAAGTGATAGTGTATATCGTTAGTTCATAGTATAATCATATTAATTGCATTCAATAAATATTATTGTTCATAAAAGACGACTCGACGCGCAGTTCTTTGCTCGGAGTAAGGGTTTAAACATACTGTGTGGCAGAGAAATCATAGGATCATACAATCTCTTATAGTATGGAAGCTGGCCTTTCACCCACATGCCAAAGAGCATCCCCCCAAGACTCACTCCCCAACCCTATCCCTGTAACCTCACATTTCCCATGGTTTATCCACCTAGTTTGCACATCCCTGGATACCATGGGGCAATTTGGCATGGCCAATCCACATAACCTGCACATCTTTGGACTGTGGGAGGAAATTGAATTGAATTTGTTGTCACGTGTACCAAGGTACAGTGAAAAGCTTTGTCTTGCGAGCAATACAGGCAGATCACATAGTTAAGTAGCAACCTGAAAGAAACACAAACAGATACAGGGAGAATGTGCAAACTCCACACAGACATTCACCCAAGGGTAGACCAGGGAACATTATTCCAAACAAAGGATTTTGGAAATCCGAAACTCTTTGCCCATGAAGATTGGATCAAAAGATGAATTATTCCTCATTGATATTCAGCAAGGATGTCAGAACTCTCTGCTTAAAAGAAAATAAAGGCCATAGGAAATATGAAGAGGAGTAAGCCGTTCAGCCAATTGAGTGTCAGCATTTCTTGCATCCATTTTTGTGTGTTTTCCAATAACTCTTGTTCCCCTCCTGATGAAAAATCTAACACAACTTTAAATATAAACTAGAACTTTACCACCATTGCTTTCTGCGGCAAGGAATTCCAAAGACTTAACCCTCGTCATTTGTATAAATGTCTTGGATGTGAGCATAAGAGTAGGTTTGCAGATGACACCAAAATTGTAGGTGTAGTGGACAGCGAAGAAGGTTACCTCAGACTACAATGGGATCTTGATCAGGTGGGCCAATAGGTTGAGGAGTGGCAGATGGAGTTTAATTTAGATAAATGCGAGGTGCTGCATTTTGGGAAAGCAAATCTTAACAGGACTTTTACACTTAATGGTAAGGTTCAAGGGAGAGTTTTTGAACAAGAGACCTGGAGTGCAGGTTCATAGCTCCTTGAAAGTAGAGTTGCAGGTAAATAGGATAGTGAAGAAACTGTTTGGTATGCTTTTCTTTAGTGGTCAGAGTATTGAGCTGGGAGGTCATGTTGCGGCTGTATAGGACATTGGTTAGGCCACTGTTGGAATATTGCGTGCAATTTTGGTCTCCTTCCTATCGGAAGGATGTTGTGAAACTTGAAAGGGTTCAGAAAAGATTTACAAGAATGTTGCCAAAGTTGGAGGATTTGAGCTATAGGGAGAGGTTGAGCAGGCTGGGGCTGTTTCCCTATAGCGTCAGAGGCTGAAGGGTGACCTTATAGAGGTTTATAAAATCATGAGGGGCATGGATAGGATAAATAGACAAGGTCTTTTCCCTTGGATGGGGGAGTCCAGCACTAGAGGGCATAAGTTCAGGGTGAGAGGGGAAAGATATAAAGGAGACCTAAGGGGCAACTTTTACATGCAGAGGGTGGCGTGTGTATGGAATGAGCTGCCAAGGAAGTGGTGGAGGCTAGCACAATTGCAACATTTAAAAGGCAACTGGACGGGTATATGAATAGGAAGCGTTTGGAGGGATATGGGCCGGGTGCTGGCAGGTGGGACTAGATTGGGTTGGCATCGACGAGCTGGACCAAAGGGTCTGTTTCCGTGCTGTATATCTCTGACTCTATGATTTTAAATATTGATACTGAGATCAATAGACCTCATGAGGAAAGATGTGACAGAAACCAAAGTTAAGGTACAGATCAGCAATGATTCAATGTATTTTTGGTACAGGTTTGCAAGTTGACTGACCTCCTGCCCTTTCTATGTAGCTGTGGTACAGTGCACTGTACTGTATCCTTTGAAGTTTTTACAGAGGAATGATGAATTCATATTTTGGGTGCAAACATTTAGCAGAATAGAATTTACTAGTGAGTATGCATGAACATCATGGGTTTCCACCTATTCTTGGCAACAAAACAAATTAATTCAACTATCAAAACTTGACCTTTTCCTAATTTTCTTAAGATTGAGTTTTTGTTTTGGGAGGATTCAAGAAAATGTGCCTCATACATGCATGCCTTGTGAGGTTAGGTTCTAACCTTTTGTTAAAATATATTTACATAATCCCCAGAGCGTTCATGAACTTAGAAAGTAATCATTGCTTCTTTCCATTATGAAGTACCCCCTGATATATTAAAGAGTCATAACTTGCTATTGTTTTATTAATGTGGTTGAAAATTATATTTTCATCAAGAATAAGCATTCTTCACTTGTGAGTAAGCTGATTTAAACTTAAAAGATAAAACTTACACTGAACCATTTAATGGATTTGTAGACATACACTAGTCAGTTGTTTGGCAAATTAAATACTATTTTTGATATGAATAATATTTTAAAACATGCATATCACCTTGATACAATTGAAAGAGGGCGCAGTTACAACACTTGCATCTATCAGACAATATGAAAAATTACCAAAGTATGTTCTATGTAAAAAGAGTGATGGAAGGTGTCATCAACAGTGCTATCAATCAGTACCTGCTCAGCAATAAATGCTCAGTGACGCCCAGTTTGGCTTCTGCCAGAGCCACTCAGCTCCTGGCCTCATTACAGCCTTGGTTGAAACATGGACAAAAGAGCCAAATTCCAGAGGGGAGGTGAGAGTGACTGCCCTTGACAATACAGCCACATTTGAATGAGTGTGGCATCAAGGAACAATAGTAAAACTGGAATCAATGGGATTCAGGGCAACTTTTCTGCTAGTTGGATACATACCTGGCATAAAGGAGAATGTTTGTGGCTGATAGATGTCAGTCATCTCTGCTCCAGGACATCTCTGCAGGAGTTCTTCAGGGTAGTTCCTAGGCCCATCCATCTTCAGCTGTTTCATCAATGACCTTCTCTCCACCATAAGATCAGAAGTGGGGATATTCGTCAATGATTGCCCAATGCTCAGCACTATTCATGGATACTCTGATGCTGAAGAAGTCCATGTTCGATGTTCAAATGCCACACGATCTGGATAATATGCAGGCTTGGGTTGACAAGTAGCAAGTAACATTCATGCCATACAATTGCCATCTCCAACAAGAGAGGATCTAACCATCAGCCATTGATTTCAATGGCATTGAGTTATGGCAATGTCATTGCCATAACTGAATCTCCCACAATCAACATTGGAAGTTTACCATTGAACAGAAACTGAATTTGATGAGCCATACAGTGGCTACAAGAACTGGTTAGTGGCTAGGAATCCTGCAGTGAGTAACTCACCTCCTGGCTCCACAAAAGCAGTCCATCATCTCCAATCCACAATTCAGGAATGTAATGGAATAATCCCCACTTGCCTGGATGGATGCAGCTTCAGCAACATTCAAGAAGCTTAACACCATCCAGGACAAATGTTACATGCTTGACCTTCACCACATCCAAATAAAATCTCCTCCTTCTACCACCATCAGTCAGTTGCAGCAGTGTGTACTATCTACAGATGCACTGCAGAAATTCAAAGATCCTCAGCACCTTCCAAACCCACAAACGCTTGCATCTAGAAAGACAAGAACAGCAGATACATGGGAACACCACAGCAGCAAGGTCCCTTCTAAGCCAATCATCATCCTGATTTGAAAATACTTCACTGTTCCTTTAGTGTCGTTGGGTCAAAATCTTGTAATTCCATCCCTATTGGCACTATGGGTCCACCCAGAGCAAATGGGCTTCATTGGTTCAAGAAGGCAGCCCACCACCACTTTCTTTGGGGCAATCAGGGATGGACAGCAAATGCTGGCTGAGCCAGTAACACCTACATCCCATGAATCAATGTTAAAACAGGACCATCAGCAAAATCTTATGATTTTGACCAGTGTTATGACTTGGTCAATTTGATTCTTACACCAGCTCGAAGGATCCCCAACAGATTGACAGTCCTGAAGGCTAAATTGGGCCTATATTCTCTGGGGTTACAAAATATCATTGAAACATACAAGACCCTGAGGAGATTGACAGAGTATGGAATGAGAAGCTGCTTCAACCTCCTGGGGAATCCTGAATATAATAGTAAAGTGTCATATTATGGTATTTATCATTGATGACTAAGGCAAGCAACATCTTTTTTAATTAGAGGGCTGTTGATCTTTGAAATTGTCTCGCAGGTTGTGAATGCTGTATCGTTGAGCATATTCAAGATTGAGATCGATAGATTTTTAGGTCCCTCAAAGCACCCAGGGACAAGAGCAATGGCAGGAAAATGGACTGTAGAAGATCGACTGAGATCTTATTAAATGGTAGCATGCTGTGCAGGAATGGATAAATGATCCACCGTGGTCCTATTTTTCAAACTTTTAATATCTTTGAGGAAACCCCGAGGTCCCATGGAGTCAAGCAGAGAAAACTCCTGCTGTCTTATTTTCCCTCTTAGCTTACAATGAGAAACTTTTGGCACAGAGTTATCATCAATTCTGAGCACAAATGTTTACTAATAATCTCCTGCGTGAAACCCCCTCAAATGCCTTGTAAATATCCATGAAAAGACAGTATATTGATGCAAGTTGCCGATTTCCTTATGGCCAACTATACAACACCTGCATTTGTCTTTTGAGAGTCTACATTCCTCTCTAACATTCTACTTTCCATAAACAGTTATAACATTTTCTGTTGTACTTCTTTGAAATACATTGGAAACTGGGATGAACATTATCACCTGATCAGATTTCAGGTACTAAATTTCGACAACAGTATTTATATCATATAAAATAAAATATCACACACCACCAGATTATAGTCCAACAGGTTTATTTGGAACTACAACCCTTTCAGTCCGCTGCACCTTCGTCAGGTAGCCAATGGGGCCAGATATAGGACACAATTCTGAGGAAGGGTCACCGGACCAGAACCGTTACCTGATTTCTCTATACAGAAGATGCCAGACCTGCTGACCTTTTCCAGCAACTTCATTTTTTGTTTCTGATTTACAGCATCTGCAGTACTTCTCGTTTTCACCCACTTGGTAATTGTCTTGGAGGGTTAAATGGACCCAGTTACGCAAGAACTCTAGCTTCAACAGTCAGTTATGGCTCAGTCAGTAGGAATTGTTTGAGGGGCTGAAGATAATGAACTAAACTGAATGGCAATAGCTCTAAAGGCAACAAGAGCAAAACTGTTTTTACATCAGGGAATGGTTGGGATCTGAGTGTGATGAAGACAGTTGACTCAATCGGAAAGATGTTGTCAAACTTGAAAGGGTTCAGATTTAGATTAGATTAGATTTAGATTACTTACAGTGTGGAAACAGGCCCTTCGGCCCAACAAGTCCACACTGACCCACCAAAGAGCAACCCACCCAGACCCATTCCTCTATATTTACCCCTTCACCTAACACTACAGGCAATTGAGCATAGACAATTCACCTAACCTGCACATCTTTGGACTGTGGGAGGAAACCGGAGCACCCGGAGGAAACCCACGTAGACACGGGGAGAATGTGCAAACTCCACAGAGATGGTTGCCTGAGGTGGGAATTGGACCCGGGTCTCTAGCACTGTGAGACAGCAGCGCAAACCACTGTGTCACCGTGCTGCCCTAAAAAGATTTACAAGGATGTTGCCAGGGTTGGAGGATTTGAGCTATAGGGAGAGGCTGAACAGGCTGGGGCTGTTTTCCCTGGAATGTCGGAGGCTGAGGGGTGATCTTATAGAGGTTTACAAAATTATGAAGGGCACGGATAGGGTAAATAGGCAAAGTCTTTTCCCTGAGGTCGGGGAGTCCAGAACTAGAGGGTATAGGTTTAGGGTGAGAGGGGAAAGATATAAAAGAGACCTATGAGGCAACATTTTCACACAGAGGATGGTACGTGTATGGAATGAGCTGCCAGAGGATGTGGTGGAGGCTGGTACAATTGCAACAGTTAAGAGGCATTTGGATGGGTATATGAATAGGAAGGGTTTGGAGGGATATGGGCTGGGTGTTGGCAGGTGGGACTAGATTGGGATGGGATATCTGGTCGGCATGGACCGGTTGGACCGAAGGGTCTTTTTTTAGATTACATTACAGTGTGGAAACAGGCCCTTCGGACCAACAAGTCCACACCGACCCGCCGAAGCGCAACCCACCCATACCCCTAACCTAACACTATGGGCAATTTAGCGTGGCCAATTCACCAAACCTGCACATCTTTGGAATGTGGAAGGAAACCCACGCAGACACGTGGAGAACGTGCAAAATCCACACAGTCAGTCGCCTGAGGTGGGAATTGAAACCGGGTCTCTGGTGCTGTGAGGCAGCAGTGCTAACCACTATGCCACCGTGCCGCCCACATGTTTCCATGTGGTACATATCTATGACTCTATAAACTGGATCTGATGATTATGCAAACAGAAACAAATTGCGAGGCTATGGGGGAAAACGAGAGGGGGAGTGGGACAATCTGAATTGTTCTTGCAGACAACTGGCACGGACATGATGGATGGAATAGCGTTGAAACTTTATTGCTGGAACAGCACAGCAGGTCAGGCAGCATCCAGGGAACAGGAGATTCGATGTTTCGGGCACAGGCCCTTCTTCAGGAATGAGCAGAGAGTGTTCAGCAGGAGAAGATAAAAGGTAGGGAGGAGGGACTTGGAGGAGGGGCGTTGGAAATGTGATAGGTGGAAAGAGGTCAAGGTGAGGGTGATAGGTCGGAGTAGGATGGAGGCGGAGAGGTCAAGAAGAAGACTGCAGGTCAGGAAGGCGGTGCCGGGCTGGAGGGATTCGGCTGAGACAAGGTGGGGGGAGGGGGGATGAAGAAACTGGTGAAGTCCAAGTTCATCCCCTGTGGTTGGAGGGTTCCCAGTCGGAAGATAAGACGCTCCTCCTCTGACCGTCGCGTTGTTGTGGTTTGGCGGTGGATGAGTCCAATGACCTGCATATCCTCGGTGGCGTGGGAGGGGGAGTTGAAATGCTGTGCTACAGGGTGGTTGGGTTTGTTCATCCGGGTGGCCCAGAGGTGCTCTCTGAATCGCTCCGCAAGTAGACGGCCTGTCTCCCCAATATAGAGGAGGCCACACCGGCTGCAGCGGATGCAGTAGATGATGTGGGTGGAGGTGCAGGTGAATCTGTGGCGGATATGGAAGTTTCCTTTGGGGCCTTGGAGAGAAGTGAGGGGGGAGGTGTGGGCGCAAGTGTTGCACCTCCTGCGGTTGCAAGGGAAGGTGCCGGGAGTGGAGGTTGGGTCGGTGGGGGGTGTGGATCTGACAAGGGAGTCGCGGAGGGAGTGGTCTCTACGGAAAGCTGATAGGGGAGGGGTGGGAAATATATCCTTGGTGCTGGGGTCTGTTTGGAGGTGGCGGAAGTGACGGCGGATGATGCGCTGTACATGGAGATTGGTGGGGTGGTAGGTGAGGACCAGTGGGGTTCTGTCCTGGTGGCGGTTGGAGGGGCGGGGCTCAAGGGCGGAGGAGCGGGAAGTGGAGGAGATGCGGTGGAGGGCACCGTCGACCACGTCGGGGGGGAAATTGCAGTCCTTGAAGAAGGAGGCCATCTGTGTTGTACGTATTTTGAACTGGTCCTCCTGGGAGCAGATGCGGCGGAGACGAAGGAATAGCCTCCAATGCCATAAGCATTCTGGGATTTTAAATGTACAGTCCTTTAGGTGGTCATGGAACTACATTAATGTAGCTGTACTGAAGCTGGCTGCTGAGACTGAGGCAATAGAAATAAAGACAGCACATTTTAAAGGCTTAAAAAAGTAAAATTATAACTTAAAAATTCTAAACTGCCCATGAAAGTAGAAATCTCAGGTCAATAAAGACATTAGTGAAAATAGTATTAGGTTTTCTTTCAGTTTCTTTTTAAATACATTTTTCATAACATGGAAGTTAGCAGTCATAATTAACAGCTACTTTTGAGAACGCTTTTGAAGAACTATTTTTGATTTCCATCTCTCGCAAGCACGATTGCAGCAACACTGTTAATTACCACCTATGCAAATACTGATTTGAAGATGCTGGTGTTGGACTGGGGTGCACAAAGCGAAGAATCACACAACACAGGTTATCGTCCACCAGGTTTATTTGGAAGCACTAGCTTTCGGAGCACCGCTCCTTCATCAGGTGGTAGCTCGTGCTTCCAAATAAACCTGGTGGACGATAACCTGGTGTTGTGTGATTTTCAACTATGCAAATACTAGCATTTTGTCTGGATGAATCAGAAGGGTCAAATAGCTTTTCCATTTCTCTTTTATGTTTGCACTTTCCCAAACTGACCTTCTCCACAAATCTCACACTCATCGCCCATCACCAAACACACACACACACATACACACACCCCACCACCACCACCCTCCCCCCACTCCATTCCATCTTTTTCTTTCACTTTCTTGAAGAAAGTTCCTTAGTTCCAGGAGTTCAGATGGGGAGCAATTTATTAGGTGTGCCCAGAAGGCTTTTTTGAAACAGTTTGGCGATAGTCCAATGAGGGAAGGGGCCATAATTGACCGGGTATTGGGAGATGAGCCCAGCCAGGTGATCAAAGTTTCAACGGGGGAGCACTTGGGAATAGTGACAATTCTGTAAGTTTTTGGATGCTTATGGATAAGGACAAAAGCGGACCTTGAATGAAGGTGTTAGATTGGGGCAAGCCCAATTATAACTGAATTAGGCAAAAATTGGACAATTTGAATTGACAGCAGCTGTTTGAGGGTAAATCCACATCTGACCTGTGGGAGTATTTTAAAGACCAATTGATTTGAGTGCAGGACAGCCATGTTCCTGTGAAAATAAAGGATAGGAATGGCAGTATTCGGGAATTTGGAGGACAAGAGAAATTATCAGTTTAGTTAAAAAAAAAAGGAAACATACCTAAGTTTGAGGCAACTAAAAACAAAGTCCTTGAAGAATATAGTGAAAGTAGGAAGGAGCTCAAAAGGGGAGCTAGGAGGGTAAAGGGAACTGTGAAATGTCCTTGACCAGCAGGTTGAGGGAGAATCCCAAAATATTTTATACGTATATTAGGAGCAAGAAGTATTCTGGAAAAGAGTAGGCCCTTTCAAGGACAAAAGAGGGCTGTTATGTGTGAAGCCAAAGGAAATGGGTCAGATCCTTAATAAGTACTTTACATCAGTATTCACCAAAGAGAGAGACATTGAGAGATTCAAAGTTAGTGAAAGATGTGCGAGTAGGTTAACATAATGAAGGAGGAAGTGTGAGTTTGTTGAAATGTATTAAGGTAGACAAGTCCCCAGAGCCAGATGGGATCCATCGAGGATTCTGTGGGATCTATTCCAGGATTCTGCAGGAGATGAGGGTGTTCATAGCTGAGGCCTTAACAGATGTCTTTACACCCTCTTTGGCCGCAGGTGAGGCTCCAGAGGACTGGAGAATGGCCAATGTTGTTCCATTGTTTAAGAAGGGAAACAGAGATAATTCAGGTAATTTCAGGCCGGTAATCCTGATGTCAGTGGTGGGGAAGCTATTGGAGAAGATACTGAGAATCAGGATTTATTCATATTTGGAAGTAAATGGACTTGTTAGTGATAGGCAGTATGGGTTTGTGAGAAGAAGGTCATTTCTCACCAACTTGATTTGAGTTTATTGAGGAGGTGACAACAATGACTAATGAGGAAAGGGTGGTGGATGTTGTCTACATGGACTTTAGTAAGGCAATTGATAAGGTACCTCATGGCAGGCTGGTATGGAAGAAGCGTCGCATGGGATCTGGGGTGAGCTGGCTAGATGGATACAAAACAGGCTTGGTCATAGAAGATTGAGAATAGCAGTGCAAGGGTGCTTTCTGGAATGGAGATCAGTAACTAGTGGTGTTCCACAGGGACATTTGTTGTTTGTAATATACAAATAAATGATCTGGAGGAAAATGTAGATAGTCTGATTAGTAAGCTTGCAGACGACACCAAAACTGATGGTGTTGCTGATAAGTGAGGACAGTCAAAGGATGCAGAAGGTTATAGATAGATTGCAAATTTGGGCACAGAAACAGCAGATGGAGTTTAATCTGGACAAATGTGAGGTGACGCATTCTGGAAAATCAAATTATACAATAAGTGACAGAATCCTTAGGAGTATTGATGTACAGAGAGATCTGGGCATACAGGTCTACAGATCCTTCAGTGGCAGCACAGGTGGATAACTTGATCAAGAAGGCATACAACATGCTCGCCTTCATCAGCTGGGGTACTGAATATAAAAGTTGGCAAGTTAAATTACAGCTGTACAAAACTTTAGTAAAGCCACATTTGGAATTGTATGCAGTTCTGGTTGTCACACTACCAGAAGGACATCAATGCTTTGGACAGGATACAAAGAAGGTTTACCAGGATATTGCCTGGTCTGGAGGACTTTAGTTACAAGGAGAGGTTGGATAAACTCAGACTGCTTTCACTTGAAAGATGGAAGCTGAGGGGTGACCTGATAGAGATCGACAAACTTATGAGGGGCATAGATAGGGTGGACAGTCAGTGTTTTTTTTTCCCCCAGGGTGGAAAGATCAACTACAAGAGGACACAGGTTCAAGGTGAGAGGGGGAAAGTGTAGGTAAGAAGTGAGGGAACATTTTTCACACAGAGGATGGTGGGTGTCTGGAACACAATGCCATTGGAACTGGTGGAAGCAGGCATGTTAGCAACTTTTAAGGCATATCTTGATAAGCACATAAATGGGAGGCAAACAGAGGGATAGAAACCGCATATGGGCAACAAGTAGCGGGTCTAAATAAGGATTAGGAATTGGCGCATACCTGGTGGGCTGATGGCCCAGTTCCTGTGCTGTATTGCATTATTGTATAAGACAGTTAGAAATTAAGTTACAAATTTTGACATCCAAACTACAGTGTATGTAGTTTATTCTGAAATAATTCAATAATATAAACAAAATGTCCTTTAAACTAATGTGCGATGTTGTCGATAAACTTGATGAAAGAAATACCGAATTTATTTGCTTAATCAAAATTTTAAGGCAAAACATTTTGCATAAACTGTACCATCACCTAATGTATTTGATTTATTACAGACAAAATAATTATGTAATTTCAAACCTTGAACACAAACACCGAACTAACCTTTTGCTTCACATTTTTTGTCCCCTTTCTAACACAATTTTAAATAGAGCATTTATGAAGTGCGTATTATTTACAAACTGTCCAAATCATTTGCACATAAAGGATGACTTTTGTTTCTGGTGGAAAATGATGTTCTCTGCCGATTTCCTTGTGTTTACCATATTTGTTATACTGTACATGCAAATGAGTTTGCAAACAGCCATCCCTCCCCTTTTAATCAATGATGTCTCTTGTATTTCATTGAAATGTAAACAGCTCCCTATTCATATAAAACTGAATTGAACAGCGAGTACAGACTATACATTTAATAGTTTAGAGTTGAAAATATCACACTTGATATTACAGATACGAAAACTTCCATTCATACAGTATCTACATAATGGTAAGAAAATAGTGCATTCCATCTTTAGTATAAATTGCACCATTGCACAGTAATCAGAAAAACCTTCCCCTCCGAACACACATATTTTTGATAATCAGATCAAGATTAAATCCCTTGCCTCCTTGCCTATGAAACAAAGCTGGTTTTGTGACATTAATATTAGTTGGATACATTAAAGGAAATATGCTCACACTCTAAAGCGAAGCTTGACAGATTATCAAGGGAAAGCAAAACATGTGATGTGGAGACATTGGCATGAACTAGTCCTCTTGGAATTAGTTAGGATAGCAATGTCTGCACTTGCTGTGGAGATCGTTGCAGGATTGTTGCTGGTTCTTTGTACTCATTGGTTGGATTTATCACTGCTGTGTAGATGTTGCTGTAGGCACCACACACTAGTTCTGTGGATCGCTTGAAAATTTTTTCCCTGCAAATTAGAACAAAAATTGTCAAGAAAACATAAAAATATGAGCATGAATAAAGTACATGTTCGAGGAGAAAGTGAGATCTGCAGATGCTGGAGATCAGAGCTGAAAATGTGTTGCTGGAAAAGCGCAGCAGGTCAGACAGCATCCAGGGAACAGGAGAATCGACGTTTCGGGCATAAGCCCTTCTTCAGGAACTTTCCTCATTCCTGAAGAAGGGCTTATGCCCGAAACGTCGATTCTCCTGTTCCCTGGATGCGCTTTTCCAGCAACACATTTTCAGCTAAAGTACATGTTCAACTGGACCAGCAATTTTGCAATACTCTAATACCTTTGCTTTTGGAGGATTGATTTCAATAACTGAGCCGAAGTATAGTTCATGGGTAGAATCTGACAATTCTAAAGCCCATCCAAATCATTTCCCTATTGTTCACATTCAGATTTTAGTCTGGCGCACTGACCTCTACACCGCTGAAGCCAAACGCCAACTCGAGGACACCTCTTCCTACCGCCCTCTCGACCATGACCCCACCCCCATCACCAAACCATCATTTCCCAGACCATACAGAACCTCATCACCTCAGGAGATCTCCCACCCACAGCTTCCAACATCAGAGTCCGGGAACCCCGCACTGCCCGGTTCTATCTCCTTCCCAAAATCCACAAGCCTGACCACCCTGGCCGACCCATTGTCTCAACATGCTCCTATCCCACTGAACTCATTTCTAACTACCTCGACACTGTCCTATCCCCCCTAGTCCAGGAACTCCCCACATACGTTCGAGACACCACCCACGCCCTCCACCTCCTCCAAGACTTCCGTTTCCCCAGCCCCCAACGCCTCATCTTCACCATGGATATCCAATCCTTCTACACCTCCATCCGCCATGACAAGGGCCTCCAAGCCCTCCGTTTCTTCCTCTCCCGACGTCCCCAACAGTACCGTTCCACCGACACTCTCATTCGTTTGGCCGAACTGGTCCTCACCCGTAACAATTTCTCCTTTGAAACCTCCCACTTTCTCCAGACCAAAGGGGTAGCCATGGGCACCCGTATGGGCCCCAGCTATGCCTGTCTCTTTGTTGGCTACGTAGACCAGTCGATCTTCCGTAATTACACCGGAACCACTCCCCACCTCTTCCTCCGCTACATTGATGACTGCATTGGCGCCACCTCGTGCTCCCTCGAGCAGGTTGAGCAATTCATCAACTTCACCAACACCCTGACCTTAAATTTACCTGGACCATCTTTGACACCTCCCTCCCCTTCCTGGACCTCTCCATCTCCATTAATGACGACCGACTTGACACC
Source organism: Chiloscyllium plagiosum (assembly GCF_037043375.1). NCBI lineage: Eukaryota > Metazoa > Chordata > Chondrichthyes > Orectolobiformes > Hemiscylliidae > Chiloscyllium > Chiloscyllium plagiosum. The sequence goes on along the minus strand of NW_028270144.1, from coordinate 102,711,318 downwards.
GACATGTTTTACAAACCCACTGACCTCCACAGCTACCTGGATTACACCTCTTCCCACCCTACCTCCTGCAAAAATGCCATCCTGTATTCCCAATTCCTCCGCCTCCGCTGGATCTGCTCCCAGGAGGACCAGTTCCACCACAGAAAACAGCAGATGGCCTCCTTCTTTAGAGACTGCAATTTTCCTTCCCACGTGGTTAAAGATGCCCTCCAACGCATCTCGTCCACATCCCGCACCTCTGCCCTCAGACCCCACCCCTCCAACCGTAACAAGGACAGAATGCTCCTGGTGCTCACCTTCCACCCTACCAACCTTCGCATAAACCAAATCATCCACAGACATTTCCACCACCTCCAAACTGACCCCACCACCAGGGATATATTTCCCTCCCCACCCCTTTCCGCCCTCCGCAAAGACCATTCCCTCCGTGATTACCTGGTCAGGTCCATGCCCCCTCTACAACCCACCCTCCCATCCTGGCACCTTCCCCTGCCATCGCAGGAATTGCAACACCTGTGCCCACAACTCCATCCATGGCCCTAAAGGAGCCTTCCACATCCATCAAAGTTTTACCTGCACATCCACCAATATCATTTATTGTATCCGTTGCTCCCAATGCGGTCTCCTCTACATTGGGGAGACTGGACGCCTCCTAGCAGAGCGCTTTAGGGAACATCTCCGGGACACCCGCACCAATCAACCACACCGCCCCGTGGCCCAACATTTCAACTCCCCCTCCCACTCTGCCGAGGACATGGAGGTCCTAGGCCTCCTTCACCGCCGCTCCCTCACCACCCGATGCCTGGAGGAAGAACGCCTCATCTTCCGCCTCGGCATCAATGTGGACTTCAACAGTTTCCTCATTTTCTCCCCCCACCTCATCCAAGTTCCAAACTTCCAGCTCAGCACTGTCCCCATGACTTGTCCTACCTGCCTATCTTCTTTTCCACCTATCCACTCCACCCTCCTCTCTGACCTATCACCTTCATCCCCTCCCCTACTCACCTATTGTACTCTATGCTACTTTCTCCCCACCCCCACCCTCCTCTAGCTTATCTCTCCATCCTTCAGGCTCTCTGCCTTTATTCCTGATGAAGGGCCTTTGCCCGAAATGTCGATTTTACTGCTCCTTGGATGCTGCCTGAACTTCTGTGCTCTCCCAGCACCACTAATCCAGAATCTGGTTTCCAGCATCTGCAGTCATTGTTTTTACCTTTCAGATTCTGGTTGAGCTGTCATGCATTTCCATTATGTTCAACCTTTAATTCATATTTGCAGCATTGATCCTTTTATTTATCTTAGCTACATTATAACAGAATCAACAGACTGTTTCCCCCTTGGCCTTTCTATTTTTATTCCCACAAAAAGGGCTGAAAATCATCACCAAGTGCATTAATACATTTTAGAAAAAAAAACTGCTCCCAATCTTTCACATATACTCACTTTAGTGTTCCACTTAAAATGAAATTCAGTTGTGGCATTAATAGACTATCAGGAGAGGCCAGATAGCGATCAAACTGGACCTAAAAAACACACACATTCAATTCAATTAGATAGATATTCAAAAGTGTGTACTATTTTTCCTATGTTAAACTACTGAAGATTGACAATAACTAAGGAATTGATTTTTTTTAAATTAGCAGGATTTGTGGAAATACGTTATTCACTTCAGCTCATTGGAACTAACGCAAAAAAATCTATGAAGGAGCATTCTATTTGTTGGTAATTAGGTTGCGTCATCATTGGCACTTTTTATTTAAACCATTTATGGGATGTGGGCATCACTAGTCTGGCCAGCATTTGTTGCTCATTCCTAATTGTCCACAGGGCAGGTATGACTCACATGTAGGCCAGGTCAGGGTGGTAAATGTCCAGTGACATTACCATCATGCCACCCCTTTCTCGACAGAACATTGTACCACAGGAAGAGACTACGAACCATGGTGAAGGTAGTAGAAAATTAACACATTTTGTTTCAGCCTTCAATAGTACCAGGGTGCTGCAGCTCAGGTGCAGCTCAAATCCTGCAAGTGTAAATCTCCTCTGTGTTGTCATTCTTACACACTAACCACAAACTCACAAGAGTAATCATGTGTTCTACCATGGGAAAGATCATAATTTCCTACAGTAGCTGTTGCAATAGTTTCTGATCATGGATTTGCATAGTAGTAAATTGTTTCTAGTGCTTTGCAGAAGGCTAGAAAATAATCAAAATTATTTAATGTGAGACCTCGAAGGGCAGAAGGGGAGGGGGGGGGAGAGAGAGAGAGAGAGACACACACACAGAAAAAGAGTGAGTGATAGAGAGAGAGAGAAAGAGAAAGAGACTAATTCAGCAGCCTCATCTGTGCACCTACTGAGACAATTGAAGGTTTTCTGAAAACAAAATCTTCAAAACAGTTGCTCCATCTTCCAAACCTCTGGAAGCCTCAAATATTCTCCTGTAGGCTTTTCTTTAAATTCATTCAGAGAATGTGGGCATCACTGGCAAGGCCAACATTTATTGCCCATCATTAATTGCCCTTGGGAAGGTGATGGTGAGCTGCCTTGACTAACCCAGTCAATTTGGTACAGGTACACCTAAAATGCTCATGATTTGGAGGTGCCGGTATTGGACTGGGGTGTACAAAGTGAAAAATTACACAACACCAGATTATAGTCCAACAGGTCTATTTGGAAGCACTAGCTTTTGGACCACTGCTCCTTCATTAAATCATAAGCTTATTCTCCACATCCACCTGATGAAGGAGCAGTGCTCCAAAAGCTAGTGTTTCCAAATGAATCTGGTGGACTATAATCTGGTGTTGTGAGATTTTTAACCTAAAATGCTGTTAGGAAGGGACTTCTGGGAGTTTGGTCCAATGACAGTAAAGGGATGGTACTATATTTCCAAGTCAGGATGGTGAGCAGCTTAGAGGGGAACTTGCAGGTAGTGGTATCCCACGTATTTGCTGTCCTTGTCCTCCAAGATGGAATGGTTGTGCATTTCCTAGGTGCTATCTAAGCAGTTTTACTGAATTTCTACAGTGTGTCTTGTAGACGGTACACACTGCTGCCACTGGGCGCCAGGATAGTCGGAGAGAATGTTTGTGGATGTCGTGCTAAACAATTTGGCTGCTTTGTCCTGGATGATTGTCAAGCTTCTTAAGTGTTGTTGGAACTGCATTCATCCAGGGCAATCTTGAGATGAGTTACTCACTGCAGGAGTTCAACCATCTGACTTGTTATTGCAGCCACATTATTTATACAGCTATACCCCACTCCGATTCTACCACATTCCAGTCCCTCTGATTACAGTTTGACAGCCCTATCATATTTTTGATCATTGCCTTCTCTTCAAATTCACAGTGATGTTAGGAGTGTTAGGTAATTTGGATTGCTTTTATTCCAATGATGAGGCCCAGAACCTGCATGTCCTTGGCGGAGAGGGAGGGGGAGTTAAAGTGTTCAGCTACACGGCAGTGGGATTAGTTGGTGCAAGTGTCTCAGAGATGGTTTTTGGGCACATGTGGACATAATGAGCACATACTTTCAAGATCAGAGCCAAACGTTACAGAGATAGATGCTCATTTGGAAAATACAACCATGCCCTTGGCCTCGGTTTTGGAGTAAGCTAGGCTTCTGTATATACTGTTAGAGTTTGAAGTCATAGTACAGCATCTATTAATGGAAAGTATTAGTCAATGAAACATTGGGCAATTCTCAAGTTAAATTGCAACAAATATAGCATTTAAGTAAAGAGAAACATGGCAAAGCCGAGTTGGGAATGGAAGTTTGGGCACCTCAAGCAGGGTCTTTGTGATCTTGTGTCATCTTTGTTTCAGTAGTTCTGTATAACACCAGGCTCATTCTGGGTTTTAAAAACAGGTCCCAAAAAATGCAATAAAAGGTTCTGAACCCTGTGTCATCTAGTACAATATGTGAATTCATTCATATTAAGTAAGCCAAATCTTCATGAGAAAATTCATGGATATTCACAAATTTGATAACAGATTAAAGAGACAACATAATCCATTCAACAGCTACATGCAAAAAGGTAACCCTGTTACACAAACACAAAAAGAATTAATGACCTTATTTAACTCAGATTTCCCTTCAGTGTTTTCGTGTTGATATGCTGGAATTCCAGCAGAGACGCAAGGAAGGAAATGGCCTCATATGACACAACACAGTTCCTGAAGCCATTTCCTGTCCACAATGACTAGACAAGTGCTTCTTGTGCACTCAGCAAGATCTGGTTAACTTTTTGATCAAAAGAAGAATAAAAACATTCTTTGCTCATTTTAAAACAAAACTATTTGACTTTATAAATACTAAGATCGTGTTTTACATAAAATTTGGTACATGAACATTGTTTTTTGTGCAGTTAACTGCATGGGATTGACGGATAATGATTTGTGTTACAGCAACATTTGTTGCCATTATAAAGCACAAAGGAAGCACACTTTAGTCATAACACAGATAGAGTGACCTGGATCACATGATTATTCCCTTTTCATTCTTTTTGTTGGCTTTCCTGTAATTTGTTTTTGGATGGGGACTACATTATAGCTGAGCCACTTTCAGGAAATTACAAAAAGGTTCATTTTGGGTTAGAAAAGAACTAGTCCATATGAGAATAAGATGTATCTGCTTTGGTTACCACATCACTAGGTGATTTATTAAATGAAAAGGAAGCTGGCTGTTTCTGTATATATTTGGAGACATGTTCTTATACAAATATTGCACAATGATATTTCCAAGTACCTCACAGGACCAACTGGCAAGTCAACAAATTGTATCTTTATCACTGCTCCTGAACACATTTTTGTTCAAATGTTAGTCAGATGCAGGATCAAAATTCCAATTGTATCCCCACAATATATTCTACTTGTAAGGTTTCAAAACTACAGTTAATACGATGTGGTCATTATTCAGTATGTGTCATATTGTTTCTCTGATGATGCTGCACTGAGTCATTGCACCTTATCTCAGCAGTTGAGCTCTTGACTTCAAGTCAAAGATTGAACTTAAAAGGCAACATCATACACAGAAGTAGATGGGCAGTTCAGTATAATGCTGAGAGTGTGCTGCACCATCAGAGATACCTTCCTTCAGGTGAGATGTTAAACTAAAAACCCAACCCAGGTGGATATGAAAACTTCCATTGCACTAATCAAATAACTCCACTAAAGTTTGAGCAATGTATATTTCTCTTAATGCTATCCCAAAAACAAATTATGTGACTAGAATGACCGAATCATAGAAGAGGTCCTTTGGCTCTGTACTGCCAAAGCTACATTACACTACAATAATCCCACTTTCCAGCACCAGCTCCATAGCTTTGAATGTAATGACATTTTGTCATCCAAGTAGTTTTTAAAGGCTGTGAGATTACCTACCCCAAGTAAGCTCCCAGGTAGTGCATTCCAGACCCTCACCACACTGTGTTTTGCTCAACTTCTCTCTAAACCTCCTGTCTTTCACCTTAAGGTTATATCCCCATGTTAATGACTCTTTGACTAGGGGGAACAACAGCTTTCTATTCATCCTATACATTTCTATCAGGTCACCACTCAACCTTTTCTGCTGCAAAGAAAAACAACTTGAGCGTATTCAACCTCTCTTCATAGCTAAAGTACTACATCCTAGGCAAAATCCTGGTAAATCTCCTCTAAACCCCCTCTATGAAATCACATTCTTCTTAAAGCGCACAGACTAGAACTGCACACAGATTTCAGCTGTGGCCAAACAATATCCCACACAGCTTCAACATAAACACCCTGCTCTTATAATCTATGCTTTGAAAAATGTCCCAAGTGTCCCATATGTCGTCTTAACTAACCTGCCGTGCCACACTTAGGAACCTGTGGACAAACGCCACGAGATCGCTCTGTTCCTCTGAGTTTCCTAGTGTTCTGCCATTCATTGAGTACTCCCTTGTCTTTCTTCTTCTTCTTCCAATGCTCATCAGTTCACACTTTCCAGGGTTAAATTTCATCTGCCACTGATCTGCTCATTTGGCTAATCCATTTGTATCCTCCTGTAACCTAAGACCTTCTTCCTCACTGTTAACCACCTGGCCTATCTTTGTGTCATCTACAAAGTTATCCTCCCCCTCATCCACTTCCACAGTCATCTACTTTGCTTTAGCAGTAAATAATACTGCTAAACTACATAGCACAAAGAGATGTATTTCATGACTGATCTAATTTCAGCGAGGAGAAAGTGAGGACTGCAAATGCTGGAGAGTGTGTGCTGTGAGTCAAGCAGTGTGGTGCTGGAAAAGCACAGCAGGTCAGGCAGCGGTCGAGGAGCAGGAGAGACTAGCTTATGTTTGAAACATAGACTCCTCAGATGCTGCCTGACTGACTGTGCTTTTCCAGTGCCACCTTTTGTTTGATCTCATTTCAGCCTCAAAGCCACTTTCCTGTCAGTTCTCCATAACCCTTCAACCTGTTTCTAATTAAAAACATATTTGTCCAACTCCTCCTTTTAAATCTGAAATAGATAAATTTTTGTCAGTTATTAAAGGCCAAAGACAATCAGACCCAATATAATTGAATGGTGAAACAAGCTCGAGGGGCTGAATAGCCTACTCCTGTTCTTACGTTTCTCGAATCTGCTCATTGCTGGCATCCATCACACTCTGGTGTAGTGAATTGCACAGCTTCACAATTCAAACTATTAAATTCCATAACTGATAAGAAAATCATTAATAATATTTATTGCTGCTCAATAATATGAAACACAACTGAAGTTAAACGTGGTTTCACTGTGTTCTGAAATTTTAACAAGAAAACAAAGTTGTCACTCTGCGCCATAGAAGACAAATGTCATTGGTACTGTGTCCCATCAGGGTGAACTTGACTTTAGTTTCAAGTATGTTTAAGTCTGAAAGTTATTTTTTTAAATTATTTCCACAAAATAGTGTTCTTGAACTGTGTTACTGCAGAAGAGCTGAAGAAAGGGGGGTGATTGTGAAAAGCAATTGATCAGGGTTGAAATACGGTTGAATATTCTGGAGCTTCACTTACTTACCTTTAGAACCACAGAGAAATCCTGCAGAACTTTGCATGGAAAATTAAACAGGAAAGGAAGAACAGAAGACTTGCAAAGAGTATATTTTTCTCGTTGAAGGGATAGGCTTGATGAACAATTTTTTCTTGTTCCATGCATTCTTCACGCTAGTGTTTTCACATGTCATCAATACATTATCAAAGTGTGGAATGTTATGTTGTGCATCAACCCTCTGTGAGCAATCTTGAAGTAAATAATACTGCTAAACTACACAGCACGAAGAGGTGTATTTCAGCTAACTGAGCATCAGAATGGATGGGTTGGAACAAAATATAGGTAACGTAAAATATGATGCAATTAAATCATATGATTAATAAATGCTAATTAATTTTGTTATATTCTATTGTTTATCAACAATTACAAATACTTTGTTTTGTTCGACACACTTACCATAGCAGCTTTCAGTGACCCTCCATCCATATTGGGAAGACTGGATAAAGGACCCTAGCAAACAGAACAAAAAGTAGTCTAGAAATGTGACATAAATGGCTTTTCTGGCATTAATTGGAGGTGGTAAACTGCCTATATAATTATATACCTGCTCTGGTTTGTGTTGTTGTACACTGTTGTAAATGTAGCTTAATCCTGCTCTGGTTAACACAAATGAAGCTTGTTCATTTATTAAAGTATCTAAATGTGCTTCAATCTGCAGAAAGAAAGAAAGAACTCGTAAACAAACTTTGAATCCCCTCCACATAGTATTAAGAGTAGAGCTTATCAAATGCCAAGATGTGATTCAACTTGCATTCCATGATCATATCAGTTAAATACTTTTCAGATCATGTTATGGGAGCAGTCCAAACATGCCCCAAGCAGTTCCATTCAAAAAGCAGAGAATGTCCTGAACTGAACTATGAAAAGCAAGTACACTCGAGTCCATAGCTATTTCTAGGTGATTTCTTTTAAAACATACATTCCGTTTCAACTGCAACAAAGTATTTGGATGTTTTATATGAAAAAAACAGGCTAAACACACTTGTCTTCCATTTCAGAAGGAATAAAATTAGTACACATACCACCAGTTAAGAACTATTTTAGCATGTATCAGCTATGAGCCAATAGGAAGCACCTTCAACTGAGTCAGAAGATTATTGGTTCACGTTTTAATTAAGCTAAAAAATCAGAACAAACTTGCTAGTGAGGGAGTACTTCACTGTCAGAGTTTTTCCAATGGAATGTGAAACAGGGGTCCTGTATACATTCTCAGTCGGCATAAAAGATCTCATGCGTGGGACAAAGACCCACATGCACACATATATTTTGTGTGGTGAATTTGTACTTGCAGAGTTACATTGCACTTTGCTCAAAAACTGCATACATTCATGTAGAACTCTGAGCTCAAAAACTGCATGAATTTATGTAAAACTCTGTTATCTCACTTTTTAGATTAGAATCAATCTAAACTTCAGGTCATAGACAGAGAACACAGGGGGCTAACACCTTCAACATATTGTCTAGCTATCACCATTGTTAACAGCTAACCCGAGAATGCAACTTTTAAAAAAAGGGTTTTGTGATTTACACATGAAGGAAGTGAAACCATCACTGTATTCTAACAGATGAAAGGCTTAACAGACAATCAATTTTTCAACGTATAATTTCAGTTACATCACACTGCAAATTTTTGCTATAAATTCTGTGTTATGATCGAGCCCTCCACAATCACCTTTGAAGGAGCATCGCTCCGAAAGCTAGTGTGCTTCCAATTAAACCTGTTGGACTATAACCTGGTGTTGTGTGATTTTTAACTTTGTACACCCCAGTCCAACACCGGCATCTCCGAATCATAAAATGCAAAAGTAGGGATATAATGATGAAACTGTGTAAGACACTGGTGAGGGCTCAACTGGTGTGCACAGTTCTGGTCACATTACAGGCAGAACATAATTGCTCCACAGAGAGGGCAGAGAAGATTTCCTAGAATATTGCCAGGGTTGGAGAATTGTAGCTACAAGAAGAGTCATAGAGTCACACAGCATAGAAACAGACTCTATGACTGTTTGGTCCAAACAGTCCATGCTGACCGTGTTCCCAAACTAAACTAGTCCCACCTGCCTGATCTTGGCCTATATCCCTCCAAACCTTTCCTATTCATGAAATTATCCAAATGTCTTTTAAATGTTGCAACTGCAACTACATCTATGACTTTCTCTGGCCGCTCATTCCACACACGAACCACTCTGTGTCAAAAAGGTTGCCCCTTATGTCCTTTTACAATCTTTCTCTTCTCACCTTAAAGATATGCCTCCTAGATTTGAACTCCACCACCCTAGGGAAAAGACCCTTGTCATTCATCATTTAAATGCCCCTCAAAATTTTCTAAACCTCTATTAGGTCATCCCTCAACCTCCCAGACTCCAGTGAAAAATGTCCCAGTCTTACCAGTCTATTTTTATATCTCAAGCCCTCCATTTCCTGATAAATCTTTTCTGAATATTCTCTAGGTTAATAATATCCTTCTTATAACTGGGTGACCATGAACTGGACACTGTACTCCAGAAGAGGCCTCACCAACATCCTGTACAACCTCAACATGATGTCACAACTCCTACACTCAGAGGTCTGAGCACTGACGGCAAGTGTGCTATGCAACTTCGCACCCATCTGTCTGTGATGCAATTTTCAAAGAGTTAATTCCTGATCCCCTAGATCTCTTTGTTCTATGCAGGACCCTGAGATTGAGTGACTGGAGATGTAGGGATGGTTTCCATGGCACTGAGAGGTGATATGATTGAGGTATACAAAATTGTGCAGGACAGGAGGAACTTGTTTCTTTGGCAGAGAGTTCAAAAGCCAGGGGTCACAGATTAAAGCAAACTGACAGAAGGATTAGAAAGAACATGAGGAAAAACGTCTTTACACAGAGGATGGTGGAATTTGCTGCCCGAGTTGGCGGTGGAGGCAGAGACCCAAAACTCTTTTAAAAAGTACCTTAAGTGTTGTAAGCTGCAGGGGTATGGGCCATGTACAGCGAGATGGGATTAGAAAGGGCATCTGGGTGTCTTTTGGTGAGCATGGACAAAATGGGCTGAGTAGCCCCCTTTCTCTGCTGTACCATTTCTATGGTTCTATGTAATGAAACAGAATTAATAAATAATCTCAAAGTAAAAGACCCTCAGGTACAAGTGCCCATAACATGATATAATTTCACAGTCAGTTTGAGAGTGAGAAATTTGGGCCTGAAAGAAGCATAAGGATGAGAATACGGAGCTGCCTCACGTGGACTGGGTAAACTAATTTTAAAAATACACTGCACAAAAACAGAAAGAGTCATTAACAAATAAGGGGATATTTCATACTTCTCAACCAAAATATAATCCATGAAGAAAGACTCAATGAGAAGAATGCACCATTTGTGATTAACTAAGCAAGTTAAGGATGGTATCGAATTGAAAGAAAACTATAAAATGCTGCAAAGAATAATAGTAAGCCAGAAGATTAAGTACAATATGAAAACAAGTGAAGAATATTTTTTTAAAATGAAAGAGGGAGGAACAGCAGTACAAGAGAAAACTAGCAAGAAATATGACAGCAGGCAGAGAACATTTCTTCAGTGTCCAATGAGCATTGGTCCCTTAGAGGATGAAATTGGGGTATGAACAATGGAACATGGAAATGATAGAGACTTTAAACAAATGTTAAACATCTTGTTTTTATAACAGAAAATGTGAAACATCTCAAAAGCATTTAAAAAGATGCCATGTAATAGTTTACTGCAGAAAAGCTCATGTGTTGAGTGTTACATATGAACGTGGATAGAGGACGAGCTAACTAAAGGAAACAGTTAGGATAATTGGGCATAAAAACAGGAATTGCTGGAGAAACTCAGAGGTTTGGCAGCACCTGTGGAGAGAAAAACAGGATTAACAATTTGGGTCCAGTCACCCTTCTTCAGAATGCAAAGGGTCACTTCTGAAGAATAGTCACTTGACCTGAAATGTTAACTCTGTTTTCTTTCCACAAATGCTGCAGACCTGCTGAGGTTTTCCAGCAATTCCTGTTTTTGTTTTGAATTTCTAGCATCTGAACTTCTCTGGGTTTTCTTTTGTTTCGGATAAATGGGTTATTCTGAGGTTGGCCAACACTAATTAGTGGAGATTCACAGGATTAAGTACTGGGCATCAATTACTTATAATCTGTATTAATGACTTGAATGAAGGGACAGACGGTACTGTAGCCAAATTTACTGATGATACAAAGGATAGGTGGGAAAACAAGTTTCAAAGATAGACTATAATGTGAGGATGAAAACAAGAAGTGCCAGAGAAAATCAATAGATCTGACAGCATCTGTAGAGAGAGGGAGAAACAAAGTTAGTGTTTTGAGTCCAAAGAGATGTCATTTCAGACTCAAATGTCAACTTTGCTTCTCTCTCCACAAATATTGCTGGACCTACTGAATTTCTCCAGCACATTTCTTTTTTTTTCAGATCTCTAGCATTCATAGTTCTTTGCTTTTAGTAGGGGATGGGAAACTGTAAGGTTGTCCACTTTTGCAGAATGAATAGAAAAACAGATTATTAAAATGAATAGACAATGCAGAGTGCTGCAATACAGAGAGATCTGGATGTCCTTGTGCAAGGATCACATTAAGTTAGCATGCAGACACAACAATGATGGCCTTTAATAGAAAACTGGTTGGCAGATAGGAAACAAATAGTTGGAATAAATAGATCTTTTTCCAAGTGGCACGCAGTGACTAGTGGCTAACCCAGGGATCAGTGCTTGTACCCCAGCTATTCACAATGTAAATTAATAACTTTGATGATAAAAGTAAATATATTATCTCGAAGTTTGCAGAAATTTGGGTGGGGAGGGTGAAGTGTGAAGAGGATGCAGAGATGCTTCTGTGTGATTTGGACAAGTTGAGTGAGTGGGTAAAGGCATGGCAGGTGAAGTATAATGTGAGTAAATGCGAGGTTACCCACGTTGATAACAAAAACAGGAAGGCAGATTATGAGCTGAATGGCAATAGATTAGGAAAGGGGGAGATATAATGAGGTATCCTTGTATACCACTTACTGAAAGTACGCATGCAGGTGGTGATGAAGGCAAATGGTACATTAGCTTTCGTAGAGAGAGGATTCAACTGCAGGAGCAGGGAGGTCTTGCTGTCACTGTTTAGGACTAGAGTATTGGTCTCCTTTCCTGAAAAAGGATGCTCTGACTTTGGAGACAGCATAACAAAGGTTTACCAGACTGATTCCTTGAAAGGCAGGACTAACATATAAAGGTACAGTGGATGGGTTAGGATTGTATTCACCAAAATTTAGAAGAATGAGGAGGAATCTCATGGAAGCCCATGAAATTGTAACAAGATTAGTCAGGGTGAGCACAGGAAGGATGTTCCTGATTACTCTGGGTAGTCCAGAAGCAGGAGTGCAAGGATACACTGTAGGCCATTTAGGCCTGCAGTGAGCAAGAATTGAAAAAACACAGGGGTCTTTCTGATGCCAGATGGGAAGTCAACTAGAAAAATTTCCAAAAGTCAAAATCAACTACAGTTTTGGTACAGATGTGATGAGGAACCCAACACCACTTTTGAAAAATAAGACAAGTTTCAGTCTGAAATGTATAACCGTATTAGTAGATATCCAGAAGGTACTTCTGGATATGTACTAAAATGGAAGTGTTGGATGGCTTAGAAGGTGTAGTTTTTTAGTGAATTTCTGCTTACCAGTCTTTAAAAGATTGCTTGAAGTAGCTACCTCAAAAAAGTTTTAAAAAGAATTCGCTCATGGGACATGGGCGCCGCTAGCTGTGCCAGCATTTATTGCTCATCGCTAGTTGCCCCTGAGAAATTGATGGTGAGTTGCCATCTTGAAGGGCTGACCTACAATGCTGGTCAACAGGGAATTCTGGAATGTTGGCCAAACCTTGGTGATATATTTCCAAGTCAGGATGGTAAGTGGCTTGAAAGGGAACTTGCAGGAAGTGGTGTTCACATATATCTGTACCCCGTCCTTCCAAATGGAAGTGTTGGATGGCTTAGAAGGTGTAGTTTTTTAGTGAATTTCTGCACTGCATCTTGTACAGAGTAAACACTGCTGAGTATTGATGGAGAGACTTTTGGATGTGATGCCAATCTTAGCTGCTATTTCCTGAATGGTGTCAAGCTTCTTAAATTCTGTTGGAGCTGCACCTATCCAGGCAAGTGGGGAGTATTCTGTCACACTCTTGACTTGTGCCTTGTCGATTGTGGACAGGCTTTGGGGAGTCAAACAGTGAGATACCCACTACAGTATTCTTAGCCTCTGACCTGCTCTAGTAGCCACTCTATTTATATGGCAAGTTTAGCTCAGTTTCTGGTCAATGGTAATTCTCAGGATGTTCATAGGAGGGGCAATGTCATTAAATGTCAAGAGTGGTAGTTAGACAGTCTCTTAGTGGAGATAGCAATTTGTGTGATATGAATGTTTCAACCTTTTTTGGCCCAATCCTGAATATTGTCCATGTCTTGCTGCATTAGAACATAGACTGATTCAATATCTGAAAAGGTGCGAATGGTGCTGAACATTGTGTAAGTATAGCGAATATCCTCACTAACTTTATGATGGATGGAAGGTCATTGATGAAGCAGCTGAAGATGGGTGGGCCTAGGACACTACCCTGAGAAGCCCTGCGCAGATGTGCTGAATTGAGATGACTAACCTCCAACAACCACAACCATTTTCTTATCCCTGCCAGGTATGACGCTATCCAGCAGAGAATTTACCCCATTCGCATTAATTCCAGTTTTGCTAAGGTCCCTTGATGCCACACTTGGTCAAATGTCAAGGGCTGTCACTCTCACCTCACTTCTGAAACTGAGCTCTTTTGTCCATTGAACCAAGTCTGTAATTAGGTCAACAGCTGAGTGGGATCGGCTGAACTCAAATTGGCTGTCAGTGAACAGGTTATTGCTGACACCTTCCATCATACTGATAATCAAGAGTAGACTAATGGGCCGTTAATTAGCCAGGTAGATTCCAGTGTCATAGCTGTAACGGAACAGCTCAGCTAGGGGAGCAACAAGCTCTGGAGCACAAGTCTCCAGTCGTACTGAAGGAATGTTGCCAGGGTCCCACAGCCTTTGCACTACCCAGTGTCTTGATATCACAATGAAAATGTTTCAGCCTTATCTTTTGCACTGGTGTCCTGGGCTCTCCCATCATTGAAGATGGGAATGTTTCTGGATACTCTGCCTCAAATGAGTTGTTTAATTACAATTACAAATGGATGTGGCTCAACAGTTAGCTCTATCTACCTTGCTGCTCATGTTGTTTAGCACACAAGCAGTTCTGTTTGGTAGCTTCACCAGAATTGGTGAAGGGGGCATAGCTTTAAATTAAGGGGGGGTAGGTATAGGACAGATGTTAGGGGTAGGTTCTTTACTCAGCGAGTCGTGAGTTCATGGAATGCCCTGCCAGTAGCAGTGGTGGACTCTCCCTCATTATGGGCATTTAAGCGGGCAATGGATAGGCATATGGAGGATAGTGGGCTAGTGTAGGTTAGGTGGGCTTGGATCGGCGCAACATCGAGGGCTGAAGGGCCTGTACTGCGCTGTATTCCTCTATGTTTTATGATCTATAATTCCTCATTTTTAAGTATGGCTGAAGCTACTCCTGGACTCTTCCTGCACTCTTCATTAAACCAGGGTTGGTCCCTTGGCTTCACAGCAACGGTAGAGTTGGAGATGTGCTAGCCTATGAGGTTGCAGATTAGATTAAGAGTACAAATCTGTTGCTGTTGATGGCCCAAAGTGCCTTAAGGTTGCCCAGTCTTGAGTTGCTAGATCTGTTCAAAATAATCTCACTTGGCACATCAAACACGATGAGGGTATTCTCAATGTGAAGGTGGGTCTTTGTTTCCACAAAGACTGTGTCGTGGTCAATCTTACCAATACTGTCATGGACAGGTTGATCTGCAGCAGGCAAATTGGTGAATAGTGAGAAGAAGGCAGACAGCAATGGTGTGAGGAGAAACGTTCTTAAAGAGGTAACAAAGGAAATCCACAGGCATTTACAGTCATAGAAATGTACAGCACAGAAACAGACCCTTCTGTCCAACTCAACTATGCCAACAGATACCCTAAATTAATCTATTACCATTTGGCCCACATCCTTCTAAATCCTATTCATATACCCATCCAGATGCCTTTTAAATGTTGTAAGTGTACCAGCCTCTCCCACTTCCTCTGGCAACTCATCCATAAATGCACGTGAAAACGTGGCCCCGTAGGTTTCTTTGAAATCTTTCCCCTCTCACCCTAAACCTATGACCTCAAGTTGTAGACTCCCCCATCCTGACAAAAAGACCTTGTCTTTAGTGGGCAGCACGGTGGCACAGTGGTTAGCACTGCTGCCTCACTGCGCCAGAGACCCGGGTTCAATTCCCGCCTCAGGCGACTGACTGTGTGGAGTTTGCACGTTCTCCCCGTGTCTGCGTGGGTTTCCTCTGGGTGCTCCGGTTTCCTCCCACATCACAAAGATGTGCAGGGTCAGGTGAATTGGCCACACTAAATTGCCCGTAGTGCTAGGTAAGGGGTAAATGTAGGGGTATGGGTGGGTTTCGCTTCGGCGGGTCGGTGTGGACTTGTTGGGCCGAAGGGCCTGTTTCCACACTGTAATCTAATCTAATCTAATCAAATCTAATCTATTTACCCTATCCATGTCCTATGATATCACCTCTCAGCGTCCGATTCTCCAGGGAAAATACCCTTAGCCTATTCAACCTCTCCTTATTGCTCAAAGCCTTGCAAATATTTTCTGAAACCTTTCAAATTTCACAACATCCTTTCTATAGCAAGGAGACCAGAATTGCATACAGTATTCCTAAAGTGACCAAACCAATGTCCTGTACAGCTGCAAAATGATCTCCCAACTCCTACACTCAATGTTTCTGGCATTTAAATGACAAATAACAAACTGAAATATGAAATAAAAGCAGAATATGCATGAAATTCAAATTAGGTTAGCCCTAGGAGACGTACCTGAAACTGGAGCATCTCAAGCCGCTTATCAGTAAATTCAAAGAGAGACAAAGTTGTTTTCATCATGTATAGAGAGTTTACCATGTATGTTGCCATGTCAGCAGTGTCAAGGTTACTGGCAGATACAGTGCACAACTGTAATAGTGGGTCCATTATACAGGAAAGTACCTGATGGAAGAAAGTTAAGTACTTTAGTATATTTGGTTCAGTAAACAGCTAACCTAAGGCTTTAACGCATGCTCAAATAGTCACTTGGTAGTACAAAACCTGAATAAGAATTTCTGTACCAGTGTGATGTTACGTATATAGGTCATCTGCCCTGAAGAGCAGAGGATTGCAATCATTAGCGCATATCTTTGGCTGTTTGCAATGAGCAAGGTATTGACTGTACCCAACCAGCCACACTTGCAAAACTGACACACACACAATGTCTAATGTTGACTGGTTTGCTAAGTGGAGTTTTAACTAATTAGGTTATGCATTTCACTGTCTAATTTTTATTCACTTTTTCCTTTCGAAGTTGGTATTACACACAACAGAAGAAGTCTCCAAATGTCAGAAAATAATAAACACGAACAGTAAAAAAAATTCTCAACCAGAGAGGGATGAGCATAGTACTTGATTAAAGAGATTTTTTACTCCGTTATATATATAAAGTACAATGCAAATTGCACCAATGAAACTTGACTTTTCTGTGGGTTCACCCGTGTACATAAGACCATATGATGCTGGAGTAGAAGCAGGTTATTCAGCCCATTCAGTCTGTTTTGCCATTCACTTCAGTAGTATTTTGATGAAATGCCATAGCATACAAGATCCATTCGTCAACTGCATGGAAACAGGCTTGGAATAGATGGACGACTGATGACTGGATATGATGAACTCAGGGCTTTTTATCTATGCTATAAGAACTCTGACTTTCCGGCTCTATGACTCTCTTGCTACATCTCTCTCTATGAGGTCACAGCTGATGTGATGATCCACAACTCCACTTTCCTGCCTTTTCTTCATAATCCTTGATTCCTTTACTTCTCAAAAATCTATCTCAGCCTTGAATATTCTTAATGACCCAGCTTCTAAAGCCCTCTGTGACAAAGTATTTCACAGACTTGCTACCCATCTATCTAAAATTGATAGGCCTTTATTCTGAGATTTTGACCTCTGAGTCGAGAAGAGGTAACAATCTCTCAGCATCTTCCCTGCCAATCCCCCTAAGAGTTTTGTGTGTTTCAATAAAGTCATCTTTCATTTTTCTAAAATCCAATAATCTCAGGCCCATCAAACTTAACATCTCCTCATAAGATAGTTGCTCCACACTTGAGAGCAACCTAGTGAACCTTCTCTGGACTGCCTACAATGTCAATTTATTGACCCTTGGATAAGGGGACCAACATTTTTCATAGTATCCGAGGTGTGATCTAACTTATGGCTTATACAGTTTAGCAAGACATCTCTCTTTTTATACACTATTCCCTTTAAAATAAAGGCTTTCATTCCATTTCTCTTCCCTATTCAGCTATGATTTCATTGGATGGTGAAACAGGCTCAAGCGGCTGAATGATCAACTCCTGCTTCTAAGTTCCTATGTCTACCTAAACCTGTCTGCGAGCTTTTTGTGATTTGTGCACAAGGACCTCAAAATCCCTCTCAGTTGCAGCTTTCTGAAGTCTTTCTTACTTTTTGTAAAATCTATTTATGGATGTGGGTGTTGCTGACTGGGCAATATTTATTGATCATTGCCCTTGAGAAAATGATGGTGTTCAAATTGCAGCAGTCCATCTGCTCTATGTAGACCCCAACACTATAAGGGATGGAATTCCAGGATTTCTGCCTCTATCCCTTCTTGAGCAAGGATATCACACTGGCAGTTTTCCAATTTACTGAAACATTCCCAGAATCTAGTTGGTTCTAGAATACTTTGACCAATGCCTTCATTACGTCTGCAGGCATTTTACTTAAGTCCCTTGGATGAAAGCCACCAGGTCCTGGCACCTTGTCTACTTTTAGATCCATTAGTTTGTCAAACTGTTGGTCCCAATCCATTCAATCATCCCATTAGGACCTTGTTTATCTGACATCTTTATCATGTTTATAGAGTCCTCCAATGTGAACATCATTGCAAAACATCACTAAGTTATCTGTCATTTTCCTGTTCCCAGTTATCAATTCCCCATTGCTTCTTCCAATGGTCCCACATTCACCTTAGTTACTCTTTCCTTTTATATACTGGCAGAAGCCCTTGCTACTCATTTTAATGTTTCTAGCCAAATTCACTTTCATAATTAATTTTCTCCCTTTTAATTAGCTTTTTAGTAATGTGTTGCTGGTTCTAAATAAAATCCCAAGCCTTGGCCTATCACTAGTTATCACACTTTGCATACTCTCCTTGATTTTATTCTTAACCAATGTTTATCCTTCTCATCAAGTTGTTTTTTTCAACCAGAATAAACTTTTGTTAAGCATTATGAAATATCTGCTTAAATGACCGTCACTACTCATGTACAGAACCTACCCTTAGGCTATTTTCCTGGAGCACTTTAGACACCTCTGTCTTTAGATTGCTGCAATGGCCATTATTTTGTTGAAGCCACTGGCTTGAGACTTGAGTTGCTCTCCCTCAAACTGCATTTGAAATTCTATCATACTGTGATCATTAGAGGATCCTTAACTACAAGATCTCTATTAATCCTACTTCATTGCATATTACTAGATCTAAAATGGCCTATTCCCAGCTAGGTTGTGCAAAATACTGCTCGAAGAAATAACCCTTGATGCAGAACTTTAGTCTTCCTTATTCCCCTTGCCCTTGTGATTTGTCAAGTCAATATATATATTAAAATCATCCAATTGCAGTGCTCTTTTTCTGCACTTCCATTATTTCCTGATTTAAACATTGTCCTACAGTCAGGCAAGTCTTTGGGGCTTATTAATGACTCTCACTCTTGAATTCTTTCTATTGCTACTCCTCGTTTTCACCCAAACAGATTCTACATCACAATCTATTGCACCTATATCTCAGCACCTTAGCAGGGCTCTGATACCTTCTTTTATAAACAAAACTACTCCATCTCCTTTTCCGTTTTGTCTATTTTTCCAGAATGTTGAATATGGAGTTCCTGGTCTTTGTCATCCTTTAATCACATAATGCATCTTAAGATGCAGCCCATCTGGTCCAGGAGACATATCAGCCTTAGTTGCTGTATTTATTTACGTCCGCATATTTGGCTCTTGATTATTTACTATTTTTAGAATGCTAGGAGTCTTCTAGAATGCAGATTGATATAAATTATATATTCAACTTTGCTTAATTTCCTGGCATACATTTGTTGTCTTCTGAAATGTTACTCCAGTCCATGTGTGACTTTGCATTTTCACATAGGAGTCTGCTTGCAGCAAACATTGCAAGCCACAAAGTGCATGAAATGCATGAAAAGCGTGAATGTGGAGGTGGGCCAGTCAGAAGGCCCACCTTGATTCTGCAACATAGCAGCACAACTTCCAATATCACTTAACGATCCCTTAAATGCCACCCGTCATACACTCGCCCACAAACCTGCCCACTCAACAATTATTATGCCCGCAGCTCATGTACCATTCATAATTTCTTATCTTATATTCACTATGTACTGTCCTTAGGATTCAAACAAACAGCTATTTTTAAATTGTGAAAAACTAAACCTTAACAATTTAACACAACCTTGAATTCAAACCTGCAATCCATTAAGTACCTATTAGGTTTGTAAACAAGAAATCACATCAAAGGCATACTCTGTTATCCAAGCTTTTGAAAGTGTCAATCATTCTTAGATCAACAAATCAACTGCTTAATTGAATCCAGTAGAGCTTTTGAAACTCAGTCAAGCATTCATAATAGCTATAACTGCAATAAAAGGTCCAGGCTGCAATTCTGAAAATGATACAACATTTCAAAAATGTTTCCATTTCAAAGCAGAGCTCCTGTCAATCAACTGAAAGGAGTAGTGCAGAAATATTTTCCTACTATCAAAAGCAAGGTTTTTTTCAACAGTTATCAGTCAATTTACATCACTACAAAAAACATAGCAGAGGTTAACAGGACATTGCTTTTTACGCTTAATGTATAATCACAATTCATTCATTGAATAAAGCAGTGCAATGCCTGAAAACATTTACACAATATTGGTCAATGCAAGTCTCAACCTTCATAAAAAACAGGTTTCTATGATGAATTGCAATAAAACAATCTAACAGTGGCATTTGACTATCAAAACATCATACACTTGCCTTTTAGAATGTTCCTGAATCTTCAACAGGGTTCTCCTAATAATGACAAATTCTCCAAGGAGGTAAATTTTATTAGAACCTTCAAAACCCACATCTGCACAGGAAAAGAGCATGCTGGAAGAAATGCAATTTTCCTGTAGTCCTCCCAATGGCGACCCTGACCTCAGAGGAGGTATGTATATCTTTTGCATCTATGGCATTACTAATCTATGAAAGGGCCAAATGAAAATGGAACAGGGTCATGAAGGCAGAGGCAAGTTGTCCCTCCCACAAAAACAACTTATGTTAAGTGTTCATGACCCAATTCACACATCCATTAAAGTGATGAAAGTTAACGCTTTTGGTTACCGTTTGGACTAAAATATGAATGGTGAGACATCATATTAGTTTCGCATTAACAATATACCCACTTAACACTGTTCATATACAGATAATAAGAAATATTTGTGTACTAATTTAGAATGTATCCATAAATCACACTAAGCAATAGGTCCATGAAATTCAACAAAGAAATTTTAATCATGCGTATCAGTGAAATCAAAACACTTGGTTGTACTACTTTGTACACAATCCATAACTTGGAGAGGTAAAATATTTTTAAATAGTGTGCTTTTGACAGTTAGAGAATGATGTGCTGAAAATAATGAAATGATTTTAAAGTATTTAAAACAAAGATTTAGGCAAATAAAAGTGCTGTGCACCTACAAACCATAAACATGAGTATGATATGAACGAGTATGAAAATGGATACACAAAATATTTCAAGGTCTGTGAGCAAAGCAATCATATTTTTGGCAAGTTTGAATTTACCTGGACAAAATCTGCTTGTCGTGCATCCAGTGGAACAACTGAAGAGTCATGACAGGAAAGAACTTCACGCAACAGGGACAAAGTGTGATTCAGGGCAGTGGTAGGTCCAAGGTCTGGAGGAGGAAGCTCAACCTATGTGAATTGAAATTAAGGCATTACCTTCTTTCTTTGTAGTCATCAAATCAGTCAACTTCAGCACTTTTTAATGTAGTTAGATATCCCAAGGCACTTTACAGAGGTGTTACCACACCAAATCACCATGAAATATTAGGACAGCTCAGTCAAAGAGGTTGGAATGTATAAAGTAGGAGAGACAGATACTGAGGTGGAGAGGTTGGTGGACAGAATTCCACAACTTAGAGCTTTGATAGCTGAAGGTACCACTATTAATGGTGGCATGATGACTACTGAGCATGTGCAATAGGCCAGAATTAGGGATACAGAGTTTCATGAAGTTGTAGGTAATGTTCCTTTTACGCTGCGTGGTTCGGTGGCCATACAGAATAGCAGAGTTCATCGCATAGGAACAGAAGTCAAAGAAGTTATACAGAAGGTGGTACATGGCGATGTTAAAAGGATCACACAGTGCAACAAATGGGAAATTAGAGGGGTAAGGCAATGGAGGGGTGTGAAAACAAGGATCAGAATTTGAAAACTGAGCCACTGCTGGACTGGGAGTCAATCTTGATCAGATAGCAGAACAGAACATGACTGGGATTTGTCTTTTTAATAACTTGCACTCTCAAAATCACAAAAATGTTATGGTGCAGAAGGAAGTCCTTTGACCCATTG
The DNA here is from genome assembly GCF_037043375.1 of Chiloscyllium plagiosum. Lineage (NCBI taxonomy): Eukaryota > Metazoa > Chordata > Chondrichthyes > Orectolobiformes > Hemiscylliidae > Chiloscyllium > Chiloscyllium plagiosum. The sequence goes on along the minus strand of NW_028270144.1, from coordinate 102,689,424 downwards.
TGTCTGCACTTGCTCTTCAAATGATCATTATTACCACTGGGGATTCTTCTGCTCTTCCCCTAATTTTGCATATTATTTCAATTTAAATAATCATCCAAAATCCTCTTGGATGTCTCCATTGAATCTGCCACCCCCACACACTCAGGCAGTGCATTTCAGACCCAAACTACTCACAGTGAAATATTTTTCTCAACCTGCTTTTGCTCCTTTTGCAAATTACTTTTAAATTGTACCCTTGGTCACAAAGCTGCTTCTTGGCCCTTTTAAGAGTGGGAATACCTTCCACTCTATCAAGCTACTTCAAAATTTAGAATATCTCTGTCAAATCTCAACTTTTTTCATTCTAAGGAGAAATGTTTCATCCTTGAAACTATTTTTATAAATCATTTCTTCACTTTCTCCAACGTTTTCAAATCCTTCCTCTAAGGTCATGTCCAGAATTGAAAACAATAGTCTAACCGAGATTCAACAAGTATCTTATGCAAGTTCAACATAACCTCCTTGCTAAAATAAAATAAAAGCAAATTACTGCGGATGCTGGAATCTGAAACCAAAAAAGAAAATGCTGGAAAATCTCAGCAGGTCTGGCAGCATCTGTAAGGAGAGAAAAGAGCTGACGTTTTGAGTCTAACTGACCATTTGTCAAAGCTCGACAAAGCTTTGACAAAGGGTCAGTTAGACTCGAAACGTCAGCTCTTTTCTCTCCTTACAGATGCTGCCAGACCTGCTGAGATTTTCCAGCATTTTCTCTTTTGGTTAACCTCCTTGCTGTGGACCCCTTGCCACTACTAATAAAGCCAAATTAATGTCTTTTAATGTTCTTTCTGCTGAAATGCATCACGTCACATTTCTCTCAACTGAATCCCATTTGCCAAATCCACCAACTTGTCTACATTCGTTTTGAGTTCTACATTCATTTTAAGTTCTACATTGTTCTCCTCATCTGCAGAGTTTTGGATGAGTTCAGGTTTAGGGAGGCTACAAGGTAGACTAGTTGACCAGCAGAGTTTTCTCTTAGTGGAATTCAGAATTAACAACTGCATGGCTGAGGATATCAGCAGTGGGGTGGAGACTGACAATGTTATGCAAGTGGAAGTCTGTGGTCTTAGTATAATAAATAAATGGATTTTGTTGAGTGAAATTGCAAAACAATGCAGTCATGATTAGTTTTGACCTTTCACACGAATACAGTACAAAAGAATTAGGAGTGGGCGCAGGCCATCAATCAGGTCATGGCTGATTAGGTTGTAGTCCCAACATCATATTCCTGTCCACCTTGGATAATCTTTCACCCTCTTGTTTATCAAGAATCTATCAACCTCTGCTTTAAAAATATGCAAACTCTCTGCTTCCACTATCTTTGGAGGAAGGTATTCTAAGACTGGATAATTTTAATAACTCTATAGAGGGCAACAGGCATACAGCCTGTGGTAGGTCAAATTATGTGCTCATTATATATCATTAATATTAGTTCAAGGTTGCATTCAAGAGGTGCATTGAACTTTAAGATTTTCTCATTTCAGAGTTTAAACAAAGTACAAATGGAAAATGGACATAATCCAAAAAGGACTTCAGAACTTTATGAAAATCCTGATTGAGCATATTACAAGTACAGTTAAGATTAGAGCTGCAGTCTCTGAAGTAACCCTACTAATCTTTCAGCTGCTACATTTACAAAGATGTGTATTTTGGCATTAGCACTGAAAGAATGCAAGAAATGAAGTATAATCCAAAGCCGCACACAGCTAGTTATTTTCCTTTGCCATCAGTTGATTTGTACTGGAAAACGTTCTACTGAAAGTTACTGCAATGATTGATGTTACTTCTACAATTCACCTTATCCATTAATTTACTGGCATGAAGACCCAGGCTATTGAAGAACATTTTCTTGCTGAGAACATGCATTTCTTCAATTGTGGTCAGCAGTGTAGCTGCACAGTTTCCTACAATTCCACTGTTGAAAAGAAAAAGAGTGTCAGAATTGCACGTTTTGGTTGAATGTTGTCAATAGGTTCCTGGGTAAATATCCCGCACAAACCTAGAAGATTACTGGCCTATACTCAGACAACTTTACTCAGGGTAAGATGGCAGTAGGAGTACTATAATTGGCACATTGGCCACAACTGATGATATTCTTGCATAGATTAACTACAATATCGCAATACATCAGAAGGTTACGTGTGTGAGCAAAAGGGACTTGTAATATCCCAGATTTAATTCATGACTCTGGTCAATTATTCAGGGATATAAGAAACCTCAGCAGAAGTAGGCCATATGGTCCCTTAAACTTATTCTGACAGTTAACAGGATCATAGCTGATCTGATCTTGATCTCACCTTCCTGCTATTTTCCATAATCTTCAACTCCCCTACAGTTCAAGAATCCGTCTATTTCAGCCTTGAGTATATTCAGTGACTGAACCCCCACAGTTCACGGGCCCATTGAGAGAAGAAACTAAATCTTAAATGAGAGATTCCTTATTCTGAAATTGTGCCCACTAGCTTTGGATAATCTCACAAAGATAAGCAACCTCTCAATATCTACCCTGTCAATCCCTTCAGAGTCTTGTATGTTTTAGGAAGCACCTCACGTTCTTCTAAATTCCGAGAGTATAGACCCAACCTACTCAACCTATCCTCATAAGACAACTCCTTCATCCAGGAATCAACCAAGATTAAATTCTCTCAACTGCTCTGAATGCAAACATATTCCTCCTTAAGTAAGGAGACTAAAACAGCACAAAGTACTCTAGATGCGGTTTTACCAGTACCCTGTATAATTGTAGCAAGACTTCCTTACACTTATATACAAACCCCTGACAATAAACTACGTTTAACTTTCTAATTATTTGCTGTACTTTCACGATTACTTTGACTATTGGACTTATTTTTTACATTGCGCTCAGTTTGACTGCTTCTTAAACCTGTTTTGAATCACAAGCTCACACACTCATGATGTCAAAAATTAACAATACACTTGTATTCAAATAAGATAGCTTGTTTCAATGCTCACCTGATAGTATGGTGATAAAACTTGAGGAGATTGGAGAGTTTGTATAATAGAACTGCACCAGGTTCTGCTACTATAACCTGTTCGATACGCACCTAAAACAGCACCAGACAAAACACACGGAATTAATATTGCTTCAGATTTGCTGTAACTGACTTAATGAAATTTATTCTAAACAAGGTGAACCAAGGATTGTTTTCAATTACTTTTTAACTCGAACACACAGACATGTATAACAGGAACATTAGAAATATATGTGCATCTCACAAAATTTGTTTATATGTTACAATGCAAAATAATGATAGCAGAACTTAATTTAACAGGTATATATTTATTGAAAAAATGATATAAAATGCAGGAAATGTTGTTAACACGAAGTGTTAAGAAGAAATGAACTATAACTGTAAGCAGAGGTGTTGGAGAGGTAGTGCAATGACTGCATTGTGATTGGTACAAGTAAAGCCAAGATAATGCAGTCTCTCAAGTAAATTACAGAGAATAAATCTCTGAATGTGAAGAAAGCTTGCCTCAGAGAATAGTTAGCTAGTTCAGGTGGCTGGGGAGTAAGCAGGCTGGTCACCTGTTTTTGTCTGATCCTTGGACATTTCCACATGAAAGGGTTCACTTGTGATTGCAAATACTTGTATAGATAAGTTTTTTGCGTTTTTTTTGTGAAGCACTTTGCTTTAATAAAGAATATTTAGGTATTTTCCGTTTATAGAACTACCTGGACAACTGACATCTAAAGTAATCTTGATGGACCAGGAAAAGTGGAAATAAAGCCTACTGGTCCACATCTCAGTTGTCACCAAGACCTCTTCCACCTCCCATAATATCTTTCCATATCAGGACAAAAGCAGGAATGTTTGGCTTTGACATTTCTTCTCACACAGCAATGCTTCCAACACGTCGTCCAACCAAAATGGACATTTAGTTGCACTTCTTTCAATTTAGTATATTGCTGCTCATGATGTTGTATCCTCGATGCCAAAGAAACTAAACCACAGACTGAGCGATTGCTACGTGAAACACCTCTATTCAGGCTGCATCTAAGCACAAAGTCACCTGGTCATTTTAATTCACCACTTCGCTATCTTCTTGATTTTTCTGATCTTGGTCTCCTGCGGTGTTGCAATGAAGCTCAGGGGACAGCTCTCTAACAAGTCTGGGCACTTTACAACCATGGAGATTCAACACTGTGTTAACAATGATCAGTTGTAACCTCAGCCCTATATTTCGTTTCCTTTTCATTTACAGGTATCTTTTGTTGCTCTGGTTGGCAGCTTTCAGGATCCTGCCATTCATACCTCTCTGGACACTATTTATTTTACTTGTCCATTACCTTCCTTTGGCCTTGCACCTTGGGAAATAATACTTTGTGAGAAAGGTCACAGACCTGAAATACTAACTTCATGTTTTCTTGTAAAGATGGTATGTTTTTCACTTTTCTATATTTTCATCCTGATTGAAATGGAAAGCGGGCTGTTTTAAAAATGGAGGATTGTGAAACTGTATTGCAGCACTTTTTAAAAGAAAGTTACCTGACAGTCTTTGTAAGTGCTGATAAAACTGCCGTGTGTTCAAGCAATGGGGCAAATTTAGTTGCAGACAAACTGGTGCCAAGGGGTGTATGAATTGAGATTCAACTGGAATTATGTTACCTGATTGGTCTAAGGAATGGTAACCCGTTATTAATGACAAAGTCCTTTTGCTTGCCAATGACTATGTGCTTAGCTTCTAGATTGTTAAACAGCTTGTGGGTGTGAATGATTAGTCAGAAACCATCAAGCCTCCAGAAAGAAAGGAGCTGTCCCTTCTCTGCAGTAAAAAAAAGGCTCAAGCCCGAAGAAAGCCAGTTTATTTCCTCTCATCACTTGCTGTAAGCCGTGGCTCTTAACAAATAAGTCAAGTAATCCATAAATGTGAATCAGCTCCTTTGGACTTGCTGGAGGCAACTGAAAATACATGGAGGATGAAGATTGAGGAACGGCAAGTCCAAATAAGCAAAAAAAGGATCATCTCAGTGAACCGTCAGGACCTATCTTCCAAGTCCTTCTCTCGCCCAAAACATATGTTTTGCTGTCTGCCTGTGTTTGCCTGCCTGTATGTGAGGTGGCGGTGGGATGATGGAGTTAGAGTTATAATTCTTGTTTAAGTGCAGAAATCTGATTTCTGTTAACCTAGGTTGAAAAACCAGGTAAAATAGGGAGTTTTACATAGCTTTAGAATGTTTTACATGTCTGTGACAACTCCAGGCTCTTGATTTCCAATTCAGTGAGGCGTAACACTCTCCTCAGATGCTACCAGACCTGCCGAGCATTTTCAGCTTCTTCTATTTTTAATATTCAGCTAATGCTTTTCCATCCTCAACAAATCCAAATTAGTTTTCAGTTTCTAATTTGGTACATAGAACATAAAAGTGCAAAATTTTTGTTTACATTAAGGAATTGCAGTAATGATGCATTCCAGTTTTGGACAAATTTCCCATAATTATTCCCTTGCACAAATATTCTGAGGGTTCTACTAATGAAGGCAAACCCAGATGTGCAGTCAGGAGGTGCAAAACAATACTTTGCGTCCATTGCATTAAAGGTGGGTGGAGTGCCTAAACAGAACACACCTATTTTTAGCAGTGCCAACAACTTAGAATTCCCAAAGCACTAAATCTGATGTTGAATTAAAAATCTTTACTTACACTATAAAGGTGCTGAACATGTTTTTAGTCTTTTGTGGTGCAGCGGTAGTATCCCTACCTTTGAGCCAGGAGACTCAGATTCAAGTTGCACCTTTTGCGTTATAATATCGCTGAACAGGTTTAATAGAAAATAGTTTTTAGTGCGAACTCAAGACACCTGTTTTGGTACTGCATCAGGATTCCCTTTGAGAATAGATGATGACTTTTCTGCACTGTAAACATGTTTTATTCGTGTGATTCTCCACACTGTTCTCCTTTCCTTTATTTTACACTTTATTCCCTTCTTAACAGCAGGTTATCTGCTTTCATACGTTCACAATTAAGTGACACAAGAAGAAAAATAGGCTGAATGGATTAATCTTCTTGATTTTCTTCTTTTGAATCACCAGAAGTCCAGCTGCACTCAGAAACCTGATGCATGCAAAATCATGTAAAGTTGTGCTAATCGTTCCTTAGTGCAATATGTTTCGGCAACAATATAGTCGTCAACATGTGTTTTACTTGTTAGTAAAGGTTACTTAGTTATCTCAAAAAAAGATAACCTTTCTTGGGGACAAAGATGAAAACCTAGTCTTTCTAACAAACACACTACTGAACTGCGCTGAAAAGAAAAAGAATTAACTAATTTCCTTGCAATTAAAAACTTTACTGTCTCTATGAATTGTTGAATTCCACTGCTATTCAGCAACATTACTCAGAATGCACCATAAAATTTATGGTTCTATATGATCCATTATGATGCATTTTTTTTCTTGAATTTCCTTTACACATAAGATACTTGTGAAGTTTGGATTAATAATGCCTTTTTTAAATTCTCCTGTAGGCCAGTATTTACTGCTCGTTCCTAGTTGCCCTTGAGATGGCCTCCTTAGCCATCAGAAGGTGCACAAACTATCCTGAAACTAATTAGTTTTGCTCAGTGATTGGAGGGTTAACATTTAATTCTGATTACTAAATGTTAAGCTTTAAGTTTAAAAACTTATAAAAACCATGGCAGAAATATGTTTACTGTGACAACAATAAGCACAATTAAAAAAAACCTGACCAGCAACAATTTAGCACTTTGAGTATCCCCTTCTTGAAACATATTTTCCATTTTTCTCTTGATTTACTGATATATTTTGTAAAAGTGCTTCATTTTTATCTCAGATGACATGGTTAATATAAAGTGACTTGCAACATAAATCTTGTATTCTGTTGATCAGTCTAACAGTATCTCCCAGAATATTATATTATCTGTTTATCCACTAACCCATAACTTTTATTTTAGCACTCAAGTTTATGGAAAGTAAACTTAAAATAAGTAGGATTTAGATTAAAAACTACTAAATAGTTTCTTTATTGTTATCATTTTCTTGCTTACTCTCCTAAAGGTCTTTACTGCTTAGTAGCATATGATCTCTCAACTTTTTGTAGCTTCTCCAAGCACCAGTTTCTCACTCATGATCCTTGGCACATTATTCATAAGTGGTAGTGTCATAGCCAGCCAGATGCACATACATAATGCACATGTGCATGCACACCCTTCCGGCAAAGGCACTTGATTAGTGATGAGGACCTGGAAATTCGGTCAATGCTTCAACCTTAACTCAGAAGCCCTGAGACTAACAGTATGGATGGTAGCATTAAGTATAGACTGTGCTTTGACCAGTTGTATAACTCTCTGGATAAATTCCACCAGTCTTGATATGCAATAAACCTGAAGCAGCAAGAAGGCCAAACTTTAAAAAAAAAATTAAAAACCTCTGCCTCTAGGATTTCATAAACTCTTTGATCTTCAATGCATTCTTAGCTTGAATATATTAAACCAAAAGACTAATAAATTCTGTCGGTACCTTTAAAGGTCTGCACACTCCTTCAGTGATGTGTCCGACCACCTGCTGAATATTATCTTGCACACCTGTAATAATAAAGAATGTCTTACTTTAAAGTACAGCTTAGCCTAGCTGTGGCAAACCTTTTACTCATACTCAGATCTTCCATGATCTCAGCAAAAAAAACCACAGTTCTGGCAGGGGAACAGCTTACGTCTCTGTAAAATGAAGCTCTATAAAGAAAGTAGCAAAAAAAGGAAGGCAGATTATTATTTGAATGGCTGTAAATTGAGGAAAGGGAATATTCAATGAGACCTGGGTGCTCTTCATGTACCAGTTGCTGAAAGTAAGCAGGTAGTGAAGAAGGCAAACTGTATATTGGCTTTCATAGCAAGAGAGTTCATAGCACAGGAACAAGAATGTCTTGTTGCAATTATACAGGGCAATGGTAAGGCCACAGCTGGAATACTGTGTGCAGTTTTGGTCTCCTTATCGGAGGAAGAATGATATTTTATAGAGAGGGAATACAGTGAAGATTTATCAAATTGTTTCAAGGGATGGCAGGACAGATGTATGAGGTTAGGCTGGTATTCATTGGAGTTTAGAAGAATGAGGTGGGATTTAATACAAACCTATAAAATTCTAACAGGACTAGACAGTTTAGATGCAGGAAGGATGTTCCCAATGGTGGGGGAGTCCAGAACCAGGAGCCGTAGATTAAGGATAACGAGTTAACCCTTTAGGACTAAGAAGAGGAGAAAGCTTTTTACCCAGAGAGTGGTGAACGTTTGAAATTTGCTGCAATAGAAAGTAGTTGAGGCTAAAACATTGTACTTTCAAGGAGGAGGTAGATATAGCTCTTGTGGCTAAATGGATCAAGGGATAGTGGTGAGGGTGGGATTACTGTATTGAGCTTGATGATCAGCCATTGTCATACTAAATGGTGTAATAGGCTTGAGGAGCCAAATGGCCTAATACTGCTCCTTTTTTTTTCTTTTTTTTTGTTTCTATGCAAGGGAAACTCTGTACTTATTCACAATACTGAATCCAACATGGTGTTAATAGTGGTCAATATTTAACTGCAAAACAATTGTACAGTCTGCTAACTAAAATTGAGACTCACTGCAACAAGAGATTGATAATGAGACTGATAGAAGTGAAGTATTTAAAGGAATTAATTTATTTGCAGATTTGGCTAAAACCAAAGAATTGCTTTAAGATCAAGACATACTTGCCCCATGTGTGATGTTACTGAAGTGCCCTGCAGTTTTTGGAAATTTAACATTAAGTGTGATTTAAAGAATATGTTTCTTATAATCCTCTCAGGTAGCTATTCAAAATGCCAGCACTAAGAACAGAAAGGATCTATCACTTTTGTTGGATCTTTCCTTAAAGCAGATTTGTCCAAACTTTCCAACTTTACAAGGTACTTGGGTATCAATTATTGCAGGCCACAGAGTTTAAATCAATTTTAAATTTGTTAAAATAGCAAGCTGCAGACAAGGCTTAGTATTCTGATTTAAGACTCATCAAACAATGGAACAACCAGATAAATATCTGCACTTAACAAGCCCATAAAACAATGAAATTTCAATTGGGCAGAAGACTTCAAGATACCAGCAGAAACTGAACAGTTGTTTGGGCTACACAACACAAGCTAGTTTGCCCAGGCTTGCTGACTCTTGCTTCAAAAACATTCACTTGCAGAATGACCAATGTATAGACTGCCATCTAGTGTAACACATTTTGAGTCAGCTGGAGTATTGAAAAGGGATCTAATCAACTCAATTCAGGAGAAACATTTGAACCTGAAGGCATAAGAAAAAGAACTAGCTAGAATACACTGAAAAGGTCATTCAAATCACACTGAATGACAGCTTAATCTGAACTACCTATTATAATTTAAATTTACTTTAGCTGGAATCTGTATTTGATTATTTGGTTAATAATTCAGAGATATCTTATACTATTTGAAATAAAAATACCGAAAAGGAATTTTAAGCAAAATTTAATTAATAAATGACAGAAACATGCACAAAAATAAGTTTTTATCTAACACTTGAATGCTATCATGATGTAACCTGTTATGGAAGTCTTGACTACTCAATTTTCTACAGTTCTTATGTATTACTACGTCTCATTCTGTAGTCTGCCACAGCTTCAGAAGTGTCATTGACAAGCACAAATGCAAACGAGTCAGAAAGAATACACGGAGAGTTAAACAGGGTGAATCTCAGACATAACACCATCATAAGTATGTGTATATTAAAAAATGTATAACTTATCCTATTTTAAAATTATTTTTTCCACCTGCTTCTGTAGGTATATTACACCACATCATTTAATTTTTTTCTTCATTTCTTTTAATTGGAAAATTGCTGTTCAGCAAATAGTAATTAATTATATGTTTAATTGACTATAACAAACACTTCACTATAAATAACAAATCTGATAACTGCATAAAATTCTATGCTAGTCATGGAAATTATCCTTGAAGTGCCACTAAATTTTAGGGTCCTCAATTACAAACAGCTTCTTCAAAATCACAGAGGTTTGCAGGCCACTTAAAAAGATTAAACAATTACCTTGCATAGTTACAAGCTTCAGCAAAACTTCAAGATGTTCTTTCTCTGAAGCAGCTGCCTGGTGTAGCCAGGCCAACATATCGCCAACATACCTGAAAGCACAAGAGTGAATCAAGTCAGGTGCAAGAAAATACTAACAGCGAACGTAAAATGCTCAAGTATCCAAAGACATACCTTAAAGGGTCGTGCGAGTGCATTTCAATTGGCCGAGGAGTTCCACCAGGCCCACCTCGGGTGAGGGCATCTATAAAACCACGAACCACTGCACTCCTTCTGGCTGTGCCAAACTCATCAAGGATGTAGCTAAGGCAATAAGTACAAATGTGTAATGTAAAAAATGAAGTACATAAACCTTAGAAGAGAAAACTAAACTTGTGAAGCAAATGCTCATTGTCAAACAGGAAACCTTATTTTCCAAAGCATTATTTCTCTAAATGAACTAACTAAGAGGACTTTTCTATGAAGTTCAACATTCTTCTTTTGGATTTATGGAGTTACTGTTCACAAAACTTGGAGGTGATGGGCTCTGTAATGTGGTAGTGATGGCATTAAAGGAAAAGTCTGCCTCTTAGCACTGGTGCCTATCTAACTGAGTTATTTAAATGGATACCTTACCAACCTCAATTTTTTAACAAATGATAATAAATAGTCGCCTGCATTCAGGCTATGAAAATAGGCCAAGAACAGTCATATTTTAAAACAATCTATTCTTGAGTGGGTCCTAAAATTACACAAATTCATACCACTGTTCAGGAAGGATAATCAGAATATGCAGACTACATTCTTATCTTTCCCAAAGAATTGCATAACGAATATGGATAACTAATTATCAGAGACACAAAACTGAAACAAAGGCATATTCAGCATATGTAATTGATAAATGAGGTTTCCTTACTGATGCATCTCACAAGGATTCTCACTTGCTGATTTTAGGCAGCTATTGGGTAATGATTCATTTCTACAGATTAACGCATTCTCACGTCCATTGATGAATTTGCATCCTCAACCGAACCATGAAAGAGAAATGTCAAGTGATGGCAAGTTGTTATCGGACAGGGGTGGGGGGAAATGCCAATCAATCAGTCAACCCCCTATAAGTTCTAACTACATATACAACAGCTGATTCCTGGAGTTCGAATATTCCACAACCTCCTGCTTGGTGATGGGAACATGATTGGAAATCTAATGTTAAATGTGGGAAAATATTTCAAATCAGAAAAAGCTGAAGACAATTATGAACATTGATTTGGTTATGGTCTGGAGCACTAAGAAACAAAAATCAAACACAAATTTGTAAGAATATCTTTTCCAGGTCTAGGTCTTTACAATTTAACTTATATACATTTAAATGTCAGTTTAGGCCATTTTTTTTACATAGATATAACAGAAGCACCAGCACCAAACTATAAAAAGGCCTAAGGACTGCAGCAAGCAACAGCTTTTTCCTGCAAGTGAAGTAATTATTATTGTATAGCTCATTAGCAAGATTTAATATGAGCAAACCACAAAAATGATTAAAAAAAAAGAGAAAATTATTGTAAATTGAATGCAACTGAATGCTGTCAGCTCTTCCCCACAAATTAATATGTTGCATCAGACCTTTAGTTATCACATTTAATTTAAATTCATCAACATAATTACATGCATTTGGCAGGAAACACTTGATAATTTATATCAATACATCCATCCATTATGGTGGCGTTTAGTTACAATCAACTAAATTAGTTTTTCTTTCTAACATCTCCAGTTTTTGACAATTGCAACTTGTCCTTTTGTAGGCAATTAAAAAGTTGCAAAGGTCATTAGCAAAACTGAAGCACATGGAATTAAATAGGCAATAGCAGTATCGAAGCAGAACTGACGAAGGACAGAAAACAGAAAGCAGTGGTAAATGGTTGTGTTTCAAACTCAAGGGGAGTATCTTGCTAATCAGGGATTGGTATTGTTTTCACATATGACTTCAGGAGGACATAGACTGGTAAAATGGGCAGACAGAGGATAGGTTAAATTTAAACCAAAGATATATGAAATTATGCTTTTTGAGGAATGACAATATAAACTAAATGGTACAAATGTTTTGGGATAGAGAACAGAGAGACTACAGCTTAGCATACATCAACCTTTGGACATGGTAGGACAAACATGGCAAAATTATTAAAATTCCTGATGAAGGGCTTTTGCCCGAAACGTCGATTTCGTTGCTCCTTGGATGCTGCCTGAACTGCTGTGCTCTTCCAGCACCACTAATCCAGAATCTGGTTTCCAGCATCTGCAGTCATTGTTTTTACCTCCAAAATTATTAAAAAGTCACGCGCAAACCCTAAATTTGTAAATAGTGGGGACAAAGTAAGAAGAAACGGGTTCAACTGGCAGCAAGGTTAATAAACAGAGGACAGGTGCTTCAAGTACTTAAGTTAATCTAAGATCAGAGATGGAATGTCACTGTCACAGTGTTAGGATGACGGTGGACAGTTAAAGGATGACCAAGGGAAAGCTCACAGTGCTGTTTGGAATGTCAAGGTGATGGACTCAAACCTGGAGGTGGCTGAAGATGGACAGTGACTGATTTCAGGTGGAGGGTAATTCTTGTTATATCATTGGTGATGGGTCCAACCTTATGAGTCTGCCGGCAGGAGTTTAGCTCCAAGGAGACAATGACCACACTGGGAGTGGAGGTGGGGGAAGGAAGGAAAGGTGTTTTGGGTGTGACTCATGGAACATTTCCAAATCTTTGCAGTTGTGTGCTTTTCCTTGAGCATTTATATCATTATTTTCTTCACATAGCAAACTCAGTATTGTCTTCACACAGTTAACTCAATGAATTTGCTATCCAATTCAACATTATTACAACCTCTGGAACAGCAGGATAGAATATGACCAAGGAGGGTTGTCATAACAACAAATGTGGGAAGGCCAGCAGCAGACAACATTGGAGGGGGAATGTGGTCAGGAACCAGACATCCAGGGTCTGCAATTGCATCCGCAACAGCTCCTGACATACAGTGGGGGAAAACCCACTTCTAGTTGTGCTGTTGGGACTCAGATTCCTCTTGATCACTCCTTGGACATAATTTAATGTGACAAATGCAACTACACAAACGTAAAATCTATAATTTATTAGCTATGGTTACAGTGCATTACATGATTTATAAATCTACCTAGAAATGCATTTTCACAGTGAATACTATCTGGAATTGGGAGAACCATGTACTTATCTATCCTGCATAATGCACATAACTTCTGTCGATGCATATTAATCCAGCTCTTGTTGCAAATTCCTTTGAAAGATACTTCAAACATGCTCTTTGCTAGAATCAAATAAAATCTTAATTTCCCACAGGAAATCACCATAACCATGCTAAATTCTCAGCTTTAATCATGTTGGTTCGTTCAATGTACAGTTAACAAGACAACAAAAAGCAATGTATCAGATTTAGTCAATCATATTTCTTTTTCCTGTGTCATACTTGTCAATTAGCTTAAATTGTTCCCACAGCCATACTACATCTAGTGTAATGAGACTTATTGCACCAGAATGACTATGTAGCAAGCAGGTGTACGTAAACACAAGAATTAGCTTCACATTGTAACAGCTTTAGCTACAATTCAAATTCATGCCAAGGACCTCATCTCAAAAATTATCTCCATGTTCAAATGCTTGCTCCAAATAGGGCTTAAAATATAAACTACAATTAAGTTGTACTCGAAATAAACATTAAGCAGTGGCAGAAAGTCAACTCAGTGGATTCCTCTCGCTTTTAGGATGTATAACTAAAATAATGAAAGATGTGCCAATTTATAATCTACTGATAACACTAAACCAACTTCCATTATTCATAGTTTACACATGTGATATGTTCCATCCGCTCTGGAATCTGCACATGTCCACTCCATATGAAATGTGAAAAAGGGTGCAGACAGTTGCCCAAACTTCATCATTCACTGGGTAACAATAATTAAAAAACTGGACCAAACGTTCAAGTGGCAGACCCAGAATGTTAACAAGATATTGAAGTTTAGATGATCTTTCCTGATTTTACTCTACATAACTCTTATAAGAGAATGTGAGATTGGTCATAGAGATGTACAGCATGGAAACAGACCCTTCGGTCCAAACCGTCCATGCCGACCAGATATCCCAACCCAATCTAGTCCCACCTGCCAGCACCCGGCCCATATCCCTCCAAACCCTTCCTATTCATATACCCATCCAAATGCCTCTTAAATTTTGCAATTGTACCAGTCTCCACCACATCCTCTGGGCAGCTCATTCCATACACATAACACCCTCTGCATGAAAAAGCTGCCCCTTAGGTCTCTTTTATTTCTTTCCCCTCTCACCCTAAACCTATGCCCTCTAGTTCTGGACTCCCCGATCCCAGGGAAAAGACTTTGTCTATTTATCCTATCCATGCCCCTCATAATTTTGTAAACCTCTATAATGTCACCCCTCAGCCTCCGACGCTCCAGGGAAAACAGCCCCAGCCTGTTCAGCCTCTCCCTGTAGCTCAGATCGTCCAACCCTGGCAACATCCTTGTAAATCTTTTCTGAACCCTTTCAAGTTTCACAACATCTTTCCGATAGGAAGGAGACCAGAATTGCAAGCAATATTCCAACAGTGGCCTAACCAATGTCCTGTACAGCCGCAACATGACCTCCCAACTCCAATACTCAATACTCTGAGCAATAAAGGAAAGCATACCAAATGCCTTCTTCACTATGGTAAAAACAATGACTGCGGATGCTGGAAACCAGATTCTGGATTAGTGGTGCTGGAAGAGCACAGCAGTTCAGGCAGCATCCGAGGAGCAGTAAAATCGGCAAAAGCCTTCTTCACTATCCTATCTACCTGCGACTCCACTTTCAAGGAGCTATGAACCTGTACTCCAAGGTCTCTTTATTCAGCAACACACCCTAGGATCTTATCATTAAGTGTATATGTCCTGCTAAGATTTGCTTTCCCAAAATGCAGCACCTCGCATTTATCTGAATTAAACTCCATCTGCCACTTCTCAGCCCATTGGCCCATCTGGTCCAGATCCTGTTGTAATCGGAGGTAACCTCTTCGCTGTCCACGACACCTCCAATTTTGGTGTCATCTGCAAACTTACTAACTGTACCTCTTATGCTCGCATCCAAATCATTTATGTCCTATATCAAATCATAATTGCCAACAAATATTTGATTTTTTTGCACTGCATCTTATACCTATCTGCAGGAAAATAACACCGATAATCTGTATGTTATTTTATGAAATAGATTGCTTCAAAACATGATTTCTCTCTCTTCAACCTCACACAAAACAAGAACACTGGACAGAGTAACATGAACCTGAGGAGATTGTGAACTGTGTTGCAGATAATTTGACATGTGCATCATTGCAAAGATCAGCAATTTCTCTGAAAAAAAATTAGACAGATGCAGATGCACCAACTTCAAACTCAAACTTAAGTCATTTTCATCTTTGTTAAGCTTTCCTTTGGATATAAAACAGCCTTCATACACAAAGACTCAAGACTGGAGAATTAACCTGCAGCACTCCATTTTGTAATTCTTGCTTTGGAAATCCATACTACAAAAATACTTGAGGACTACTCTTCAAAAGTTCAATCCAAAATTGGAATGTGCCCAAACAAACAATGGATTTGAGAAAAAAAGGAAAAGGTGGGAAAGAAAAAGTGTTGGAAAAACTGAGCAGGTCTGGCAGCATCAGTAGAGATAGAGAGTTAATGTTTTGAGTACTTCTTCAGAATTAGGGTCAGAAACAGTTGAGAGGGAAAAAGAAACAAATAAGCCACTTGGGTCATACTTAGATAGTGGATCAAAAGTAGGATCTTTTTAAAACTGTATTGTTCAAGTCAAGGTGTGAGCCTTCCAATGCACTCACTTTAGAAGAATCAAAAGATTAAACTGAGTTCAAAGAAACAGATTCAGGCAATAAAAGTAAATTTGCTCGACATTTCAACAGACTTTCTTAAAAGTAACATAGTGATGTTAAACTTGCTTCATTACACAAAGCAGTACTAACTTGTAGAGCACAGGCCTGTCTTGCAGGGCCTCCATAGCTTGAGTTTGTGCTGGAGAAATATCACAAGATTCTTGAGTCAGGGTTCGACATTCAGCTGCAATGAATAATACAAAATATCAAAATTGTTTCACATTTTTAATGTTTGAATTTTAATTTTCAATATATGATTGAGTGTTACATGATGCTTACAGCACAACATTCTCCCAAACTTTAAGGAAGACAAATGGAACGTTGGCCTTTATTTCAAACAGAATGGAGTACAAAAATAGGGACATTTTGATAAAACTACACAAGATACTACTCAGATCACAACTGGAATACTGTGAACAGTGTTGAGCCCCTTATCTAAGGGAGGATATGCCGGCATTAGAAGCAGACCAGAGAAGGTTTACGAGGCTGATACCAGGTATGGCAGTTGACACTGACATCTTCTACAAACCCACCGACTCCCACAGCTACCTGGATTACACCTCTTCCCACCCTACCTCTTGCAAAAATGCCATCCCGTATTCCCAATTCCTCCGCCTCCGCTGTATCTGCTCCCAGGAGGAGCGGTTCCACCATAGAACACACCAGATGGCCTCCTTCTTTAGAGACCGCAATTTCCCTTCCCACGTGGTTAAAGATGCCCTCCAACGCATCTCATCCACATCCCGCACCTCCGCCCTCAGACCCAACCCCTCCAACCGCAACAAGGACAGAACGCCCCTGGTGCTCACCTTCCACCCTACCAACCTTCGCATAAACCAAATCATCCGCCGACATTTCCGCCACCTCCAAACAGACCCCACCACCAGAGATATATTTCCCTCCCCACCCCTCTCCGCCTTCCGCAAAGACCGTTCCCTCCGTGACTACCTGGTCAGGTCCACGCCCCCCTACGACCCACCCTCCCATCCTGGCACTTTCCCCTGCCACCGCAGGAACTGTAAAACCTGCGCCCACACCTCCTCCCTCACCTCTATCCAAGGCCCCAAAGGAGCTTTCCACATCCATCAAAGTTTTACCTGCACATCCACTAATATCATCTATTGAATCCGTTGCTCCCGATGCGGTCTCCTCTACATTGGGGAGACTGGGCGCCTCCTAGCAGAGCGCTTTAGGGAACATCTCCGAGACACCCGCACCAATCAACCAAATCGCCCAGTGGCTCAACATTTCAACTCCCCCTCCCACTCTGCCGAGGATATGGAGGTGCTGGGCCTCCTCCACCGCCGCTCCCTCACCACCAGACGCCTGGAGGAAGAACGCCTCATCTTCCGCCTCGGAACACTTCAACCCCAGGGCATCAATGTGGATTTCAACAGTTTCCTCATTTCCCCTTCCCCCACCTCATCCTAGCTTCTAACCTCCAGAAACTCGATCCCCTGACCTGTCCGGACTTGTCCGACCTGCCCAGCTCCTTTTCCACCTATCCACTCCACCCTCTCCTCCCTGACCTATCACCTTCATCTCCTTCCCCACTGACCTATTGTACTCTATGCCACTCTCTCCCCACCCCCACCCTCCTCTAGCTTATCTCTCCACGCTTCAGGCTCTCTGCCTTTATTCCTGATGAAGGGCTTTTGCCCGAAACGTCGATTTTGCCTGTCCTCGGATGCTGCCTGAATTGCTGTGCTCTTCCAGCACCACGGATCCAGAACCAGGTATGGCAGGACTGTCGCCTGAGGACAAAATGAGTAGTTTGTGCCTGTACTTACCGGAAGTGTAGAAGAATGACCGACCGGGGGTCTAAACACGCTTGACCATTACTACACAACCATCAAGGAGAGAAAGTCATGCAGTGCTGGTCTGAGGCAATGGATGAGCTACTAAATGACTGCTTAGAGTCGATGGACTGGTCCTTATTCAATACGCAACTGCCAATCTAAATATATGCGCCACTACTGTTACATACTTCACCAGTAAGTGTGTACTGGACTGTGTGCCAAAGAAGTTAATCCAAGTGTTCCCCAACCGGAAACTATGAATGGACTGGGAGATCTACCCTCTACTGAAGTCTCGGTCTGAGGCATTCAAGTCAAGTGACCCTGACCTATACAGGAAACCTAGGTATGACCTTTTCAAAATCTGAGGCACCAAGACACAATACCAGACGAGAGTCCCATACTAACCATATGAATACCCGTCAACTGTGGCAAGGCTTACACGATATATAATGGCTTACAAAGCAAAGTCAAATTGAAATGCTGGCAACAAACATCCCTCCCCGATGAGTTCAATTCATTCTAAGCACATTTTGAAGTGAAAGTTAATAAGACAATGTCACCTGCCCTGACAGCCTCAGGTGCACCTGTACCCACAGTTAGTGCTGCAGTTGTCAGATCGGCTTTCTTGAGAGTGACCCACAGAAAGCGACTGGCCCGGATGGAGTCCCCTGCCGTGCACTCAGGTCCTGAGCAGATTGGCTGGCGGGAGCATTTGCAGATATCTTTAACCTTTCCTTATGATATTCTGAAATGCCTACATTCTTCAAGAAGACCACTATCATCCTGGTGCAAAAGAAAGATCAAGCAGCATGCCTTAAGGACTATGGCCCAGTGGCTCTGACATCCATAATTATCTAGTCCTTTGAAAGGTTAGTCATGGCACACATCAACTCCGTCTCATAGATTACCTTGACCCTCTACAATTCACCTATCACCACAATAGGGTCCACAGCAGACGCCATCTCCCTGGCCCTCCACTCATTCCTGGAACATCTGGATAACAAGGATACCTACATCAGACTGTTAATTACTGACTTTAGCTCCGCCATCAACAACATAATTCCAACCAAACACATCTCCAAACTCAGAGACCAAGGACTCTGCTCCCTCTCTTGCAACTAGATCTTCGACTTCCTGACCCACAGACCGCAATCAGTAAGGATAGGTAACAACATCTCCTTCATGATAATCCTCGACACCAGTGCCCCACGAGGCTGCATATTCTGCCCTTTATTACTCTCTACACTCATGATCGTGTGGCCAAATTCTGCTCTAACTCCATTCACAAGTTTGCTGAAGTTACCACCGTGATTAGCCAGATCTCAAACAACGACAACACAGAATTCAGGAAAGACATAGACAGCTTAGTGTTATGGTGTTAAGACAACAATCTCTTCATCAATGTCAGCAAAATGAAGGAGGTGGTCATCGACTTCAGGAAATGGAGTGGAGAACAGGCCTCTGTCTGTATCAATGGTGCTGAGGTGGAGATGGTCGAGAGCATCAGGTTCCTAGGAGTGATGCTGCTAATAATCTGTCCTGATCCATCCACAACAATGCGATGGTCAAAAAAGCACACCAATGCCTCTATTTCCTTAGAAGGCTAAGGAAATTCAGTACGTCCACAATGATGTTTACCAATTTTTATGGATGCACTATAAAAAGCATCATATCACAGCATGCTATGACAACTGCTCTGTCCAAGGTCTCAAACAATTACAGAGAATCGTGAACACAGCCCAGTCCATCATGCAAGGTATACACTTCCCAGTGCCTCCAGAAACAGCCAACATAATCAAAGACCCCTCCCACCCCAGTTACACTCTCTTCCACCCTCTTTCATCAGGCAAGAAATACAAAATTTTGAAAACAAGTGCCAACAGATTCAGAACAGCTTCTTCCCTGTTGTTATCAGGCTTTTCAATTGACCTATTAAATATTAAAGTTGATCTCTCTCTGCACCTTCTCTGTAGCTGTAACACTATTGCTCTGGACCAGACCAGACCCCCTCAAAATATTTTAAGAAGGCAGCCCAGACCCGAACATTTTCTTATTTTAAACATCAGGTGTTGCATTCCCGATGCAATTCGATTGGTCAAACTATTTGACATTAAGCAAAACACACTTTGTTCAAACACTATAGTCAAAATATGCCAAAAGAAAGAAGAAATTAGAATTATTTAACTCAATTGGAAAGCTTAAAGAATAATAGATAAGGTGACTTTTATTAAATAACTGCACCGATATAGTAAAATCCCATAAACACACACAGAAAATAGATTTTGTCTCACATGAAATCCTACAGGCCAGGAAGAGAACCCCTAACTTCTGGCTATAAACAAGAGAAGAAAAAATAGTTTCCACTTCCTCAAGACACCAACAGAAACGGCTGCTAAAAAGTAAGATCTACAAATCCCTGGTTCTGTGGGTGGGAGCTTGATCACATCCATTCAGGTTGCTTCTTTTGTTTCAGCTTTTAAAAGAAACACGCAAGGCTTCACAAGTTGTTTATCTTCTCATAGACTGCTTGGCGCCTGCCCCCAATCTCTCTGTCTAAAAGAAACCAGGATAAAATACACCTTAAAACACCATAATATCGTCACACTATATTATGTATTCTGTTCTTTTACCCTGGTGTATGTATGTTTGATTTGATCTGCTTGAATACCACGCAAAACAATTCTTTTCAGTGTAACTCAGTATATGTGACAATAACAAATCAAATCAAATTCTAGAATGAGAGGTGACCTTTTAAATCTACAAGATTCTCAGGGGACTTGATGCGGAAAGGTCATTTCTCTTTGTGGGACAGTCTATGTCCAAAGGCATAATCTCAAAATAAGAGGGTCACCAATTTAAGACAGAAATGAGGAGCAATTTCATTTCTCAGAGGGTATTGAATGTGTGGATTTCTTTACCACAGAGGGCTGTTGATGCTGGGTCATTAAGTATATTTAATGCCATGATAGACAGATTATTAATCAGTAAGGGAATCAAGAGAAATAAGAAAAAGGCAGGAAAGTGGGGTTGAGGATTACTAGAGCAGCCATGGTCTCATTGAGAGTGGAGCAGACTTAAGAGCCTGAATAACCTATTTCTGCTGCTACATCTTATGGTCTTAACAGAACTGGTACTTATTCTTCTCTCACCCAACCCAACCCCATCAACATATCTCTATGACTTTCTCCCTCATATGTTTACCCAGCTTCATCTTAGATGCATCTGCATTATTTGACTCAACTGATCAATGTGGTAGCAAATTCCACATTGTAACTACTCCCCAGTTAAAGATGATTCTATTAAACTCCAGGAGACTTATCTGAGGCTGCTCAAGTTCTGTCCTGCATATAATAACTGTTCCAGCTGAGATCAGCAACTCAGAATACAACAGGGATGAAACCTAGAAATTTACTGTTTCATTCTGGGAAGTTTATATGTTCTAAAGTACTGGGAAATTTCATACAGACATGTTTAAAAAAGACAGAATTCCTTGATAGAACCTCTCTGCCATTTTTGTCCTAGAATGAACTTCAACCTCTGGCTTAATCCCTTTCATAATGGTACCTCATCACAAAATGTGGCAGACAAGTTCACCATATGTCTCTGAATCTGAAGCAAGTAGAACATGGGACAGGGAAGATGATTTTCATCAACCCACTGCTCTGTATTTCAATTGCACTGTTATGATTTCAGAAACAAAGGTTGCATCTTCTGCAACCTAACCTACAATTGGAAGACAAAAGCTTAGTAGAACATTAAAATTACAAATAATTAGAAAAAATTAAGATTTTCTTTTCATCAGCTTTGATCAGTGGAAGTGGAGATATCACTGGACCTCAGGTTGATGTTCTGGAGACATGGTGAAACTTGAATAAAAATCTGGAATTAAAAGCTAACCCATGGAAGGTGCTGTCAATTGTTGCAAATATACATTTTGTTCACTAATGTCCAAAGGAAGGAAATCTGTTATCCTTACTTGGTCTGACCTAAATGTGACTCAAAACCCAGAGTAATGTGGTTGACTCTTACTGTCCTCTGAAATGGCCCTAGCAAGCCAGTCAAAGGGCAATTAAGGATTGGCAGTAAATGTTGGCCCAGCCAGTGATGTCTATATCCCATGAATGAATAAAGCCTGGTCAGCTTCGCTGCTTCCTTCCTTTAGCACTTGTCATATTGAATGACCAAGTCAAGAGCTATATGTTTCAATGAAGAACATGGAGAATGTGTGTATCATTAGGAATAGAGGCACACAGTTAATAATTTACACTGAAGTGTTATTATCTTCAGTTTCCGAGTATTGGGTGCACCATTTGTGTATTCCTTTCCCAATTGGAAATCTCAAAGAAATGAATTTACCCAAGGAAACTTTTCAGAAGCCCAAAGTTGCCAACAGTAATTTTGAAGCTATAATGGTAATTTCACTGGACTAGTGATCCAGAGTTGCAGGCTCATGTTCTTCACAATATGGACCCAAACTTCAGTGTGGGAGTTGGTGCAATTTAAATTCAATTAAAATAGCTGGAAGATAAAGCTAGTTTCAGTAATAATGGCCATGACAACTAATAATGATTGCTGCAATGATCTCTCTGGCACATTAATATCCTTTTGGGGAAGGAAATCTGCCATACTTACCAATCTGGGTGACACATGGCACCAGACCCACAACAACATGGATGACTCCTAACTGACCTCTGAAATGGTGTAGCAAGCCACTCAGTTCAAGGGCAATAAGGGTTTGGTAAAAAAGGCTGGCCTTGTCAAGGATGCTCACATCCCATGGAAGAAAGAAAGAATGAAATTATCCCATGAAAAAATTCTGCCTCAAGCTTTAGTGCATTCCTCAGCAACACACGGTCAGGGTCAACCCTTTGTTCAGGAAGACCATCAAGTTTCAGGCAGACCAAAGCAAGATGTTTTTTCCCCAGCAGAAATGCATGCAAGCACTCAGTACTGGAACACAAACAAGATCTTCTATCAGTCAGAAAGGGCCCTGCAATGTCACGTCACAGTTGCAGTGGCTGCACCAAGGTTGAAGTTGTCTCGACTTCGAATCAGCAATTACAATCTTCTCAGCACTTCTTTCCTCATCGATGCATGAGTCCACCAACTACTGCTCGGACATGCCGGTCAGAGAAAAGCATTGAAAGCGTTTGGTCAGCTGGATGCAAGGTCTTCCTGCAAATCCCGGAGCATCAGAAAATGGGAACTCAAGAGTCCACTGCAAAACAACTGAGAGAATGTGGGCTGCACCACGGCAGAGGAAGTAATTCAAATGATGTGTCCTCACACGGCTGCTAGTCAGCCCAATTAAGTAGAGAAGAGACTTAATTTATTCAGCAATAAAATAAAACAGCATATTGTAAAATTGGGAGGAACCTTCCCAGCCATTGGATAAGGTTAACATTGACAAGAAAGTTGGGAATGTTGCATGAGATCAAGCAGTAAGGAGATCCCCGATGTTGAGAGTGCAGAGTTTAACTTTCTGACCAAGTGTTGAAGTCAAGACAAGATTGTCACCACTGAGCAATGAGGCGCCTACCTGCCTGCATTAACATCTGTATTAATATTATTATGGCATCTCAGCTCATTGATATGCAATTTGCCATTCTCTCTCCTGCCAGAAAGACACCAGCAATTTCCTGGTATGAATGTCAGAGGAGTTAGATATGATTCCAGCTCTGCTTGCTCCTCCAGCCTTCTATATTCAACAGCAGACACCAACATCTCCGGCCATGCTCCATGATCAGTGGTCGCATGCACCTCCAACCATTAGTACTTCCAGGCCCCTGTCGGCAAAGTGTGGGTGCCGTTTTCTCACTGCCCAACGTATCTGGGGCAATTGACAGGAAATGTGTATGGCAGCTCCAGACTACCAATACCCGAGCGGGTGCCTGTCTGAGCTTTAAAGATGGCACTGGCATCAGGAATCCCGGACGGTGCCGATCAGCAATGCAATTGTATATTCAACGGCATCAGAATAATTCTCTATTATCTCCAGCCATGCAGATTAGAAATGATCCACCTTTAGCTTTACGATTGTATTGAATTAGCTAATCCCAACTGGGGAGGCAGTCGACGTCTATGATTGACTCCACTTGTGAGAGCGAAGAGATTAAAGTTAGCAGAGATCTTGTGCACAGCCAGATTATTGAGGATGACAGTATCAGGCCAACATTCACTGTTTTGACTATGTCTGAGACTTCTGCCAAGCATGAAATGCACAGCCCAAGCAGAAGTCACCATTTTCAGGAAAGGAAGGAAACATTAAGACATAAACCAGTGAACACCTAAAGTCCATCAACATCAATCCATGACTGACAACGTACTTTGCAGAACCTCTGTTGTAGGAGTTTACCTCAACAAAGTAATGCAAATCTTTTCACTCAATATAATTAATTTTACTAAAAAATGTGCACATCCAGTCTAAAGGCAAACATGCCTCACAATGAGAACATGCTCACAAGTTACAGACAATGAGAATGGTGAACAGAATTGGTACATTTCTACTCATGGAAATTTGATCACCGAGTCTTGATTTAATTGCCAAGGTCAGCTGCCTAAAGCACAGAAGGTCAGTGTGCATTATAAGCAGCTGAAATAATTTGACAATAGTAAAGTTGTAGCCACAGTATAACAATAAGGACAAAAAGCTGTTTTGCATTTCAAAGAAAAATATAATGATTTATTATGAATCACATATATGTAGAACTTTTCAATTAATATTTTTGCCAACATGATTGAGAATCTTCAATGTTTGACTTTGGTATGCTTGATACATTCTGCTTAAGTAACACAAAACTTGTATAACTCCTTCTGTCAGAAACTTACTGAACTAGTCACATACCTTGTGCCCACCTGTAAAGTTTTTCATATGATGTCTCTTGAAGGAGTGCCATTTGTTCCATAATTTCCAGACTTTAAAAAGAGAATGTAATATATTATTCTGAAGCCCCGATATTATGTTGCACTTATCTTTCTGATTATTGCACACCAGCACTACAATACAGTTTTACGTGACAAATGAGATATTTAAATGCAGCAGATTCATAGTTTTGCAAACTGACAGGAAGATGCATCCCATCTGATTGATTAACAGCCTGCACTCATAGGGTGCCTAATGTGCAATGCAACTATTCAAAGCAACCTTTCAAAAACACACATGAAAATCTCAAGCAAACATCCATTTTGAATTGGCACAGCCTCTAATTACAAATAGATGTAATGCTGGTGGAATTTATAGTCCAGAGTGTGTTGCTGGGAAAGCACAGCAGGTCAGGCAGCATTCGAGGAACAGGAGAATCGGCGTTTCGGGCATAAGCCCTTCATCAGGAATGAGGCTAGTAGGCCGGGGCCGAGAGATAATTAGGAAGTGGGTGGGGTGGGTAGCTGAGAAAGCAGTGAGGGGATGAAGGTGAGGGAGAAGGTGATAGGTCAGAGAGGAGAATGATGGACAGGTCCAGAGGGTGTTACTGAGTTGGAGGCTTGGGACTGGGATAATGTAGGGGGAGGGGAAATGAGGAAACTGTTGAAATCCACATTTATCCTGTGTCATTGCAGAGTCCCAAGGTGGAATATGAGGCATTCTTCCACCAGGCGTCGGGTGGTAATGGTTTGGCGGTGGAGGAGGCCCAGCACCTGCATGTTCTTGACGGAGTGGGAGAGGGAGTTGAAGTACTCAGCCACGGTCGGTGGGATTGGTGGATGTGGGTATCCCAGAAATGTTCTCTGACTAGAAGGTTTGAGGAAACCTGTATATTGAGGGAAGTACATGAAAGTTTGTTTAAGTTGTGTGCTTTTATTTCCTTGAACCTTCTCGGTACTTCCCTCAATACGCAGATTTCCTTGAACCTTCTAGACCAGAGGCGGGGAACCTTTTCATGTTGGAAGGCCGCATTATGTTAGTTGTAATCTAATAAGGCCACATCCAAGAAACTTCAATTATATATTCTTCAAAATTCACATTATTTTGTAAAAATCTAACTATTAATTTTCTTTTACTCTCTGGTATTTTAAATACATACATTTTAAGATTAAACTAAAAATAATAAAGGATAAAAAAAATTAATAAAAAAAAGATTTGTTCTGCAAAATTTGGATTCATTCAACAGGCCACACACAATGGCCTAGAAGGCCGCAGGTTCCCCACCCCTGGGATAGACACTCAACCAACAGTTTTTCTCTGCCACATCGGCCATAAAAGAATGCAACTTAAACAAACTTTCATGTACTTCCCTCAATACACAGATTTCCTCACACCTTCTAGCACCAACCCCACTGTCCCGTGGCTGAACACTTTAACTCCCCCTCCCACTCCATCAAGGACATGCAGGCCCTGGCCTGCCTTCACCTCCAAACTGTTACCATCTAACGCCTGGAGGAAGAACGCTTCATATTCTGCCTTGGGGCCCTGCAACCACACAGGATAAATGTGGAATTCAACAGCTTCCTCATTTCCCCTCCCATCACATCATCCCATTCCCAAGCCTACAACTCGGCACCACCCTCCGGACCTGTCCATCACTCCCCTCTCTGACCTATCACCTTTCCCCTCACCTTCATTCACCTATCGCTTTCTCCTCTACCCACCTACTCCCCTCCCATTTATCTCTCAGCTCGGCCCACTAGCCTCATTTCCGATGAAGGGCTTATGCCCGAAACACCGATTCTTCTGCTCCTCAGATGCTGCCTGACCTGCTGTGCTTTTCCAACAACACACACTCGACTCTGATCTCCAGTATTTGCAGTCCTCATCTTCTCTTGGTGGAATTTATATGTTGGTAAATTCTAAGGATAAATTTTTGTAAATGTTATGCCGAGTTTTGAGAAGATTTGTAGCTCAGGTTTAGGTTCTGGATGTAGATTTGTTCGTTGAATTGGCAGGTTCATTTTCGAACATTTTGTCACCATACTAGGTAACATCATCAATGAGCCTCCAGATGAAGCACTGGTTGTATGGCCTGCTTTCTATTTATGTGTTTGCGTCAGTGATGTCATTTCCTCTGGTGATGTCATTTCCCATGCTGATGTAATTTCCTGTTCTTTTTCTCACAGGGTGGTAAATGGAATCCAAATCAATGTGTTTGTTGATAGAGTACTGGTTGGAATGCCATGCTTCTAGGAATTCTCGTGCATATCTCTGTTTGGCCTGTCCTAGGATGGATATGTTGTCCCAGTCGAAGTGGTATCGTTCCTCATCTTGTATGTAAGGATACTAATGAGAGTGGGTCTGTCTTTTTGTGGCTGGTTGATATTCATGTATCCTGGTGGCTAGTTTTCTAATGTGTTTGTCCAATGTAGTGTTTGTTACAGTTCTTGCACGGTATTTTGTAAATGGCATTAGTTTTGCTTGTTGTCTGTATAGGGTCTTTCAAGTTCATTGGCTGCTGTTTTAGTGTGTTGGTGGGTTTGTGGGCTACCATGATGCCAAGAGGTCTGAGTAGTCTGGCAGTCATTTCCAAAATGATTGGTAGCAAAGGTAAGACCCAATGGGATCCAAGGAAATTTGGCAAAGTGGATCCACAATTGGCTGAATAATAGGAAGCAGAGGGTGATTGTTATGGGGTATTTTCCTGTCTGGGAATCTGCGTCCACTGGGGTTGCATAGAGGTCACTTTTGGAGCCCTTGCTGTTAGTGGTTTATATAAATGATTTGAACTTAAACGTAGGAGAGTTGATCACTAAGTTTGCAGATGATACAAAAATTGGTGTGATAGTAAATAGTGAGGGGGATAGTTTTAGACTACAAGAGCATATGGATGGACTGGTCAGAGGCAAATGGAATACAATTCAGAAAAATGCAAAGTGTTGCACTTGGGCGGGGCAAACAAGGCAAGGGAATACATGATGAATGATAGGCCCTGGGAAGCACTGATGATCAGAAAGACCTTCATGTGTATGTACATCCGTCCCTCAGCTCCTTTATTCACCTGTCCTGATATTTAAGAAAGCATACGGTAAACTTGACTTTATTAGTCAAGGCATAGTATTTAAGCACAGGGAGGTTATGCTGTAGACACACATAGGATATTGTGTGCAGTTCTGGGATCTACATTATATGAAGGATGTGATAGGACTTGAGGGGGTGGAGAGGAGATTTACAAGGATGTTGCCTGAGCTGGGGAATTTCAGTAATGGAAAGAGATTGGCTAAGGTTGTTTTCCCTGGATCAGAGATTGAGATGTAAAAAAATTAAGGGCATAGATCAGGTAGGCAGGAAAAAACATCTCCCCTTAAGGAAACAATCAACAGCTGGAGTTATAGATTTAAAAGTAAAGGGCAGGAGGTCTAGAGGAGACGTGAGGAAAATCTTTTTCATCCAGTGAATGGTAGAAATCTGCATCTCATTGTTGTAAAGATGGTAGGGGCAGAAACCCTCGTAACATTTGAGAAGGATTTACACGTGCACCCACGATACCACAAGGCTATGGAGTGATGGAAAATGTGATTAAAATAGTTAGGCGGACGTTTGTAACCAGCACTCATATGATGGGTCAAAGGACCATTTTCTGTGCTGCAGATCACTATGACTTGATAACTAAGTGTTATTAATTGTTCTCTTGGCCTCCACCCATGATTCCAACTCCACAACTTGTTCTAGAAATACTCTGAATTTGCTTTCCCACAAGCATCATGGTGCTGAAATTTCCTGCTAACTGTTACCTCACAGGAAAGAGAGAGCATTTCCTTCCTGTTTTAGTTCAGATTTGACTCTTATTTCAGCTCCAATCAGACTGCACGGTTACTCAGCTCCATGGTCACACAGCTCCATTCTTTTTGTCACTCACCATTCATGTGTCTGTTTCATTCCGAAATACTCAAAAGCCATACCCAAGTTACAATTAAACAATGTTATCAAAGTAGCAATAGCTCCCAATTTTTTTCCTTTATTTCCTCAACTCAACCTATACTTTGCTACACAAGTTACAGCACCTGGAAATTAGAACATTTCTGAGCAGGGACATGAGAAATACTCCTCACCCTGCAGTTTGCTGGTTTGTTCGTAATAGAATCTTGACATCGTTGTGAATCTGCTTCACTTTTCCAAGTGCTTTAAAAAAGTTCTAAAAGCATATGAAAGATTGTGAGACACAATTCCGTGAGTGGAACATAATAGTTCTTCTACATAGTAGGAATTGTGAACATACAGATTACCTCTGTGACTGGTCCTTCTCTTGGACCTCGTAGGATATTCAGTTCATCTGCAGTTAGCTGAAACTTAGACAAGAATGCATTTGCTACCTCGGCTCGAATTTCTAATCGTTGACTGTAATGAAAAGAAAGCAGAAATGCATATAAAATCACAAGATATGACCCTCTACTGCTCAACTTAAGCACTATATGAATTTAGAACATAGAACATAGAAAAGTACAACACAGAACAGGCCCTTTGGCCCACAATGTTGTGCCGAGGGTTAATCCTAATGTAAAATAAAATAATTTAACCTACGCACCCCTCAACTCACTGCTATCCATGTGCATGTCCAGCAGCCGCTTAAATGTCCCTAATGACTCTGCTTCCACCACCACCGCTGGCAACGCAAGCCATGCATTCACAACTCTCTGCGTAAAGAACCTTCCTCTGACGTCCCCTCTATACCTTTCTCCTATTATCTTAAAACTATGACCCCTGGTACCAGTCAATCTTGCCCCGGGGAAAAGTCTCTGGCTATTGACTCTATCCATTCCTCTCATTATTAATCACATTATTGATCACATTAAGCATGATTTGCTGTAAATTTGGTTAACAGTGTACCCACCACAGCTGAGGTGGTGGTAATGGAGAAATATGAATTTATAATAGTAAGGTTGATATACAAAAACAGAAATTGCTTGAAAATCTCAACATATCAGGCAGTATCTGTGCACAGAAATCAGAGTTAACATTTTTGGGTCCAGTGACCCTTCTTCAGAGCTGATGGAAGCTCCTCTGGTACCAGTAAATCAGCTGGACTTGAGTGGCCTGAAAACAGACAAGGTACAACAAACTGCAGCTCCCTCAAACACAGCAACAGTTAGGCCATTGGCTCTTGGCAACTTGAGGAACCCCACGTGGGGATAACAACTTTAAACTAGCTTTGCTGAGAACATTGAAGGAGAACCTTGGAGTAACACAGTTAGAATATTTTATTTTTAAAAGAAAATATCATGGACAAAAATGAACGGAAATCTGTTATGTTGCAATTGCATTGAGCAATACAGCATCTTTCATGGCCTTAGGATGTTCTAAAGGTCTTTACAGTATGTTGCACTATCAAACGGAATCACTACAGTAATGCAAAATTAACATGGGAATGAACAAGTAACTTTGCCTTTTAGCTTTATAACACAAAGAATCCAAAAGGTGGCAGCAATGATCAGTACACCTCCAATCTTCACTCAGACAAAATGTAGCTGTTTGATTCACAAAGAAAAATTAAAAATTATACTGCTCAGCAAAGTGTCATTTAAGGAACACCTTAATACAGTTCTATTTTTGTTTCTGAGCATCATATTTTCTCCTTGGCTGATATGTGTCCTCCTCCACCTTGCCCCTGTATAAAGATTCGGATGTATGTCTAAACAGTGAAGAACTTTGCTGGTTATTTGACTGTGTAGCTTAACAACCAAGCATAATTTTGTCCTCAAGCTACATTCTCATGTACACCTTCTAGCAGGAGATAGCGAATACCAAGACGGAATAGGTATAGTGACAACTTCTTCCCCATAGTGTTTGATGAGAATGCCAACATTGGACTGTTCCAATGGGTCAAGAGCTAAATTTGCAGATTTTCTGCAAGGTGTCACGTTAAATTATGAATTTAGCCATCGGCTACCATGGAGCTTCGGCTTCCATTTTCATTATTCTTGCCTAATGTTCTATCTGATGCAAACAGAACAAGGTAGAATCTCACACAAAGAAAAGACCCACCCTATCAGTATGGCAATCCACCAACTAGCCAAGGGAATCACTGGGGTACACGTGTATCAGGGCACCTCTCCACTATCCAGTGACTCTTGTAACTCGAGAAATAAGGACTAAATCAGCTTCAAAGTGCATGGAATCTGGCATAATGATACATATCTTCCGCAGGATGCCCATGGACTTTATGAATGATATGTGGAGTATCTGTTCCTTAAAGTTTTTAACAGTCAAACACAAAATGACTTCATAAAGCATCTGTGATTGTATAGATGAACATACAATTACTTCACAAGGTATGTGAGCACATACCTGTGCATCAATTTTTAAAATATAGGTAGGAATGCACCCACAATAGCTTCAGAGAGTATATATAGATATTCTTGAGAATCCAATGAAAACGTTAAGAATCACCTTCAAGTCAATGTAGAACATTACAACTTTAATGCAGAATCTCCAAATATGCTGTCACAATCCCCCTGTGCAAATTATAAATGTTGACAAGCATATCAGAATTTACAAATAACAGTTACAACATTGAGACTAATATGATAGAATGATTGCGAAATAATGGTTGGCCTTTCCAGGACTCTTGATTAATTCTGGGTACCAAGCGTTGCTGCACTGAAGGACAAAACAATTTTACATCTACAATTTCTTATACAGGTTTCTGTCTGTATTTGAGGCATTCTCACAAACAGTTTGCAGAGTACATTATTCATGGAAACCAGTGAGAAAACATTATCCCAGTCATCTCAGTATTGAACTGGAATGCTCACAAGCTGTAATACACTAGGCTATTTGGCCCAACTAGTCTGTGTTAATGTTTATCCTCCACGTAAATAAATGGGGTGTGAAATTGAAAAAGTATTAAAAGTAACGGTTTGGAATCATTCCAGGAGGCTCATCATTACATCCATGTTCTCCTTTGTAGATAAAAAAGGAAGTGGGACAGTTTGCAGTGGTGGGGGTTGGCAGGTGAAGGGCAGTGACTGAGTCAAAAAGAAAAAGGAAACTTGAGTCAGAGCTGGAATCAAATGAAAGCTAAGGGGCTGATGCTTAGGCATTAAACATTGGGAAATACAGGGAATAAGGAACAAGTTACAGCAAAAGCTTTGTTACTGAGAATCAGGAATCTGCTAAAAGACAACATTGTGGTTAGTTATGATCTCTCTTCCCTTTAAGATTACTAAACCGGCTACTGATAGCAGCAGAAAGCAGTAATTTTCACTGATTCGTTGATTTATGAATGAGAACAACAACTAATCAGAAAGCTTAGCTTCATCTAAACCAATCAGAAAACTTGAAAACAAGCCATTAAAAATGCAAACAAACCTCTGCTACAAAGATTTATGTTGCCCATATTGGCTTTGAAAACTAATCAAATTAACAGAACTCCTTTCCTCCATTCATAAATGGATTTCTTAAAAGGTTACAGCATTTCAACTATCTTTGTCATTTGTTTGTGAATCCCACAACAGGATATTGCAGCATTTAGAACCTGTTCTTTTACAGACTACATGAAAGTGAATGAGAAGCAGATACCTTGATATAATCAGCAAAAACACGTATCTCGTCATTTCACGTTAACCAAAGAAAGCTTTTTTAAATAATAAATAAACTTTAAGTTTACCTTGTGACTGTACTTTAACAAAAGTGCTCAATCCTCTGTTCTTCTTAACAAAAAGGCATTTTAACAGTTCAGCAGATTTTAAAGGTTTTTAAAATTATGCCCTCCTATGAAGACAAGCCCGGCTTTCATACTGCGTCCTTCATACATAAATAAAAACGTGCAAAACATGGGAACTTGAGACATAAAATACCGCCTCTGCACAGGAAAGAAGCCGGAACACAGGCTTGCTTTATATTCCCAGGAGGAACCCAGTGGAGCCAGAGAGGCACAATCATAATTGTTTCCAAGGCAATAACACTTCAGTGAGACAGCACTCACTGCAGAGTTGTTGCTAACGCTAGGCGTCCTTTCTTCTTTTACACAATACAAAGTGAACTGCTCTATGGAATTATCACCCAGGTGCCACGACGCATGACAAAAAAGGCAACTTTGCCCTCAACGAGAAGGCACTGGAGTTAGTTAATTGTAATGTTGTCTGAACTTTAACTTGAAAATACTCTTGACTTTAACATATTGAGAGACAGAAGTATAAAGTAATATATTTTAATAGGGGAAAAAGGAGGAAAGGAAATATTTTTGAAAATTATTCTAAGGGGGATTCAGGACCAGAAATGCCTTGATAAATGTTGCACAAATTGCTGTAAGTAGAAACAAGTGTTGAGAAAGTGGTAAATAAAACATCTGAGATGAGGGTTTTGTAAATAGAGGACCAGAATATGAACATATGGAAGTTATTTTAAACCTTTATAAAATAATGGTTTTAACTGATCTAAAGTAGTATGTTAAAGTCTGGGCATCACACTTTTGTAACAATGTGAAAACATTAAAGAGAGCACAGTAAAGAGCTAAGAAAATGGTTGCAAAGGTAAAAAAAACTTTAGTTACATGGATAGGTTCAATGGCATTACTTTGCAGAATCCCCAACATCAACATCCTGGGGTTATCACTGAGCAGAAATTAAACAGGACCACCAAGGATCGAGGACAAGCTGAGTGATGGGCAAACGCAAGGCAGGTGCAGTACAATGCGGATAAATGTGAAGTTATCCACTTTGGTAGCAAAAACAGGGAGGCAGATTATCATCTGAATGATTATAAATTCAGAAAACGAAATACGTAATGAGATCAGAGGATCCTTGCACACCTGTGCCTGTCCCTGCAGGAGAGCATCCAGATGCAGCAGGTGGTAAAGAAGACAAATGGTGTGTTGGCCTTCATAGTGAGAAGATTTGAGTACAGAAACAAAAGAGTCTTGCCACAACTGTACAGGGCGTCAGTGAGACCACCCTGGAATATTACGTGTTATTTTAGTCTCCTTATCTGAGGAAGGATGTTCTTGCTACAGGAGTGTAGCAAAGGTTTACCAGACTGATTTCTGGGATGCTGGGACTGATGTATGAGAAAGGTTAAACCTGTTAGGATTATATTCACTAGAGTTCAGAAGAATGAGAGGTCATCTCATAAAAAACCTATTACATTCTTACAGGACTAGACAGGGTAGATGTAGGAAGGATATTGCTGATGATGGGTGAGTCCAGAACCAAGAATCACAGTCGAAGGATACCGGGTAACGATTTAAGATTGAGAGAAGCAATTTCTTCACCCAGAGATTAGTGAGCCTGTGGGATTCACTACCACAGAAAAAGTCAAAGTTATAATTTCAAAGAGTTGAATAAAGCACTTGGACCTAAAGGGATAACAGGAAAAGGGGGAAAAGCAGGAACTGGGTATTGAGATGGATCAGCAGCCATTATTTCAGAGCAGGCTCGAAGGGCCAAATGGCCTATGCCTGCTCCTATTTTCTATGTTTCTATATAAATACAAAAATAGATAAGATTCTGGGAATTCTGTAGTAAGTCCCTGCCAAAGTTCTCATAGCCCGTTCACCAACTACGAGGCAAAAGTCAGGAGTGTTATGGGAACTTTGCCATTGGGTCCAAAACCAAAGCACAGAGATACAGGATGACTGAGGAAACAATTGGATGCAACATCTGAATAAAATTTATTTTTAATCCAGCAAGTAGTTAGGATCTGCAATACACTGTGGTGGTAGCAGCAAATTAAATCATGACTTTTAAGAGAGAATGGGAAGGAAAACAATTGTAGGGCTATAGGGATTAGTTGCAGAGACACATTCTAAATTTGTAATCCTTCTATGATTCTATTAGTCTGCAAATCCATTGAATTAAAACTGCTGAAAGATACAATTAGAATTTACAATGATATAAGTTGGTTAAAAACTTTGTGAGGTAAAAGAATTGCAATGCTTTTGCTATCATTTGGCAGTGGTGATACTTATTGAAAGTATTGCATCAGTTATAAATAATGAAATAATTGGATATTCCACTGGGAAGGAAGGAGAAACAAAATAGTTCTGTAATAAATAAAGGATATTGATCTGATCTGATTAGCACAAAGCAAAACATATTCCTGAATGTACACCAATTATATAGAATGAGTACGAACACGGCACATTAGCAAACCAATGTGATTTACACTTATAGAAAAATAAAACACTGCAGAGGTAGGAAATATGAAACAAATACAGAGAATGCTGTAGAAATTCACCAGGTCTGAGAGAGAAACAGAATTATTGTTTCGAATCTGGCCTGATTCTTCTTCAGAACCAAGTTCTGCTGAGTTTCTCTGGCAGGCTATGTGCCGTATTGGTTATCTTATCTAGGAAGGATGTAAATGCTTGGAAGTAATTCAGAGAATGTTTACCAGACTAATCTGGACTCAGCAGTTGTCTTAACAGGAAAGGCTGAACAGGCTAGATTTGTATCTGCTAGAGCTTAGAAAAGGAAGAGGTAACATGATTGAAACATAGAAGACCCTGAGAGAACCTGACACGATAACGTGAAAATGGTTATTTCCTTTTGTGGGAGAATCTGGAATAAGGGGTCACTTTAAAAATGAGAGGTCATCCATTTAAAATGGCGATGGGGCAAAATATTTTCTCACAGCAGTTCAGATGTCGTTGGCACTCTCCTCCTGTAAAATGTTGGGAGAAAAGCCTTTGAATATGTTTAAGGCAGTAGTGGATAGATTCTTGGGAAGCAAAAGGATGAAAGGTTATTGGGGCAAGCAGGAGGATGGATTTGCGATTACAAACATATCCACCATGATCCACAGTAGACTTGATGAGCTCAATGTGATGCTCCTGCTGCTTCTTTGTATATTGCAGCTAGAAGGTCCCACCTGCCCTGCAGGTACGTCATAACATTGTCAAACAGGTTGCTTCAAAACTAATTATAAAGAAACATAAGGAGTCTTATAGAACAGTCGTAGAATCCCTACTTCCAGGCTAGAAAGTCCAGGTTCAAGTCCCACCTCAGCATGTGCTGGCCATGCTCAGATGTCGGGACAGGTTGGTTACTTTTTCGCTTATGAAGAGACATTTACTGAAACTATGGGTGAGAAGTATTTCTCGTAATCTTTCACTACAAACAAAATCAAGAGACTTCGTAAAGATTAGGATCTGGCAGCATCTTACATCAACTGGTTTTTGGAAGTATAACAGTATGAACTTAGCAACTGGCTTAGGTAGCTTTTATGCAACAGAAAAAGGATTTCACTAACAAGGGATTTGCCTTCTGATTATACTCTAGTGCAAGAGTGTCCACTTGAATGAATCAACATTCCACTGTCTCCAAAGGGAGCTTGATCCACTCTGCTAGCATTGTGTTGCACTGTTGTAGACCAACATCATGATTTACATCATCTTTAGAGTGCTAAAAACAGTAATTATGTCACTTCAACCTTCACTCATCAAGTGAGAACATGCTCAATTCTTGTTATCGATCTTTGCGGTCTTTTCTCTCCAGCACTTCAATACATCTCTTCAATTATTTTGATTTACTGTGCACAGTACTGTATGTGTAGATGCAGTATTGATTTTTAAAATGGTAAATGTGCCTCACTCAATTGACTCAACATTGATCTTTTAATACATCTAATATACTTGCTATTACTGAGTATTGTTGTGATACCTTCAAAATGCCATTCAGGACACTTCAGATTCCTTTAACTTTCAATAAACATTAGTTTCTTTCCATCCAAGTAACAGTTCCTTCCTCAGAGATTTTTCTTTCCATATGAAGTACCTCACATTACTCACAACTGAAGTTCACTGGCTGCTGCACAATTTCTAAAGGATATTCAAATGCTCCTTTAGCTTAATCTGGTGGTTCAGCACCAAGGTGTCATTTTCTTACTGATCTTTGAATCACCTGCAACAGCATAATTGACCAATGTGACCTCTCATGCTTTTTCCCACACCACTATCGCCTCCACAACCTCTGCAATTTGTTTTAAATGCACTGTCCCTTTTTTTTTGGGCGTCTGCATGTACAGTAACTTCACAAGGAGTCCAAAACATCAGTGCAAAGGATAAGTCTCAAGTATTTGCAACAATTTTCAGTCAGAAGTGCCAAGTGGATGATCCATCTTGGCCTCCTCTAGAGGTCCCCAGCATCACAGATTCCAGTCTTCGGCCAACCCAATTCACCATGTAATATCAAGAAATGGCTGGAGGCACTGTGGACCCCGACAAGGTCAGAAGTGGTGATGGTCGATGAAGGTTGCACAATGTTCAGTGTCATTCATGATCCTTCAGATAGTAGGCAGCCCATTTCTGGTGAGGGCAAGGGGACTGAGAGATAAATGGGAGGAAGGGGGTCACTAGGAATGCGATAGGTAGATGAAGGTGGGGGGTAATGGTGATAGGTCGGAGCAGTGGGTGGAGCGGATCGGTGGGAATGAAGATGGACAGGTACCTGTCCAGATAATTAGTAGTAACACACCACTGAAAATTCACTGACATCTGGATGCACCAACCCTACATTTTTCCACCAAGCTTAGTGAGCAAATATAATTTTACTTCTTTACGGATTTCAATGCCCTCTATCAGCGAGGTACCACTACATCACAGTTGGCAAAATGACAGGGTGACTCAGAATCACAAGTTTTGATTTTCTACATTTAACTGTGCATGTATGTGCTGCGAGGTTACTGTCCCATTTACTTCATATGAACAGGAAGTGCCAATAGCATTTACTAACACAATCAAATGAAATCAAGGTATTTTTATTTCTATCTACTTTATTTCATGACCTTACTTTTAATAAAAATATATGTAACTTTACGTACAATAGAGATCAACATCACTGGACTATGGATCCTGATTCACTTTTGATATCATTTTATATGCATGTCAGATAGGGATACGATTAACCTTATGCAATTGCTTCCATGGTTCTGTGACCAGGATTTAGGCCAATGTGTCTGGCTCTCTAACTCTGGTGCTTGTCATTTTTAAAGCTCATCTTTATTAATTACTTATTATCTGAATTGGAACCTGTTTTTCTTAAATTCGTGTTTACCATTTGTCACACCTCATCTTTCTTCAATTTACTTATGAAAGTACCACCACCGCCCATGTGGTGCAAGGGATGGCTTTGAAAGTTATGAGTAGACTGCTAACATTGATGGAACAATATCTCAATTCTCAGGACGAGAACAAGAGGGAAATTATTGTAAACTGAAGGAAGGAGGAAGAATCATTGTTGGGCAAGGTGAAGCATGTACAGCACACTTGTGCACACATGCTTTTATAAATTGAAACATGAGTGGGATTTCCAGACAAGAGGAACACAAAAACCTTTTGGCACAGAGTTCAAGGAACTAAGAAACTGAGCATGCCAGCAATGTAACTTTGATCAAGTTTGAATGATGACAGCAAATAACTTCAGTTCAAGGTGTGTAACAACTATTTAGATCTACACGAAAAGCAACATACAGTTACTAATCAACTGCTAAATATCTTTCCTTTAGTAGGTTTCCCATAGAGCTGCTTACAGGAGAAAGATAATTGCCTTTAACTAAAACAGCCTCTTTATCGTTTGGCCAGGGTCTAATTTTGATGAGTGTACATTTGTAACTTCAGTCTTGAAATTATGTTATGAAAAATAGTATATAACTGCTTAAACGTATTTCTCTGAAACTCCACTCTGCTGAGTTGCTTGAGAAATTAATCAATTTACGATAACTAGGTTACTATTTCAATACAATTTCAGACAAATACACCATCATTTCAAGGTATTTCACTATAATTAGAATGAAGTTCATAAGTTTTCAACGTTTGATAATGATAAATAGGAAAATGCAGCATTCAAAAATAGTAACAAAGATATCAGAGGAAAGGGTTTTGTTGGTGGAGACCAAGAAGTGGCAGAGGTTGTAGAACAAAGTACAGGATTGTTACCATGCAGAAGGAGGCTATTGAGTTCATCATTTATCCACCAGCTCTAAAGCACATTGGGATATTCAGTTGTTGTACAACATGCTCTATAAATGCATGTTACTATTTTACAACACAACCATTTTGGTTTACAATTGCCATCTCCTCTAAAAAGCATTTTAAAATAATTGAACTCATGATTGAAATTTTTAAAAAATGCATTTCCGCATCCTAATTCAAATAAACAAATATTTTTCAAAAGTTTAACTTCATGTTTCCTTTAATTCCACCTGCAAAATGTAAAGAACTTTGATTTATAGGTGGCTCAGTCTATACAACTGAGCTTATAATATTAATTTCTCTTTCAGAGATTAGACTTCCATTTCAGACATTCGGGTTGACCCCATATCCAGGTACTGGGGCCAAAGGGATAGTATCAAAGTACCCTTTGCCATTAAATCATTCTGCTTTATAAAACATCTGAATGTACTAGATTAAATGACAATTCTTGCTTATAACCTGTGGAAATACTTTTCTGAAAAGCTAAATGTGTAGGTTCCAACGTAATATAGTCTCCACAGTAAAGCAAACCCTATTTTTCAACAAATGCATTACTGAAAGGTTCAATTTTAATGAGAACCCTCTTGAATATTTTCTGACTCTCATTACTTCAGTATCACATTCAGATTAGCAAATGATGACATACTGATGGATATTCATCTAATTCACATAACACATTCAACACAAAGTACTCACACTAACAATTTCTCACTGCCAATATCAACAGAAGATAAAAAGGCTAATAAAATACACTCATTGTTTAACAGTATATTTCAGTAATACAACAATGCAGAGTGTAATTAAGTTGGAGTCAAGAAACTGAATGGACTCTTCGTGATATCACTGGCTTTTTATTAATATACTGTCAGAAGATAATGGTGACAGATTTTAGTTACTCTTTCCAAAAAGGTTTTAGTTGTAAATTCTACATTTTTACTGAGCACTGAGTAATAGGTTTATTAACTCTGTTTATACAAATCTGTGTCAAATGTTCTCAACATGCGGAGAGATTTTACTGCAAAAATTATTGAACTTCAGATTCAAGGTGAGCACAGGGCATTACTCAAAGAAGTAAAATCACAACTTTGACCTAAGGTTTAATACAGAAAAAGCTACCGCTCCTGCAAAAACCCTCTGAATAACTATACTTGCAAATGAACACCTTAAACAAAACAAAAAAAAATTGTCCACAATAAAGCCCTAGTATATCTTTTAAAAATGTGTCTGTCTGTCACGTCGGTCTGTGGGGGACAGTTGATTAGGATATTTTATGATTGGTCTCAATATCCTAGTGACAGAGATAGGCAATAAATTGTCATATTTCTGTTACCATTCTATGAGGTAGTGAACTTAAAGTAGGGCAGGATCAAGCTTTACTGATGAAATTAAGTAACCTTGAAATATTTACAACTTGCAAGATAAGGCATGATTCAACAATTTATTGTTTTGGAACTTGTTTTTCTCAAATTCTTATCTACTATTTTGCCAAACATCATCTTTCTGAAATTCTAAAATTCGTGAAACCACTACCACTACCCATGAAGTAAAAAGAATTTAAATGTGGACCCTATTTAACATGGTGAGACATTTCAAGGTAATTCGCAGAGGTATTATTAAACAACATACAATACTGAGCAACATAGAAATTTTAAAGGTCAGTAACCTTGGTTTAAGAGGGCCTCCTTTAAGAATACCTTGAAGTAGGAAACCAAGGTAAGATTACTTAAATATCTTTGGCTTCGGCAGCCTTACAGTACTGCTGCCAAAGGTGGAGTGATTAAACTCGGGGATGCATAAGAGGCGACAGCTCAAATATCTTGAAGTTTTTTGAGGAGGAAATCATAGAGGAAAATGTTTGGGGATGAGGAGCTTGGCTTGTGACACTGATGACAAGGACTTGAAAATAGGAAGAGAATTGTATAATCAAAGCATTAATTAACTAAAGCCAATGTAGTTCAGGGAACACACGGGTGAACAGGACTTGGTGCAAGTTATGACACAGGCAGCAGAATTCTGTATGGCTTCAAGTTTATGCAGCGCAGAAACCGGGACACTGGGCAGAAATGTGTTGAAATAGTTAAGTCTCAAGGTAACAGTAATAATGTTTGACGACATTTCTGATAACCATGTACCAGGTATCTTCCAATTTAAGAACAGTGGAGCCGTTCACAGAGCAGGATCTGTTACATCTTCTGTGATTGCCACCAAGTTTTATTTGGGATTGATAAAGACTGCTGGAGGTTTTCTTATCCGCAAACCATTACCCTTCATTGAATATTATCTTCTAATTATGAACAGGATGATGTTTTACACAAAGCATTTAAAATTAAAAATTCTCTATCAGTGACTATGGTAGTCATTTGATCTTACAATACTGATGAGGGGTATTATCTCAATTTTCACAATTAAGATAAACCCTTTACTTTATAATGTATGAAACAAAGCTGGGAGTCATGAGCATTAATGTGGAAACCTATACTTTTTTTGATAATGTTAACATTCTCATTATGTAAAGGAAAAATAGGGGCCAAACATAGGTACTTGGGAGAAGCAATGAAATGGGAGCCTGAAGGAAAGCCACTGCAGATGATTTGCTGGCTACAATTGGCAAGTTATACTGGAGACCAGGTGAGTCACACAACTGAACAACAGCAGAAAGACATTGGTGGAGGACAATGTGGTCAAACAGTGTGAAGACAGATCAGGACAAGGGGGCATAGCTTACCTTTATCACAGTCACATAGGATACCAATTTTAACTTGGATAAGATCCATTTTGGAAGTTTGGCAGGGTTGGAAACTTGATTGGAGGCAAGCAAACAAGGAGTTCTGGGAAGAGGAGCATGGATTGGGGTGGGGGTGGTGGTGGGCAACAGGTCTTGGTTCATGCATATTTATTATCTAATACAGCAAAAAGAAAATGGAGGGTTGTTGTTGCTGTGAAAAACATAGTCTTAGATTTCAAATTACAGGCAATTGAATCCACTAACAGCCTCCTTATGAAAATAGTTAGTGTACATTGACTCTTAAGTTTTAATCTGTTATTCTCCAATCCCTTCTTCAATCAAATGAAAGGATGCTGTCCACCTGAACCTGACAGAAATTAAGATACTGTTCTTTTTCAGATTTTGAATGACATTGTTTCCTGCAATTTTTGCTCATGTCTCAGATATTTTGGATTTGTAGCATTTCCTTTTATATTTTACGACATACTGAGGGTGAAACTGGCCTTGGACATAACTCTAAACAAACAACAGTTGATGGCTCAATTTTCTTTTCCAGGATAATCAATGGGAATCAAATGAGATGATTCAATGTTATCAGCTTTGTTCTAATGTCCAAGTTCATTTCCTCTCAAACTGCTTTATAAGTTGTTGATGTTAAAACTGCAAAATGAAATCAGCAATGTTGTACCCCTAGAGACTGGAATTACAATCATTTTGGAAGGCAGGTCTTGATGATACATCAATGTTAACCTATTTCTATTTTACATCACATCAAAGGGTTTGATTTCTTTTGGTGTAAAGGTTCTCAATAACATATAGAAACAGACAGAATGAATTATAGAAATGGTACACGGATTGATTTTTTTCTCCTATAATTTTTTCTCTGTACAAGAATTATACTAAGGCAATTATTGATGCCTGAGTATGGGATCAATTGTTACACTTCTGGCAAGAATTGAACAAGTGCA
Source organism: Chiloscyllium plagiosum (assembly GCF_037043375.1). Taxonomy (NCBI): domain Eukaryota; kingdom Metazoa; phylum Chordata; class Chondrichthyes; order Orectolobiformes; family Hemiscylliidae; genus Chiloscyllium; species Chiloscyllium plagiosum. The sequence continues at coordinate 102,647,059 of NW_028270144.1, read as the reverse complement.
GCCTGCTACTAAATCTGATGCTTGCTCATGTAACAGTCACAAACTCACTTTCCAGAAAGGTAATCGGGAGTGGCAACCCTTTCTCATTCTTCCCCTAGCTGGAGAACAAAGGGAAAACTTCACACTTGCCACAGTGTGGAGATCAGAAAAGAAGCTACTGCAGGCAGCTCTCTGGCTTGGATTCAGGATGAGTGAATCTATGCAAGTGCAGTAATTACATTTCAGAAATGTTTTGTTGGTTGCAAACATTTTGTAACATTCTGAAGCTGTGAAAACTGAATAAAAGGTATTTTTACCCTTCACTGGCAAACTATACGTGAATCATGCATGAGCAGTTAATTGCCAACAGCACAGTTTAATTTGTGACAAAACAATGGAAGTGGTTAGAGAATAAAATGCATTTGGAAATGTTTCTTATATTGAAATATTAACTACATTTACGAAGTACTTCATTGGCTGTCATAAAAAGCACTACGTTGGTGAAAATTAATCTTGTTGAACAGGTGAATCTATCCACTTCTACAATGTCACAGCAATGCAATTAAGATTGACTACTGGAGTAGCTATTAGCAATGTAGCATCCAATGGCTGTTTGTCCTACAATAAATTTGAGCCCGTTTATATAGTTGATGAACATTAGACGCTCTTCTGCTTTCTGACAACAGTACTCTCCATGGTTGCTGGAAAAGACATTTTCTTTGTGAGTTATTCAATTTTTAAAAAAATCATTCACAGGATGATGGCATCGCTGGCTAGGCCAGCATTCACTGCCCATTCCTAATTGTCCAGAAGGCAGTTAAGAGTCAACTACATTGTTGTGCGTCTGGAGTCACATATAGGCCAGACTAGGAAAGGATGGCAGTATCCATTCCTCAAGGGCGTTAGTGAACCCGATGGGTTTTTCTGGCGATTATCATGGATTCACGGTTATCCTTAAGACTCTTAATTTCAGATTTTTAATTGAATTCAAATTCCAACATTTACTGTGATGGGATTTTAACCTAGGTCCCCAGAATATTACCTAGTTCTCTGGATTACCAGACCAATGATAATACCACGGGGCCATTGCCTCTCCCAACAGATAACAATCAACCTATTCCGAGATGCTATCACACACCTCTGGAGCAGGTGGGACTTGAACCCAGGCTTGCCTGCTCAGAGGTAGGAACACTACTGCGGTGCCACAAGACCCAAAAATGTTAGAAAATACTTTAAACCTGCAATTATCAGTGAGACAAAATATCACTGCTGACTCAGTTTCCATCAATAAAGGTAAAAAAACTTCAGTGAGCCATTACTGTACCTAAGGCACCTGTCCAATTATTTCAACAACTGCTTAATTGCAGTTTTAGTTTGCTCAGTTAAGTATTCAAACTGTTTTCAATCTGAATTGATGTAACGGATGAGAACAAAGCAGAATCCAAAAAAACAGGTATATAGTTGTACTCTTCTATTATTCACAAATTTACATCAAAATAAATTAACTGACAATTAAAGGTAAATGTTATTTGATCAACAAATTAGGAAGCTTATTTCAATGACAATTGACTTGCAGAAAAATGCATTTGTAGATCATCTTTCATGTCTTCATGACCTCCCACAGACAAGAAATTACTTTTGAAGCCCATCAACTGATACTCCACAGAAGTCTAACAAAAAGAAAATGAATTAAATTATCTGGTTTTTGATTAGTTTGTAAAATATTTCCTTGGACACTAGCAGAATTTCCTGCTATTCCTCAAATATGTTGATATATTTTTCTTTTGCTAACCATAAAAACTGGCACCTCCAATAATGCTCTTTCTTTTTTCTTCAGCAGTCCCTGGGAACGAGGAATAACTTGCTTCCTCTCCCGTTTGATAAATGTTGTCAGCGATTTCAGAACCTATGTCTGATCTACAGCTTTTTCCACACAATTTTGCAGAGATGCTGCTGGAAGAAGACCATAGATGGGCTGTTGGACGTTTGTGCACACCACCAGATGCTTCAACTTCACCTTTGTACATTCCTGAGGAAGTCTCTTAGTTTGTTCAGTGCTTTCCGCTAAGCCCTCACCACTTCCGTCAGTTAAAAGCCAGGGATGCCCATAGGTCACTGAGGATGTTCATTTCTTCAAGATTATTTCAAGGACATCTCTAAAACACTCTCTCTGGGGTTGGGGGGGCTGAAACTGGATTCTATTTAGAGCAGTTGCCATGGACGTCTGGCATCAGACATATCCCATCTAATTATGTTGCTTTTATGTGATTAGTACCTTGATACTGGGCAAGTCCAATACAAAACTCCCATAAACAGGCTTGGAAAGCAATTCAATCCCATGGCATTGATGCAAATGAGTGTGATCACTAGGTTCAAGCTTATATCAGTAATAATAAAAAGCTCTTATGGCACAATGGTAATGTCTTTGCTTTGATCCAAAAGCTGAAACTTTATTGCTGGAACAGCACAGCAGGTCAGGCAGCATCTAGGGAACAGAAGATTCGACGTTTCGGGCACATGCCCTTTTGATCCAAAAGGCCTGGGTTCAAGTCTCACCTGCTCTAGAGGTATGTCATAACATATCTGAATAGACTGATGAGGAAAATACCTATGTCAAACATATAAATAGAAAGCAGGCTACTCCACCAGTGCTTCATTCGGAGGTTCACGGAAGATGTTACCTAGTATGGTGACGAAACGTCTGAAAACGAACTTTCCAGCTCAACGAGCAAACCTACAACCACCTATGTCAGTAATTAGGTCAACCATATTAATGGTTAACATGTCTGAGCCTGGTGGTGGTGGTCAATGGTTGCAAATCTCAGGCAGAGATTCCACTACCAAATATTATACCAAACGTTAAGTGGAAAATGCAGAGCAGAATTAAATAACCCCAACTGTGAACTAGTATTCTTGAAATTAATCACTGAAATACAATAAAATTTAAGATGCAACAGATAACAGAAAGGGTTGGTGCAGAAACTAGAACACCAGATTGTGTTAGAGCATTGTTCAGATAAATGAGCTGAAAAGAAGTGGAAGGAGAAACTGAGGTACTGAGAAAGATGTGCTTCATCAAGTTACTGGGAAATATATTCTGGAATGCCACAAATAACTAAAGTTAAAAACCTATTAAAATTGAACAACAGAGTGTACATGACTTCTGCACAGTAATAAAAAAAGAGAAATCAAGAAAAGAACATCTAGGAGCAACTGTGGAGAGAGAAACAAAGTTAATGTTTTGAACCTGGTCTGATTCTTCTTCAGAACCCAGCTCTACCGAGTTTCTCTGGAATGCTGTGTGCAGTATTGGTCATTCTATCTCGGAAGGATGTAAATGCTTGGGAAGTAGTTCACAGAAGGTTACCAGTCAAACCTGAACCGAGCAGTTGTCTTAACAGGAAAAGCTAAACAGGCTAGGTTTGTATCTGCTAGAGCATAGAAAAGGAAGCGTTAACATGATTGAAGACCCTGAGAGAACCTGACAATGTAATGCAAAAAGGATATTTCTTTTTGTGGGAGAATCTGGAACAGGGGATCACTTTAAAAAATAAGAGGTCATCCATTTAAAACAGAGATGGGGCAAAATATTTTCTCACAGAAGGCCAGCTGTCATTTGCACTCTTCCCCTGAAATATGGTGGGAGCACAGTGTTTGAATATGTCTAAGGCAGTCATGGATAGATTCTTGATAAGCAAACAGGTGAAAGGTTATCAAGGTAGGCAGGATGATGGATTTGAGATTACAAATATATCCACCATGATTGTATTAAATGGCAGAACAGGCTTGATGTACTGAATGCTTTGCTCCTGCTCCTTCTTTGCATATTGCAGTTAGAAGGTTCAGGTTCAAGTTCCACCTCAGTATGTGCTAGCCATGAAGGGGTGTCAATATAGGTGTAAACAGGTTGATTACATTTTTGTTTAAGAAGAGACATTTACCAAAATCATGGGTAAGAAATATTTCTTGTAATCTTCCACTATACAAAACGAAAACATAAGACTTTGTAAAGAATGGGATCTGGCATCATCTTACATCAACTGGCTTTCGAAAGTATAATATTGTGAGCTTAGCAACTGGCTTTAGGTTTTATGCAACGGAAGAGGGATTTCACTAACAAGGGATTTCCCTTCCGATTATAACCTAATGCAACAGTGTGTACTTGAATGAATCAACATAATCCAATCCTACAGTCTCCGTAGGGAGCTTGATCTGCTCTGCTAGTCCTCTGTTATACAGTTGTAGACATGCTGAGACAGCTCATCATGATCTACATCATCTTTAGAGTGCTAAAAACAGTAATTATGTCACTTCAACGTTTACTCATCAAGTGAGAACATGCTCAGTTCTCGAAATCGATCATTGCAATCTAATCCTTCCAGCACTTTATTCCCTCAGTTATTTTGATTGCCTTCTTCTGTGTGCTTTCAATAGTTAGAACTTCCTTCTTATGCTGTGGTGAATTGTACTGTGCATAATCCTATATGTGTATTTGCAGTGTTAATTGATAAAGTGTTAAATGTACCTCACTCCACTGGCTCAATATTGATATTTTAATGCATCTAATATGCTTAAATAAATAATGAGAAGCTTTTTGTCCTGCACTTCTCAGAACAATTTGCAAGAATGTCAATTCAACAGGAAAGCTAATATTTATACGACACTACTGATTAGTTGGCAAGTGGACTTTAATTCATAGTGATATTGCCATAGAGAATGCACCAAATAACGTTAACTGACAGTGAACAGCCAGACTTTGTTTAAATTTTAAAACAAGCAGTTTGACTCAGTTTAGGGTAGCACTGTGAGAAATGAACCATTGAATAGCTGTTACCTATTTTTCTTGAGTGGAAACAGCTACAGCGCAAGTGCATATTCTTTCTGATGGCAAAGAACAAGGCCATGTGTATTAATAATACATAGCTTCCAGTACACACAAGTGTACCATACTGCAAGCTTGACAAGCAATTCTAAATAATTTGTCAGTGTATTTCTTCGTATGCTCAAGATTATATGGCAAATGTTGTCTATTGCGTAATCACATCTAAGGTTGGACTCTGGTCTGGTTACTTGCTTGACTTTAGGGTGTAGGTTTGCTCACTGAGCTGTAGGTTTGATATCCAGTCCTTTCATTACCTGGCTAGGTAACATCATCAGTGGCGACCTCCAAGTGAAGCGAAGCTGTTGTCTCCTGCTTTCTATTTATATCTTTCTCCTGGATGGGGTTCCTGGGGTTTGTGGTGATGTCATTTCCTGTTCGTTTTCTGAGGGGTTGATAGATGGCATCTAGATCTATGTGCTTGTTTATGGCGTTGTGGTTGGAGTGCCAGGCCTCTAGGAATACTCTGGCATGTCTTTGCTTAGCCTGTCCCAGGATAGATGTGTTGTCCCAGTCAAAATGGTGTTTTTTTTCATCCGTGTGTAGGGCTCTGAGGGAGAGGGGATCGTGTCTTTTTGTGGCTAGCTGATGTTCATGTATCCTGGTGGCTAACTTTCTTCCTGTTTGTCCTATGTAGTGTTTGTGGCAGTCCTTGCATGGAATTTTGTAGATGACGTTGGTTTTGTCCATGGGTTGTACTGAGTCTTTTAAGTTTGTTAGTTTTTGTTTGAGAATGTTGGTGGGTTTGTGTGCTACTAGGATTCCAAGGGGTCTCAGTAGTCTGGCTTTCATTTCTGAAACTTCTTTGATATATGGTAAGGTGGTTAGGGTTTCTGGCTGTATTTTGTCTGCTTGTCATGGTTTGTTCTTGAGGAATCTGCGCAGTGTTTTTTGAGTATCCGTTCTTCTTGAATACGTCGTATAGGCGGTTCTCCTCTGTTTTTCGAAGTTCGTCTGTGCTGCAGTGTGTGGTGGCTCATTGGAATAGTGTTCTGATACAGCTTCGTTTGTGTGTGTTGGGATGGTTGCTGGTGTAGTTGAGTATTTGGTCAGTGTTTGTAGGTTTTCTGTATACGCAGGTTTGTAGTTCTCCGTTGTCCTTTCTTTCTACTATGACGTCCAGAAATGCGAGTTTGTTGTCAGTTTCTTCCGCCTTGGTGAACTTTATGCCTGTGAGGGTGTTATTGATGATGTTAAATGTCTCTTCTATCTTGTTTCGTTTTGTGATGACAAAGGTGTCATCTACATAGCGAACCCAGATTTTTGGTTTGATGATTGGTAGGGCTGTTTGTTCTAGCCTTTGCATTACCGCTTCTGCTATGAATGCTGATAGCGGAGATCCCATGGGTGTGCCGTTGGTTTGTTTGTAGACTATGTTGTTGAAAGTGAAGAGGGTGGAGAGGCACAGGTTCACTAGCTTCATGATGTTTTCTTTGGTAATGTGATTGATGGTGGTTGGGGTGTGTGTGATGGTCTGTTCTAAAAGTGTGGCGAGTGTTTCTTTTGCCAGGTCGATGTTGATTGAGGTGAACAGTGCTGTTACGTCGAATGAGATCATTGCTTCGTCTTCCTCTATTTTGGTGTTTTTGATGATTTTTAGGAATTCCCGGGTAGAGTGCTGTGACTCTTCTACTAGGTACTTCAGTCTTGCGTGTAGCTCTTTGGCCAGTCTGTAAGTTGGTGTTCCATGTAGTGAGACTATAGGTCTGAGGGGGGCTCCTTGTTTATGGATTCTTGGTAGTCTGTAGAATCGTGGGGTGTTTGTCCCGTCGGGTTTCATTTTCTGGAATTCCGTCTTGTCTAATTGTCCGGAATTGTGTAATTTTCTTAGGAGATATGTAATTTTATTTCCTGCGACTGGGACAACATCCTGGGACAGGCTAAGCAAAGACATGCCAGAGAATTCCTAGAGGCCTGGCACTCCAACCACAACGCCATAAACAAGCACATAGATCTAGATGCCATCTATCAACCCCTCAGAAAACGAACAGGAAATGACATCATCACAAACCCCAGGAACCCCATCCTGGAGAAAGATATAAATAGAAAGCAGGAGACAACAGCTTCGCTTCACTTGGAGGTCGCCACTGATGATGTTACCTAGCCAGGTAATGAAACGTCTGGATATCAAACCTACAGCTCAGTGAGCAAACCTACACCCTAAACCTCAACCTGAGCTACAAACCTTCACAAACTTGCTTGACTGTCAGCCCATCCATCATTTGAATAACTTAGTCCCTACATCAACAGCAATCTGGTGTGCAATTACAGTGATTGCTGTAGATCAAGAAGGTAGCTCATTCCCACCTTCTCAAGGGCAATTAGAGCCAAATTCAAACCATCTTCCCAAATTGCTGCAGTCCATGTAATGTAGGTACATCAACAGTGTTGTTAAGGAAGGAGTTCCAGCATTATGACCCAACAACAGTGAAGGAACAGCAATATTGCTTCAAGTCAAAATGGTATGTGGCATGGAATGTGCAATTAATGATTGCAAGATGATATGTGGCATGGAACTTCCAACCATGCATCTGCTGCTATTGTCCTTCGAGGTGGTAAAAATCATGAAGTTGTTGTTAAAGAAGCCTTGTGAGTTGCTGTAAAGCATCTTTTCGATAGTAAATATTGCTGCCATTACAGAAATGGTTGTGGAGGGAGCAAATATTCAAGATGTTACATGGTATGCCAATCGAGTTGTTTTGGCCTGGCCATCGTCAAGGTTCTTGAGTGTGTAGGAATGGCACATGTCTAGCAAATGCAGAGTATTCCATCATATTCCTGACTTGGGTCCTGCAGATGGTGACCAAGCTTTGTGGAATCAGGAAGTGAACTACTCAACACAGAACTCCCAGCATCTCACCTGCTCTTGTAACTACAATACTTAAATGGCTGATCACTTTGGTTTCTGATAAAGGCTCAGGATTTTGATAGTGGAGGATACAGCAATAGTAATTTCATGCTGAGGGGATGGTTGGATTCACTCCTGTTGATGATGGTCATTGCCTAACTTCTGTGCATTATTAGCCACTTCTCAGTTTAAGTTTGAATATTGTTCAAAGTATGAAATGATCTAGTTATATTTGTGGTCAAAACGTTGATAGTGGGGTTTCAATGAAAGTAATGTAATTGATTGTCAAAACAAGGTCATTTCTTGCTCCTAGTGTTCCACTTGTATGGCACGAATGCTATTTATAATGCATAACTAAAAGTTTGGATATTATCAAGATCTCACTATGTGAGCATGAACTGTTCCATCCAGGAACTGTTCTATTATCTGAAGAGTAGAGTTGAACAACGATCAAGCAGCAGTCAATTTCTGTCTTCATGACGAAGGGAGTGTCATTGGTGAAACAGTAGAAGACAGTTGGATCTCCAGTACTCACCTGAATGGTTTAAGCTGTGGAGAGTTTCTTAATACAGTATTAGAAATATATTGCACATTGACTGCATCGTGACTGTAAGAGCAAGAATTATTTTGGCTGAGTTCCCAGTCTACTAATATTGAGTGTCTGACATATATTTAATGAAGATAAACTTATTTTATTAATGCTTTCCATGGTAAAGCATAATGCCAATACACATTGTCTAGGTTTATGCCTGAATTAAGGCCATTTCATTGATGCAGCTGATATAACTATGCCTGAAACAAGTTACAACTCTCTGGGAGGACAGGAACAACACCATTCAACATAACATTGTGAAGTTATTCACACATTAAATTGCTTTGCAGATTAAATGGTTGAAAGTTACAAATTACATGGACAGAGGAAGCTACAATACCTTTTGGTTGAGAGAAGAACTACAGCTTATTACATTTAGGATTTGTTTAATGAAACCACGTCAGAAAAAAAAACAGTAGAAAAGTCCCTGATAACCTTCAAAGACAGTGAAGTATTGCAGGAATTCAATTAAAAGGGAGTAAGTTGGTTTTACTTTCTGAAGATAAATATTGGTAGACCTTCATAAATAAACTGGCTGTCTGCATCTGATAACATTGCTACATACTATAAGTTATAACTTGAACAGTTACAGTACATAATATTCGCTTAGATCAAGAAAATCAAAATCTAAGTGGTGATAAAATACCAGTATGTTTCAGGATTAACAATCTTATCAAGATTTAAAGGCATATAAATAAGAAAATTAAAACCCAAATAATGATCATAATGAACTTTAAAGACTCTGGGGAGAAAATAATGCTTGATAACACTGAATTCTAACACGGTGTTCAATCTAAAAATTAAAAACACAAACTTTAATTCAAAAATATGAAAAATTGTCTCAAGAAAGAGAAAACATCCACATTGGGTAAAACATTAGTAAAACACATTAGTAAAACAGATATGTGACCAATGATGCCAAGATTACAAAGTCTCCCAAACTTAATGTGCACAGAATGGGGGCGAAGGAAAGATAGGACCACTGGAGGGCCATCAATTCCTACCAATTTAATTCATTTGCTAGTGTTTGGGTAATAACACGATAGAGCGTTGGTACAATAGTGAATGAATGGTTCACCCTTCAGTCAGGAAGTAGTGAAAGGATATGGTCACCTACCTGGAAAAGGCCAATGTAGGGAGGCATACAAACAAATGAATCAGAAACAGAGTTGGGCACAGATAATTCAGCCCCTGTAGCCTGCTCAACCATTCAACAAGATTATTGCTGGATACGATTACTAGCTCAAATCCAGATTCTCAACTACACCTGATAACTTTTCAACCCCATCTATTTCTGCCTTTAAAATATTCAAGGATTCTACTTGCACCACTTTTTAAGGAAGAGAATTCCAAAGGCTCAAGACCCAGAAAACCTTTTGACCCATTTCTATTTTAAATGGGTAATCCCTGATTTTTAAACAATGACTCCTAGTTATACATTCTCCCAGAAGATGGAAAATGTCTATCCTATCAAGACCCCTTGGGATTTAAATATTTCAAATCAAATTGCATCTTACCCTTATAAATTCTAACAAATACAAACCTAACCTGTCTAACCTTTCCTCATAAGGCACCTTACCCATTCTAGATATCAGCCTAATAAACCATCTTTGAACTGCCTGTAATGCATCTGATCCTTCATTTTCTGAACTGACGGGAATATATTCAATCCTCCCTTAAATAAAATGACCAATATTGTATACTGTACTCCAGATTTAGTCTCAGTGGTGCTTTGCGTAACTGAAGTACAACTTTGTTACTTTTCTATTCAATTCCCCTTGTGATAAATGATAACATTCTATTAGCTTTCCTAATTTCTGTTGTACCTTTAGCAATTCATCCAAATGGACACCTAGATTCTCTTGCATCTCAGAGTTCTGTAACCTCTCATAATTTTGTAATTTTTATTTCTTCTTCCTGCCAAAATAGACAATTTCACATATTGTCACATAGGTGCTCCCTCACTCAATATATCAATGTTCTTTAGTAACCTTCCTGTGGTCTCTTCAGAACTTACTTTCCTATCTATCTTTGTGCCGTCAGAACATCTGGTAACCATACTTTGTTCTTCACCAGTTGTCATTTGTATAAATATAAACAGTAGACACAAGCCCTATGGCATACCACTCGTTACATTGTGCCAACTTGAAAATGACCCATTTAAAACCTACCCTTCACTTCCTGTTAGCCAGCCAATTCTTTTATCTGCATCAAAATCCTACCTCCTCTCTGAGTTTTTATTTTCTGCAATAAGCTTTGATGTGGCATCTTATCAAATGCCTTCTGGAAATACAAGTACAGGGCATCCATCTACTCAGCATTATCCAGAGCATGTTATCTCCTCAAATTCTCCAACTGGTCAAACATAATTTATCTTTTAAAACCCACATTGACTCTGCCTGATTATCTTGAATTTATTCAATTGCTTGAAAATGGATTGATCCATTGTCAACAACAGCTGCTAGTTGCCATTCATGAACAATTCAGAGACTGATCTGTATAGCATTCCCATTAATTTTCATCTTTTTGAACTCACCTCTTATTTCTCATAAAACCAGAGAATCCCTACAGTGTGGGAGCAGGCCATTCGGCCCATCGAGCCCACATCAACCCTCCCCCCTTACCCCTATCCCTGTAGCTCTGGATTTTCCATGGCCAATCCACCTAACTTGCACATCTTTAGACTGTGGGAGGAAACCAGAGGAAACTCAAGCAGATGTGGGGAAATGTGCAAACTCCACACAGACGGTCACGTGAGGGTGGAATCGAACCTTGGTTCCTGGCATGGTGAGACAGCAGTGCGAACCAATGAGCCACCATGCCGTGCCAAATCTGTAATGGGGTGGGGGGGTTAACCATTGACCAGAAACTCAACTGGGCTACCAAAACAAATACAGTGGCGACAACAGTGAGGCAAAGAATACTGCAGCAAGTAATTCACCTCCTAACACTCCAAAGTCTGTCCACCACCTAAAAGGCTCAAGCCAGGAGTGTGACGGAATACTCCCCACTTACCTGGATGATTGCAGTCCCAACAACCGTCAAGAAGCTTGACACTGTCCAAGACAAAGCAGCTCACTTGATTGGCACTATATGGACAAGTATTCACTCCTCCTCAACTGACATTCAGTAACAGCAGTCTGTGCAGTTTAAAAGATGCACTGTAGAAATTCACTAAAAATCCTTCGACAGCATCTTCCAAACCCACAGTCACATCCATCTAGAAGGACAAGGGAACACCTCTGCCTGCAAGTTCTCCTCCAAGCCACTCACTACTCTGAATTAGAAATATATCACTGTTCCTTCACTGGAATTTCCTCTCTCAGGGCATTTTGGGTCAACCTACAGGACATGGATTACAGCAGTTCAAGAAGGCAGCTCACCAGCACCTCCTCAACGGTGGCTTGAACCAGGAAATAAATGCTGGCCAGCCAGCAATGCCCATGTCCCATGAGTGAATAAAACAAAAAACTTACATACTATGAATGAAGTATTAAAAAAATAGTGTTGTAAATAATGCCAGTGGGCCTGGAAATTTGGAGAAGAAAATGTAGGCAAACTCTTCAACTAATCGGTTGTGTAGTAAGCCTTGTGGGAAAACAAATATTTAAGTCAGTAGAGGAAAACACCAAATACTGTACTGTGCTGATACTCCTGGCAGTTGACTAGTCTGACAATATACATGTAAACAATAGCAATTTCGGTAAGTCATATCAAGATATGACTTGGATTAATGCAATCAAATACCAGCAAAGGTTAATGCTTGTTAAAGAGCAAGGTGAGAGTAAAAACTGGCTACAAATATTAGAAAACTGTCCCATTCCACATTAATAGGCACCGTGCTGTATTTCTGGATCAGTGGTGCTGGAAGAGCACAGCAATTCAGGCAGCATCCGAGGACAGGCAAAATCGACGTTTCGGGCCTTTCCTGATGAAGGGCTTTTGCCCGAAACGTCGATTTTGCCTGTCCTCGGATGCTGCCTGAATTGCTGTGCTCTTCCAGCACCACTGATCCAGAATCTGGTTTCCAGCATCTGCAGTCATTGTTTTTACCACCGTGCTGTATTTGGTGACAGTAAAAATTTAATGCACAGTATGACTGTTAAAATAGGCACTTACTAGTATGTTAAGGTAATTGTCAAATTATAAAAAGTATCTGATTGAAGCATAATATGACGAATTTCTTCACCTTTCAAACTTCATTATGGATATTACACAGCAATTCAAATAAATGCAAAGTCAGATACATAGTGTCCAGGAGCAAGCGATTGTAAGACTGCCCGTCACTGTATTTTAGCATCAATATGCCAGGATAAAATAGTGTTTTCAATAAATTGTGGTCTAACTTCAGCTTGGTGAAAAGTTCTGGAGTGTCAAGTTGCTTGAGTGCTTATTTCAAAATTGTTTTTGTGTTAGGTGTATGCTCATGCTTTCTTATTAAAAATTAACTGGCTCAGATGGAGATCAATGCACATACATCTTTGGTCTCTTTGCTAAGCAGTTCATATGTGCAGTATTGTGCAATCAGCTGTCAATCCCCTGGTTGAGTAATGCATTCTGCAGATACTGGGCCAAGAATGATAGCGCACAGAAATGTGGTTACCTTCAATGAAAACAAGACAAACGTGTATAGCCACAACGAATTAATCAAATTTCAGAATAATGCATTTTCTTTCAGGCTATACTCAACACAACTGCCATGGTTGCATTTTTAATATGTGCCACGTTAGCTGATTCTCACTGGTGCAAAACCTGGGGTGCTGCTATTCCAAAACTTCAGTCCTCATTTTATGTTACAGTAGTACATTTAGACTGAACCAATTTTAAAGGCAACAGAAGCTTCTTATTACAAGCTCTTCCAATTTGTACAGGAATTTCAAATAGTGTACCTTTTTTGCAGATACAATACACATTCCAATGCATTTATCAGATAGGTACCTGGGACACTTAAAGTTTACTGGTTTCCTGTTTGGTGGCTAACTGTTTTTGAGTCACATAATGCACAGAGGGTCAAACCTGAAATTAAACCCACAAGCACCCTACGCTTCACTTTGTTATCCAGGTCTTTTGGCCAGAATGTTCAATTTCTCTTCTAACAGAACAAGTAACAACAATTTTGGAAAATTAGTTTTAGAAAAATTAATCAAATGAGATTTATTCATCTTTTGATTCATACGTAACAGTGCTACCCCTCAGCTTCTGCTAACGCTGCAAAAAATAGTGATGTATTTTAGGACAATTCAAAGTGCATAGTCAACAGAGCAGATTTACACCAACCAATTATATCAAAAGTTGCAATCTAATAACAATTTATTATTTTTGTTTTGATAAGGATGTCAGCCTAGAACCTAAATTCCAGCCTCAATTATAAATTTCAGTGGCAAATTAAAATCAAATAATCAACTTCAGGTTATGGCTTTGATACTAAGATGACTGTGGTGGGAGGCAGCAAAAAATGCCACCCATGTCTGATCTGTGACGTTCAGTGCCAGTAAAAGAAAAATGATAACATGTAGTGGATGAACTTCAAGAGGTATTTAAAGGAAAAATTACATTTGTGCACCTTGGGTTTACTGCATCTAATCACAAAAATGTGTTAATAAATTACAACAAAATGGTTCACACAAGAATATAGCTTTATCATTCCTTCTCATTTGCTTTTAAATGGTGAAACATAATGCTACTCTGCACATATTAAACACTTGCATAAGTTTTGGGATCATATTTAATAAAGGCACTTAAAATAGTAGTTGGTTGTTAATACAGAGCTTGAGTATTGTTGAAAAATTGATATTTTATGGAAGCTTCTTGTCTTGAAACTTATCAGGTCAATTCCCAAGAAATACCAATGTAAAAAAGAAAACAACATTTATCCTGTTTAAAAGGAGAATGCTGATTGGTTGTCTAGTAGATTACAATTTGTAGAAAGGTTGCCATGGAGACTGCATCATGAAATGTTGAAGGCAGTTAACTGTTCAGTTGTTAAAAAACATTTAACCATACAGGTTGACTCTGATTAGTTAAAGCGTTGCCCTGAGAAACGAACTGCTGTATGGCTCTCAACTATTGTGCTGAGTTGAAATAAGCACAGTGTTTACATGTTCTTTTAGTCAGTCAGGAACAGGGCCTGGGCTTGCAAACCTCAAAATACAGTATTCAACAATATATGTAATTCTGAAAAATCTTCAGTGCGCAAAGAGTTACACTGGCAACCAATTTGTGGATTGTCAGTCGAGCATTCAGTGTGGTGCACTTGTGCTTATTAAAAACATTTCTTGATGAAGAGGTCCTTCACTCCAAAGATTCTATCAATCAGAGTCCACTTGCCAACCAATCAACAATCTCCTTATTACAGTATACATTTGGGCTTTCCCTTCAGATTAGTATTTCTCATGAATTGTCATGAATGAAAAACAAAAACCTTTCACAAAATGCATCTTTATTCAGCTGCACTAACCCTGAATTTATAAAACACACAGAAAAAATAATTTTATTCTTGATCCAAACTGTTGCTCTGTGTATTTGATCTGATTTTCTTTAAGACAGAAGATTTGAGGATAACAGTATTAGAAAATATTAATTTAATGCTTCCAGTTTCTAACTTTGATTTAATAATCTGATTCTTTCCCTTAACAAACAGCTGAAAGACAAATTGTATGATATTCTAAGACATAAACATTACAATAATTTCTCATATCAAACTGACTGCATTTCCAAAAGTACTGATATTGTTTGCTTTTACAATTATTTTCAGTATGAAACTAACGTGAGAAACAACAATTCAGAAAGGTATTTGTTGATTAGCAATCACAGAGCTGTAACAAAGTAATACACAATTCAAAGATTAAATGGGTATTTTCTGTTAAACTCTGAGGAACCTATTGGCAAATACATTACTCAATCATTTCATTCAACCACTTCCAACCTCCTACCTTCTTTAGAATATTAAGTAAGTTTGGATATAAGAATTGTAATCAGTAGTTGACAGATACACTAAAGGTGAAAAAAAATTACACACTGCAAGACAGTAGACCTCTGATAATCTGTAGATTGCTGCACTTAATCTGTTTCAGGACATCTGATGAAACAAACCACAAATGTACACATTGGCTTTTTCTTACTTTATGCCCGCAGTTAACAGTTACAAACTCCACGGTTGCCATGGAGACTGCATCATGAAGTAATGATTGGCAGTTAACTACTCAGCTGGGAAAAAAGTTTAACCGTGCAAGTTGACTCTGATTGGTTAAGGAGAAATGCAGAATGGGGAAAACAATGGAGAAATCCTCACTTCATTACTTAAATTTATAACAATGGATATTTGAAAAATGATGTGTTCTCATATGTACGGCAGACAGATGTAACTTACTTTTATATATGCAGAAAGGTGGGTTGTGTACAATTTGAATTTAAATTTTCCAGGTTTTTCTTGACAGCAGAGTTACTCTTTTCACCCCATCTCCTTTAATAATGATCTTTGAAGATCTCTGTGTCTGAAGTTGCTATTGACAAGATACGTACTGTAGAGATCAACTACTCCAAAATAGACTGAGGATTTGTCATAATTCTGTTTTATTTTAATTCTTGTATGGATATGTCCGTTGCGGGCTGGCCAACATTTATTGCCCATTCCTAGTTGCCATTGCAATGGCTTTGGCATCACAAGGTGTACAAACTATCTTGAAACTAATTTGTTTTGTTCAATGATTAGAGAGATTTAACATTTATGTCTCTGAATATTAAATATTAAGCTTAAGTTTGAAAAATTATAAAAAGCATTGTAGAAATAGGTTTACTGTAAGGAACAATAAACATAACTTTTAAAAAATCTGTCGAGCAGCAATTTAGCAGTTTGAGTATCTGCTTCTTGAAAAATATTTTCCCTTTCTCTGTTGGTTTACTCATACACTTTGTAGCAAAGTGCTTCATTTTTATCTTGGATGACATGGTTAATATAAGGGACTTAGAGCATAAACTAGCATTCTGCTGACCAGTGTAACAGAGTGTTCCAGAATATTATGTTATCTGTTTTTCTACTAACTCACAATTTTTGTTTTAGCACTCATGTTGATGGAAAGTAAACTTAAAATAAGTAGAATTTAGTTCAAAAATTAACAGTTTAAACAGTTTATTTATCGTTGGTAAAAGTTTACTGCTTAGTTTGATATGATCTCTCAACTTTTTGTAGCTCATCCAAATGTCAATTTCTCACTCATGATCCTTGGCACATTTTTCATAAGTGGTAGTGTCATAGCCAGCCAGATGCATAGATGTAATGTACATGTGCATGCACACCCTTCTGGCAAAGGCACTTGATTAGTAATGAGGAGCTGGAAATTCAGTCAATGCTTCAACCTTAACCCAGGAGCCCTGAGACTAACTCTACTTATCCTAGCATTAACCACAGACTGTGCTTTAACCAGATATAAAGCTCAAAAACTCCCTGAATAAATTCCTCCAGTATACCTGATGCAGCAAGGTGGCCAAAACCCACAAAAAATTAAAAAAACCTATGTCTTTAGGATTTTGTAAACTCTTTGATCTTCAATGCATTCTAAGCTCAAATATATTAGATCAAATGTCTAATAAATGCAGTTGAACATCCTTCTGTGATGTGTCCACCACCTGCTGAGTATTATCTTGCACACATAATCAGATCAGAAAAAGTCTATTTTTGACAACTATTTGCAATTTTTACAGTCTTTTGATTACAACAAGTTAGGACAGAATCTTTTTGTTTAGGTTTAGTTATCGAGTCATAGAGTCACAGAGTTATACAGCACAGAAACAGACCCTTAGCTCAAATTTGTCCATGCCGACCAGATATCTTAAACTGATCTTGTCCCATTTACCAGCATTTGGCCCAAATACCACTAAACCCTCCTATTCATGTACCCATCCAGTGCCTTTTAAATGTTCAAATTTTACCTGCTTGTATCACTTCCTCTGGCAGCTCATTCCATACACGTTGTTCCTCAGGCCCCTTTAAAAACTTTCCCCTCTTACCTTAAACCCATGCCCTCTAGTTTTGGACTCCCCTATCCTGGGAAAATGACTTTGGCCCTATCCATGCCCCTCATGATTTTATAAACCCGAGTAGCTGATGCTCCAGGAAGAAAAGGCCCAGCCAACAGCGATTCCTACTGCAAATGTGACATGCCATTCATAGGCACTACTTTAATGCAAACACATGTGTATTGCAAAGCAAGCAGAAACCCGTTAATTCACTCTAATGCTCTGTTTCAAAACTAAATCAATTCAAAGCAAGGCATTCGATTTAGAATTGTGACTGAATTCAGGAAACCAGCACCTGAAGTGATATGACATCACACTTTCTGCAGTCCAGATTTAATCTTGAAAACAAAAAGAGTGCCAGAATCATATTTCATACAGCTAGTTCCAGCTAAGTTATCCTGTAGTCATAGCTACTACATCTAATATCTGAAGTAACCGCTAGCATACCTGTGGGCATATAAAAACTTAGGTAAAAGTATTGTGAAGAAATGGCACAATTGTGTCATTTGTTTATTCCAGCAGACAGTTTAGTTCACATTCTCTGACAAAGAGTTTATTTTTCTGCTAACTGCCCCACCATCAAGTGTGCCACTAGTCCCTAATTGAACTATAGGTTCAAAAGGAATCCTCAGGACTAATACGTTGATGTATAAACAACTTATGACCCATTCGTTTGTGTTTTGAGAATGACCATCCTTCATTCAGCCTTCTTAGAAGAAAACAGATTATACTGTGCAAGTATTTTTATGAAATATTCAAAGCAACATTGATAAGCAATGTAAATCATTTCCTGGTTGAGCTAAACGTTAAAATGAACCCCCAAAAGTGGCCTGAAAATGACATATATTACTCACTTTTCTGACTGAAGCTTAGTAGTTTTCGTTATCAGATCTTGTGTCTGGTCCTTTGCTAGCTGAAAATGAAAAGAGAAAAGATGCGGTTTGCTGTTACATACTTGGAGGAAAGTCAAATTTCCACAAATTGATATGTTATTCATATCAATTAAAAAGTTTAAGTAAAGAATAGCAATTGTTTGATACTTTTGATTTTCCTAGTTAGAGTATACCTTTAATCTTCTCAACAACTCTCTAAACCAGCAACATCAGTACAGCATCGTGGATAAAAATAGAAATTCATCCTGTGTTTTTTTTGGCAAGATCCCAAAATTATGTTGCACACTTTACATCCCCCTTCCCAACCCCATTTCCTTCTGGGTCTATTACTAGAAAAAAAAACTCTTTCCTCAGTAACTAACCATAGAAATTTAAAATTCCCCAACTGCCTAATCTTTGACCCCTTTCCATCCACTTTGACATATCTGCTTAACAAAACCTTTATGGCCGCTTATAATTCCTTGTTTCCCATGATATAACCAGTATCTAAGGTCCCCAAAATCCAAGGAATACAGACTATGAAAAACAAATGATCTAGTCAACTTCTTTCTGGAATGCAATGTTAATGCCAAGCTTCTCTGAATATCAAATCATCACAATAAATGGTTGATTTGCCTCCTCTTCTATTACCTCTTTTAAATGTAAGGAGCTCATGGTCTTCTTTGCCATCAAGTTTGAGGCCATCTTTTTAGCCACCTTTCCTGACTTCCTTCCTCTTCCTAGTGCACCAAGGCAAAAGGTCATTGTGTATTCATTAATACAGGTCTCATTTAAAAGATAACCAAGATCCGACTCTCAATGTTAAGCTTGAAGTTTTTTGTTGTATTTCTGTCAATAATGGTATGTCACTGCTCACTTGTGGACAGAACCACTCACAAAATTCCACAAGGACTGTTCCTAATTTTTATAGATGCACCACAGAAAGCGTCCTACCTGGATGCATCAAGCATGGTAGGCAACTGCTCCTCCTAAGACTGCAAGAAACTACAGGAAGTTGTGAACATAGCCCAGTCAATCACACAAACCAACCTTCCACCATTGACTCCACCTATATTTCCTGCTGCCAACATAATCACTCAGTTATACTCTCTTCCATCAGGCAGAAGGTAAAAAAGTTTTAATACGTGTACAAATAGACGCCAGAACAACTTCTTCCTCGTTGTTATCAAACTTCTGAATGGAACTCTCAAAGTTCATTCGGATCTCTCTCTCTGCATCTTCTCTGTGGCTGTAACACTGTATTCTGCACTCTGTTCTGCGACAATGACACTTTGTATGGTATGATCTGCCTGGATAGCATGCAAAACAACACTTTTCACTGTATCTCGGTACATGTGACAACAATAAATCAATCAATTGGTTCAGCAATACTTGTCAGCAAAGAGATTCCACTGAGTGTTCATTACCAAATCACAGGAGAATTTTTTTTTGTCGCTCTTACTGTTCTAGAATCCACTCAAATATATGAAATGGAGAGTTTCCAAAGCATCAAGGCCTTGAGGCCTGCAATGAAAACTTTAGAATTAAAATTCAAATTACCTTACTGCTTTGATGTCTGCCATGATAGTGCCAGGTGGTTACTGATGTTATGGACCAGGCCAGACCCCCTCAAAACATTTCAAGACAGCCAAGACCTTAACTTTTCTAGTTGTTTTAAAGCAGGTGTATAGTGGCTATTCCAGGAGTGATGCAGGTGGCCCAACCACTCAGTTGGAAACAAACAGAATTTATTTACAGACTACTGAATGAAACACAAACAAAAGAGAACCAAATTTAGAATAACTTAACCTATCTGAAAACCCAATTGACTCTATCACAACTTAATGATGCTGTTCCAAATACTTGCAGCATCCTCATAAACACCCCCTTGGCAAAAAAAGGTAAAATCAAACACAGGTTCTTACAAGAGAGAGAAAGAGAGAGGGGATCAACCTGAAACTGCTTGTTTGGGTACCCAGTAGCTTCTCAGGGATTCTAGCTAAAACTTGACCAGCAGTTGCAGACAAACCCAGCTTGCTAAAATCAAACCAAATTAACCTCTTCCTTGTACAAGAAACACTTAAAAACTTTTTCAAGTAGATATTTCCAGATGCATCAGAACCTTTGTCTTTATGACCCATCTGAAAGAAAGACCAAGGACAATATAACCCTGTTAAAGGAGCAGCATTGTCACGCCTTCCCCCCCCAAAAGAAAATGTCAATATCCAAAGGTGGTTTCAATTTAAAACCCTTTAATCTTACTGTTAGTACACTACAACACATATACTTTACATTGACTATAAACGCGCAAATATGCACTACTACATTCTGTTTCAGTCCATTTACTCCTATCACCGAATACCTCTGTTTCTCATCTAAGTCTTGACAATGCATCAGCAATCCCATCCTGCCACATGCACAATTTTCAATCTGAATTTCTGCAACATCAAGCACCTTCTAAATGGGCTGGAACCTTTGTCCTTAAATTTCTCCACAAACTTCAATGGGTTATGACCAGTGTATCTGACAGTACTGGTAACATAAACATTGAAAAGTTGTAACGCCAACACCAAGCTCAAATTCTCCTTCTCAACTGTAGGTTATTTCTGCTGATGAATGTTCAATTTCCTGGAGAAATACCCAATAGGTCTTTCTATCTTCTCATCGTCTTCCTGCAAGAGCACAACACCGACACCCACATCACGCGCATCGATAGTCACTTTGAATGGCTTTGCATAATTAGATGTGGCTAACACTCGGGCAGTGGTTAACACAGCTTTCAGGCTTTCAAATGCCTTCTGATAGTCTGCTGTCCACTGAAAATTCTTGCCTTTCTTTAGTAATTCTATGAGAGGAGCAGCCACACTGTTCAAATTTGGGACGAATGTTTGATAAAATACACTCAATCTGAGGAACCATAGTACTGCTCTTTTTGTTGATGGTATGGGAAACTCCCCAGTTACCTTTGTTTTTGCATTCCATGGGGCCATTTGTCCATGTTCAATAGCATAGCCCAGGGAAGGTGACTTGGACTTTGGCAAATTCACTTTTAGCCAGATTTATCACTAAGCCTGCCTCCCAAAGTTGATTGAACAATTCTGATACATGCTGCCTATGTTCCTTCCATGTGTGACTAAAAATCACCAGGTCACCGATATAAACTACACAATTGGGTGATCTGGAAATTACATTATTGGTTAGTCTCTGAAATGTGGTTCGTGCAATTTTCATACCAAATTGCATGACTTTAAATGGATACAGTCTACTTGGCGTTACGAAAGCTGAAATTGGCTTCACTCTTTCGGATGAAGGTACCTGCCAGTATCCTCTGAGCTAGTCCAACTTAGAAATATAAGTTGCTTGTCCCAGCTTTTCAATTCAGTCTTCCAAATGTGGAATTAGATCTCCATCAGTCTTTGCAACTGCATTGACTTTGCGATAGTCCACACATAACTGTTGGGTACCATTTGGTTTTGGTACCATTACTATGGGTGAGCTCTAGTCACTGCAACTCACTTTGATTGTCATCTTGGAGTATGCATTCACTCTCCTTTTGAACTTGTGCCAACTTTAGAGGTTTATGCCTATAAGGATGTTGCATTTCCTATCTCTACATTATGCATAATTAAGTTCGTACTTCCCAGCTTTTTTAGATTAGATTAGATTACCTACAGTAAGGAAACCGGCCATTCAGCCCAATAAGTCCACACCGACCCTCCGAAGAGTAACCCACTCAGACCCATTCCCCTACATTTACCCCTGACAAATGCATCTAACATTATGGGCAATTTAGCATGGCCAATTCACCTAACCTGCATATCTTTGGACCGGAGCACCCGGAGGAAACTCATGCAAATACGGAGAGAATGTGCAAACTCCATACAGACAGTCGCCCGAGGTGGGAATCGAACTTGCGTCCCTGGTGCTGTGAGGCAGCAGTGCTAACCACTGAGCCACCATGCCACCCCCACATAGCTTATTTCCACATATCTCCCCATGCGATAGCAATAACCTTTTCAGGTCATTTCAATTTTCCTCTGGAAGGTAACTCAATCATTTAACCCACTTTTTGACATCTTCCTCATTGCCCAATCTGATTTGAGGAATGTCCAATTCAGAATCCTCAGAACTTGGCTCTTCACTTTGTGTTGTAACCAATAACATAGTCTCCTTTTGCTTTCATTCCCAGTCAAAACACTTTCTGAGCATATTCACATGACACACTGTGAGATTTCTTTCTGTCTGCAGTTCCTATCAAGTAGTACACCTTACTCAATCTCTTTTCCATTTGGTAAGGTCCACTTAACCTTGCTTTTTAAGGTTCACCTTTCACTTGAAGAAACACTAACATCTTATAGAGTCATAGAGTCAGAGAGATGTACAGCATGGAAACAGACCCTTCGGCACAGCACATCCATGCCAACCAGATATCCCAACCCAATCTAGTCACAACTGCCAGCACCCGGCCCATATCCCTCCAAACCCTTCCTATTCATATACCCATCCAAATGCCTCTTAAATGTTGCAATTGTACCAGCCTCCACCATCCTCTGGCAACTCATTCCATACATGTACCACCCTCTGCATGAAAAAGTTGCCCCTTAGGTCTCTTTTATATCTTTCCCCTCTCACCCTAACATCCTTGTAAATCTTTTCTGAACCCTTTCAAGTTTCACAACATCTTTCCGATAGGAAGGAGACCAGAATTGCATGCAATATTCCAACAGTGGCCTAACCAACGTCCTGTTCAGCCGCAACATGACCTCCCAACTCCTGTACTCAATACTCTGACCAATAAAGGAAAGCATACCAAACGCCTTCTTCACTATCCTATCTACCTGCGACTCCACTTTTAAGGAGCTATGAAACTGCACTCCAAGCTCTCTTTGTTCAGCAACACTCCCTAGGACCTTACCATTAAGTGGATAAGTAAATTGAGAATTTTTTATTTCTTGTCCATTTCCAGTTTCATTGTATGCTGTGATACTTATAAATGCCGTCAAGCCAACTCCCCCACTTGATTTAGCCATTCCCTAAAATTTGACACAGAGTCCAAACATGTGGTCACTGAATTCTGACTTACTAATTTCACCTTAATCAATTTTAGTGGTCCTCTCATCTCATGACCAAATATTAATTCAAAGGGACTGAATTTGGTCGATTCATTTGTGGTGCATCTCTGATGGCAAAAAGTACAAACAGAATTCCTTTATACCAATCATCTGGTTAGTTTTGACTAAGCCCTCAACATGGTCTTTAATGTCTGATGCCATCTTTCTAGTGCTCACTGCGATTCTCAATGGTATGCAGTAGTTTAGGAATTTCTTTTATTCCTAAACTGTCCATCATTTCCTTGAATACTTTTGATGTGAAGTTTGACCCTTGATCAGATTGTAGCTCTGTCGGTAGTCCATATCTAGTGTAAAGTTTGAGTAATTTCTCTATAATCTTTTTAGCTGTGATGTTGCACAATGGAATGATTTCTGGAAATCTCAAGGACATGCCCATTTTTGTTAACAAATACTGATTCCCACTTTTTGTTTTAGGTAGGGGTTTATGCAAATCAATTAAGTCTCTTGTGAAAGGTCTCCATTTCCTCATTAAGACATCATTTTTAAGATAGTCACACACCGGAATACATCTACATTCTTCTTCTGTGTATGCTTTTTAATACAATTGCTTCAGTTTCTCATCTTTCTGTAACTCAGTTAATTTCTCTGAACTAAAGATGCCTGCTTTGTCAGCTATCTGTTCCTGCTTTGTCTCAACCATCTGATCAAACAGGGTCTCTCATAATTCCTCTTCAACTTTCTTATCTGTACACTTTGATCTCTCCTGTTTTAACTGGTGACTTTGAGATTTCATTACCACACAGAATGGAAAAAATCCCAGGATATGCTTCCTGTAATACCTCTATTTCCACTGGCTTTTCAAACACAATAGGCAGCATCCCTACCTGTGAATCAGCTATATCATTAGCAAGGATAAATTGTATTCCTGGAGCTAAGAGTTTGTCCAGTACTCCTAGTATAACTTCTCCACTCTGCCTTTCCAACCCCCAAACGAAGAACAACATAACCTTGTTAAAGGAGCGGCATTGTCACATTGAGATCACTTGACTGTGCCATACAAGATCCTGAGAGGCCTTGACAGGCTGAATACGGAAAGCTGCTATCTCTTAGAGTCATAGAGATGCACAGCACGGAAACAGACACTTCGGTCCAACTCGTCCATGCCAACCAGATATCCTCACCTAATCTACTCCCATTTACAAGCACTTGGCCCATATCCCTCTAAACCCTTCCTATTCATATACCTATCCAGATGCCTGTTAAATGCTGCAATTGTACCAGTCTCTGCCACTTCATCTAGCAGCTCATTCCACACACATACCACCCTTTGCTTGAAAAAGCTGCCCATTAGGTCCCTTTTATTTTTTCCCCCCTCTCACCCTAACCTATGCCCTCTAGTTCTGGACACCCCACCCCAGGTAAAACACTTTGTCTATTTATCCTAACCATGCCCCTCATGATTTTATAAACCTCTATAAGGTCACCCCTCAGTCTCCAATGCTCCAGGGAAAACAGTTCTAGCCTACTCAGCCTCTCCTTATAGCTCAAATCCTCCAACCCTGGCAACATCCTTATAAATCTTTTTTGAACCCTTTCAACTTTCACAATATCCTTTGAGAGGAAGGAGACCAGAACTGCACACAATATTCCAAAAGTGGCCTAACCAATGTCCTGCACAGCCACAACATGACCTCCCAACCCCTGTACTCAATACTCTGACTAGTAAAGGAAAGCATACCAAATGCTTCTTCACTATCTTGTCTACCTACAACTCTACTTTCAAGGAACTATGAACCTGCATTCCAAGGTCTCTTTGTTTAGCAACACTCCCTCGGACCTTACCATTAAGTGTAGATGTCCTGCTCTGATTTGCTTTCCCAAAATGCAGCACCTCACATTTATCTAAAATAAACTCCATCTGCCACTCCTCAGGCCACTGGCCCATCTGATTAAGATCCCGTTGTACACGGAGGTAATCTTCTTCACTGTCCACTACACCTCCAATTTTGGTGTCATCTGTAAACTTACTAACTATACCTCCTGTGTTCACATCCAAATCATTTATATAAATGACAAAAAGCAGTGGATGCAGCACCGATCCTTGTGGCCCTGCACTGGTGTTGAAGATACTGGAACCAGAGGTCATTGTGTTAAATTGAATGGGTCAGCCATTTAAGACAGAGATGAGGATAAATTATTTTCTCACAGAGGGCCAAGAGTCTTTGAAACACTCATCCTGTGAGGGCTGCCAAACCAGAGTCTTTGAATATTTTAAGGCAGAGATAGGTAGAACCTTAATAAGCACAATGGTGAAAAGTTATTGTGAGAAGATGGAATTGTGGAGAAATCACACCAGCTATGACCTTAATGAATGAGGGAGCAGGCTTAAGGGTCTGAATAGCCTACTCTTAATTGATATGTTCATATGATATTTACATTTTCCTCCTCGTTCAAATTTCGTAATAGCTCTGCACTTCCATATCTATGTCACATTCTACTGCTTCGTAACTCAGAATTCCCTGCCCTTCCAATTCTGGAAATTTTTCTATCCTTCAATTCCTTCCTCGAATTAGCGATCATAATTTCAGCTGCATACATCACAATTTCTGGAATTCCTTCTCTAAATCTGTTTATTTCTCCATCTCCTTTAAGACACTAGATCATCTTTAACGGCTCATGTCCGTTTGTGTCTGACATACACCTTTGGAATACCTCATGATGTTTTACTACGTTAATGGAGCTCTAAAAATGCAAGTTGTTGTTGAACATTAAGCCAAAGCAAAACAAATTTCGAGCAGTGAAAATACATTAAATCTTATTAGTTTAGGAACTAAATGTTTTTTGAAGCAGGTAGGATCCACAAATGACATATGTCACTACTGTTTGTAAACTAGCAGGGAATAATCTCTAGTTTTATTATCATCATACTCTTGTATGTGTCATAAGGTAATGGAAATCATCTGTTACTCCTAAACCCAAACCACAAAATTCCCCTGCACATGTCATATAAAAAGCGAAAAATTAACAATCGTCAGTGTCAGGCATACTAAGGAACATCAACAATCATATGTATACATATACTGTGAGAGGTGTAGATTTATTACAACTTACCTTTAGACGACTGGTCATATCCTGACAGCAGGCACTCATTGCTTGTACATCTTCATGAACACCCTCCAGCTCCTATGACAGAGTGAAATCAACTTGTCAATTTACGAAGTTGCTGTAAAGGACAAACTTAAACACAAGGCATTTAGCTTTCTATTCAGAGTAAAATTACACTTTTTTAATTACACAACGGTGTACAAAGTTATATTTATGAGGATGGGATACGGAGCACATTGTCTTTTATAAAAGTTAAAGGAAAGTTAGGTGCAAACTCAACACTTAGAGCATATTCAGCAGAGGTCTAGTATCACTGCCTGCTCGGGGCGCCTGGTTTAATGAAATTGAAATTAACTATTTGCATTTATACAATGCTGTTAAGGTAGCAAAGTGTCTCAGGTATTGCACAAGTGTAAAAATCAATGAACAGGAGCAGATTTAGCACAAGCAACCAAACCAGAATTGAAGAGGGAGGATTTGAGAAGGATTTTGATGATGTTAAGAGAAATATCTAGGTAGAGGGGTTTTGCCAGGCATTCCAAAGATGGATCAAAATAGCTGAAGTCTCTTGCAGCAAAAGTAAGGTAAAGGGGTGGGAAGAGCTGGAGTGCAAAAAGATATCCAAGAAAAACAGAAGACTTTTTTTTTATAAACTTCTCGACAGTGAAACAAGTTTTTTTTAAATAGGGAGAAAGACAATTCAGGACAAGCATTTTAAAATTAAATGTATAGAAAGATACGAAAAACATCCAGTGCAAGGGGGTGGGACTGCTTCAAAGAGTAGCAAAAGTATAATGGGCTAAATGGGCATCTGTGCTGCAAAATTCTAAGGACAGAGGGGCAGTGCTGAACCCAATGGCAAGCACATGCGTTACAGATAAGCAGTTTTAATGCAGGTAATGATGAGACAACAGCACTATGAATTAGTTGAGCTTATGTAAGGATGAGATTTGGAGGCCAACAAGATGAGAACTGAAAAAGGTGAACAGCAGAAAGTGATTTAGAGGACCAAGACAGCAATAATGCAATGCGAAAAAAAAGAGGAAAATGCTGAAAACCGAAGTAAAGCTGGGTGGAGTTTAGGCAAAAATTGAACTAAAATGCATGCGGAAGTGAGCAGAGAATGAAATTTCTCTACTAACCCAACAGCATATGCTCTGTTCATATTTATCTGTTACTGTTAAACAATAGTCTGCATAGATGATCTTCTAACACTAGTAATATCTTTGTAGAATTTGTAAAATAATTAATCGCTTCTCAATTGTACTTTCATGCTGATAACATTACATTACATTACATTACAATGTGGAAACAGGCCCTTCGGCCCAACAAGTCCACACCGACCCGCCGAAGCGCAACCCACCCATACCCCTACATTTACCCCTTACCTAACACTACGGGCAATTTAGCATGGCCAATTCACCTGACCCTGCACATCTTTGGACTAACATGTTCTAAGCTCCAGTAAATTATGACAGTCTTTCACATAATAGAAAATCCTTCCAGCTCCCCACCACAGCTGCAGCGACTGCCATACGAATAACATGGTGAAAATAGTAAATAAGCAAATGCACTGGTCCAGAGAACTCTCTGGAAAACTGAAAAAAGTAGTTATGTACACCTTTCACCAACTCTCATCACAGCTGCTTGAAAAAATGTCTAAAATATTTAAATTCAAACGTGATGAGATAAACAAATCAAGACTTCACATTTTGTGTATGATGAGATATTATTAAGAGTAAGATTGCAACAAAACTATGAGCACTAAAGAGTGTCCTAGCTTTAGATATAATCTCTGTTAACACAGGCTTCAGAGTCATAGGAATTTGCTTTGATCCACAACTTTCCAATTATAATAGAGTGAAGTTATTACATCATGTCAACAGCGAAGATGCCTTAGAATTTCAAGACACAATCTGGGAATCTTGGGAAAGAATTTAAATGTTCTGCATACTTATAGCTAGAAACTCTCTTTCAAATCAGGAAATCACTAAACATGTCAATAACATGGTGTATACTGTTACCTTCTTTTCTACCATCTAAAAACATTGTTTACAAGAGATTATTACAGCTTCCCATTAATATATTTTTATTAATAACTCTTAAAAACACTTAATTGAAGAGAACAACTTCATTACATCAAAGTAAGTGTGTGTGCTGGTTAAAAACATTTTGAACATCAATGAAAATTCAATTCTACATTTTGGGTTTTTAAGGATAATCAGCCCGCTTACACACGAAGGATGCATGAATACTATAAAAGTCTCTATTCAACTGATAAAACATTGTTAATCCAAAATACATAATAGTAAGAAGTAAAATATATTGTTATGATCAATCAGTAATCTCACTTGCAAATTCTCTGGACAAAGCAAATGCTTCTGGTAAAAGAAAGACATTGTCATGTAATTCTCAATGGGTCTAAGTTAATAATCAGGAAAGAAAAAGATTCAAGGTATAAAATATTCTGACATTGAGAAAGCTTTCTGCATTCAAAATGTTTATTTCAGGGAGGCGTCGTCATTGCCTTTCACTCTTCCTTCAGACACAGCACCTTGGTCACCTTACCTTTACACAGAACACTAGTTATGGATGATCCATCTTGGCCTTCTCCAGTCGTCCCCAGCATCACATATACTAGTCCAGGCATTTCAGTTCATTCCATGATATCAATAAGTAGTTGGAAGCACTAGATACTGCAAAGTCTGTGGGCCCTGAAAACATTCTAGCAATAATACTGAAGACTTATGCTCCAGAACTTGCCATTCCCCTAGCCAAGCTGTTCCAATTTAGTTGCAACACTGTCATTCACCCAGCAAAGTAGAAATTTGCCCAGGTATACGCAAAAAGCATAACAAATCCAAACTGGTCAATTACTGCCCCCTACTCGTTTATCCTCAGTAAAGCAATGGAAGGTGTCATCAACAGTGCAGTTAACCAGTATTTGCTCAACAATAACCTTTTCACTAATATCCAGTCTGGGTTCCATCAGGACCGCTCAGTTCCTGACCTCATTACAGCCTTGGTTCAAACATGGACAAAAGAGCTGAATTCCAGAGGAAGGTGAAGTGAGAGTGACGGCCTTTGACCGAGTGTAGCATCAAGAAGCCCTATTAAAACTGGAAGCAGTGCATGTCAGGAGACAAACTCTCCACTGGTTGGAGTTATACCTGGCAACAGGAAGATGCTCATGGTTGTTGGAAGTCAGTCATCCCAGCTTCAAGACAGTTCTGAGGAATTTCTTAGGGTAGTGTCCCCGGCCCAACCATCTTCAGCTGTTCCATCAATGGCGTTCCATCCATCATAAAGCCGAAGCAGGAAAGTTCACTCATGGTTGCACAATGCTCAGTATCATTTACAACTCCTCAGATAAAGAGCAGTTCATGTTGATCTGGACAATATGTAGGTGTGGTTTGACAAGTGACAAGTAAAATTCTCACCATACAAATGCAAAGCAATGACCATCTCCAATAAGAGACAACCTAATCACCATCCCTTGACATTTAATGGTGTTACCATCACTGAATCCCCACTAACAACATCCTTGGTGTTACCACTAACCAAAAACTCAACTGCACAAAAATACAATGGCTACAGAGGAGGTCAAAGGCGACTTGGGAAAGTAACTCACCTTCTGACCCCAAAGGAGAAAGTGAGGACTGCAGATGTGGGAGATCAGAGTCAAAAAGTGTGGCATTGGCAAAGCACAGCAGGTCAGGGAGCATCCAAACAGCAGGAGAGTTGACATTTTGGGCACAAGCCCTTCATCAGGAATGACTCTCATAGCCTGTCCACCATCTACAAAACAAGTCAGGACTATGTTGGAATACTCCCCACTTGCCTGGATGGGTGCAGCTCCAGCAACTCAAAAAGCTTGGCACCATCCAGGAGAAAGCAGCTCGATTCATTGGCAGCACATTCACAAGCATCCATTCCCTGTACCACTGATGTTCCGCAACAGCAGTATGTACGACCCACAAGATGCACTGCAGAAGTTCAAAGGTCCTTAGGCAGTGCCCTCTAAACCCACACCAATTCAATCTTGAAGGTCAAAGGTAGCAGACACATGGGAACATCACTACCTGTAAGCCACTCACTGGCTCCATTAATGATCCCTGGTGCTCCAGAGTCTTCACCAATAAATGACTGCTGCATATTCCAGCATCATCGTACCATTTTGATCAGCGGTGAGCTCCATTCCAAACCATTCACCAGCACAGCCTTTCAGTTTTTGGACAGAAAAGAGGTGGGGGGGGGGGGGGTGGTTGGTGGTGGTGGTGGCAGGAGAGAGAGACGTTTTGTAAGAGTCAAAGGACTGCAGTTATGGTGGTCAGCATCAAAGAGCATGCTGCTCCATGGCGAGTACCAAGGCAGATGCAGGAGGGAAGGATCCTCTGGTCAAAGAGATGCATCCCAAAGTAATTCCAGGGATCTGCGAGATCTATCTTGGCATGGCCATTGGGAAAAGGCATTGTTAGATTGGCCTTCCTACTATTATTCACACTGGAGCTCCTCCAAAAGCTAAGAAAAATACAGTTTGATGGTCATTTAACATTACAATTTAGCAAATCAGGGAGAAAGTAACCAGTTAGAAGTTGGAAGCAATGTCAGACTGGTTCTTGTGAAAGCATATTTGGGTGAGAATGGGATGAAAGATCCAACCACAGCATGAGGTTTTCAGTTGGATTAAAGAATAATTTTTCTACAGTTTAGTGTTACTTACGAAGTTGTGTTTCGTCAGTTGTTTGTTACAGTAAGAGTGTTAAAACTCAAAAGCTTACTGTGCAGTTTCCTCAGGCTGGGCAGAACTGTACTCACAGACTCTCAAGTAAGAGACAAAGGACTGCAATTTGGGTGGTCAGCAAAGAAGAACACGCTGCTGGGAAATTGGGAACTGGGAATTCAAATATCTTTTCAAAGGTTTTCCGTCTTTGCAGGGATCACAAGTGTGTATAGTTAAGGCAGATCTTTGTAGTGAATTGTAATGTCTCCATTATTGATCATTGGTTAATAAAACACTCCTGATTCTTCACCAGTCGATGACTGTTCCATTTTCCAGTATCATCATAGCACTTTGATCAACAGTGAAGTCCCCCATTCAGAATATGTCTGTTCCTTTAAGGCACTCAGTGCTTCAGTCAAAAAGTTGCTCAACATGGAAAAATGCTTGAGCTCTGAGCAAAGGTCACTCGACCCAAAATGTTAACCAATTCCCTCCACAGATGCTTACCAGACCTGCTGAGCTTTTACAACAATTTCTGTTTTTGTTTCTGGTGTACAGCATCTGCAGTTCTTTCAGTTTTTATGGAGAAATGCTGTTTCCTCAGCTGAGGGAAAGCAGTTGGTACTGATGTCATGAAACCTCATGCAATCCTGAGGTAATGTTTAGGATTCTGAAGGCACTCTTTCCTACTTATGCACAACTGTGCTGCCATCTCGCATAGGTTTGTTCTGCTTGTGGGATAGGACGCACCCAAGGGTGAGATGGAGGAGTCTGGGAAATTAGCTGATTGGTATAATTTTTCAGAATGACTATGTTATTCTGTTGTTTGACTCATTTGTAGGACAGCTATTAACCATGGGCCAAGTTTTTACATGCTAGTGAGGAAGTCTTTGCAGAGTTGGCTGGGTATGCTTTTTCAAGTGCTATGTCTAAATTTGATGCCTTGCTCAATGCCAGATGGTTTGTTCAGATTATTCGCATCATATGTTTTTTCAGACTTTTTGTGAGATTTAGATGGGGTCTTCCCTGCCTTGTGACTCTTGAACCAGGGGAACTAATCTCAGGAAAAGATATAGGCCTTTTGCAACTGAGATGAGGAGAAATTTCTTCACTCAATGGGTGGCAAATCTTTGGCATTCTCCACCCCATACAACTGAGAACTGACTGTCCGAACGTGAGAGAGGCAGAATCCCTCACTGAGTTTCTGTAACCTAAAGGGTTATGGACAAAGAGCTGGAAAATGGAATTCGGCAGGATAACTCATTTTCAGCCAGCACACACATGATGGGCTGAATGGTCTCCTCTACACTTTTAACTTCTATGATTCTAGAATTGTTTGCCCCGTTTCTCAGTCTCAACACATCTAGTACAGTAAAAGTATTTCGTTGACTGAATGATGAAAGACATCACATTAATGCAAGCTGTTTTCTTTTCCTCTTTCTGCAAGTAAATCCACCTTATTGCTTCAAACTATACCAATCAAATAGAGCACATAACCGAGTGAAAGGTATGCTTATAATCCATGTGTGGTATAATCTGCCAGATTAGGTAATTAAATCAAAATAATGGGATTATTCAACACACAACTATCCTATAATGGGAGCGTTGAAGCAGTAAAAAGCTAACCAGCCTTTTCGTGTCCCTGACTTTCCTAATGTTCTTCATTGTGATCACCAAGATTACAGAAATACTAATTTCAGATCTGATCACGCCATCCCTGTCTTTCTGTCTGTCTGTCTCTCTGCCAAGATGAAGCAGACTACTTCAGTGCACATTCCACTCAGCAAGTTTGTTGAAAACAATAGAATCTCTAATGAACAAAGCCAAATGTAATGTTTGTTAATACAAAGATGCAAATAGGTTTGTGATCAGTTATTTTGCAAGATTAGTTAGGATTTTTAAAAAATACTTAATTTATAAACCAAATGTTATCACCAATTCACAAAAATTAATCCTTTTCATTGTAACAGATATTTGACATGTACCTCTTTGACTTCTTTGAACACACGTACAAATTCTTCATTAATGGACAGGCTACGCCGTTCTATGTCTCCTCGCAGATTTCTCCTGGTGCGTAAACTATTCTCAGTGAAGAATACAGATAAAGCTTTAAGAGCCTCCAACATATCCTGTGAATTGAGAAAAACACATATCAATTTATGACATTTACTGTGTTGAGAAATAATAAATTATGGTTGAAGAGCTGACTCACTTGTCTTTGCTGACCTTGTTATGAGGAGCCATATTAAATCTGCTGCAAAGCAGCGTGATTATGTTATCATGGTTTTGGACTTCAATTTAAAGTTATTAGTATAATGAATAACAAACACAGCAGCATCCATTCATAAGGTGAAATTTCTGGAAGAACAATTCCATGAAGATTTTATATTCCTTTGCAGTACATTTTCACTATTTTTAAAATTAAATGTACGTTTCTCATCAATACTACATGTTAAGTAAATAAACCTGTTGTTAAAAAAAGCTATCAATAACACAGATTTTAGCAAAAGAGCAAGTATAATGCAAGGGCTTTATAAGAAGGTCATTTCCAAGAATTTGGGGCTTGTCTATGAGAAATTTGTCAAAGCAAGACCTATAGGAAGTGAGATCAACGAAATCCTTAGAGAAACATGAATCACAGGCAAATCATTATTTACTTAGAAATTCCTACATCAAACTACAACCTCTATGAATCACTGTCACAAATTAAAGTATTACAGAGAATTAATGTACTTTATTGAAAAGTAGGCAATAAGGATTTCAAAACTTTATTGATTGCAGGCTTAATGAATGTTGCTTTTCCTGTAGCAGTGATAAATCTAGTTAAATGCCTAGCTACTTCAAAAACAATTCAACAACTCAAGGTCTCAATGCACCAAATACCGACGACACACAAGTCAAGACAGTTCTTGGGTAAGGCTTTGACAATCTTCTGTTAGCTGAGGTCAGACAGCTGATTATAGGTAAACTGCATATGCCTTTGTTTTGAGTTGACACTGAATTCTTCACCATACAAAATGACCCTGGTTAACAAGTACTTTTGAACAAGATCAGGTTCAGGTATGCAAGCCC
Organism: Chiloscyllium plagiosum; assembly: GCF_037043375.1. Classification (NCBI taxonomy): domain Eukaryota; kingdom Metazoa; phylum Chordata; class Chondrichthyes; order Orectolobiformes; family Hemiscylliidae; genus Chiloscyllium; species Chiloscyllium plagiosum. The sequence continues at coordinate 102,612,902 of NW_028270144.1, read as the reverse complement.
CAATATGAATGACCTGTTGACACTTACTATCAAAGCCTCACACTTGGTTGGGTGAGGTATGTCTCAGAAAGGCAGAGGGGAGTTGTCAAAAACACGTAACAATCTACTGTCAGTCCATTTCACATGTTTTCATCCATTTTAATGAAATCTATACAAACGTACAGCTCCAAAAGTGAAACACATCGAGAGACCCAAATAACTTGAATGACAAAATGCACAAGCATTCTGAAACAGTAGACACTTGCAAATTACAGACAGACAATCTTTAATGCATAGGACATAACCTGTCGCAAAGTTGCTGTATCTTAAACATGCAGTGAATGGAGATCAACATGTTCCCCATGGTTTTCTTTCTACCTTCAAATTATCATGAGGTCAGTGTGCGCCATCAGAGCAAAGCAGCAGCACGTTTTATAAAAGAAAGGAGTTTTGTGAAGTGGGGTGGATTTTTTGCCGAGCATGCATAGCAACAGCAACACTGCTCTGTCTCCAGGGTTGAATACAACATTTCTGTATTATTTATTGTTTATAGAAGTTAACAATAAAATTCCCCACTTTATTGATGATGTTTACAGCATATACAATGACCATTTTGAAATTAAAGACACCTGCAAATCAATGACAGCTGCTGCCAGTTCTTAACGTATCTGTAATGTACAGGTTTCACTGAAGCTTAAGATAACTACAGCATACCTTGCTGGGGGGGTAAAGGAAAATCACGATTCATGATCCAGGAAAGTGAACTTGAGAACAGGATTAACTTTGGCTTGAATATCCTCCCAGATCAAACTGTCAACACTTCCTGTATAGAATTACCTGAGAAGAATCACCATTATGTGATGAGGTATCAAAGGATTGGCATTGTCCTTGGAACCATGCAACAGGAGCAGTATATACTGGTGGCAAAGGAGACAACATAAATAGTAATTGTGTCAAATCTGTTAAAATACTCTCTATTCATGAGGAAAGGACAGTCCACAGTGAATGAAAAGGACTGAGATGGGTTGGAAATATAATATTGAAACGTTTAGAATGGGAGAATGCCTGCCTTTAGGATTGCAAAGCGTTACTACCCAGAAGAACACAGTGATTATTGAAATCAACCGGCTCACAAAAACTGCTCCATTCTGCAACTCCACCATGCAACAAGATCAACAGATAAGTTTAACAGGTACCAAGAACAAGTACATAGAACATAGAAGAATACAGCGCAGTACAGGCCCTTTGGCCCTCGATGTTGCGCCGATCCAAGCCCACCTAACCTATACTAACCCACTATCCTCCATATACCTATCCAATGCCCGCTTAAATGCCCATAAAGAGGGAGAGTCCACCACTGCTACTGGCAGGGCATTCCATGAACTTACGACTCGCTGAGTGAAGAACCTACCCCTAACTTCAGTCCTATATCTACCCCCCCCTTAATTTAAAGCTATGCCCCCTTGTAATACCCGACTCCATACGCGGGAAAAGGTTCACACTGTCAACCCTATCTAACCCCCTAATCATCTTGTACACCTCAATCAAGTCACCCCTAAACCTTCTTTTCTCTAATGAAAACAGCCCCAAGTGTCTCAGTCTTTCCTCATACGATCTTCCTTCCATACCAGGCAACATCCTGGTAAACCTCCTCTGCACCCGTTCCAGTGCCTCCACATCCTTCCTATAGTATGGCGACCAAAACTGCACACAATATTCCAGATGCGGCCGCACCAGAGTCTTATACAACTGCATCATGACCTCAGGACTCCGGAACTCAATTCCTCTACCAATAAAAGCCAGTACGCCATATGCCTTCCTCACCGCACTATTTACCTGGGTGGCAACTTTCAGAGATCTGTGTACATGGACACCAATATCCCTCTGCTCATTGCCATTGCCACAACACAGCTTCAAAAAGTCAGCTCCTCCATCTGCTTTAGTATCTTTTCAGAATATGTTTAAAAAAAGTGTTTAAAATGTGATGCAGTGACACAAAATCAAAAGGACTGAACTGACTTAGAGGATTCAATGTTTTTGTCCAGTAGAGGAGCAGAGATTCTCTTTTCTATGAATGACAAACCTGCCTCTTAATATCTTTGTATAATTGTCAATAAAAATCAAAAACACTCAGAACCATTACCACAGAATTATGAAGAATCTACTGCTGGCACAAGTTTTTTTCTGCTGGTTTTCCTTCATTATTCATTGCCACGACAGCAACGCGCCATGCAATGCAGTCTGACATGTGACACAGTACCTCCGACGTGTTTCTTAAGAACTTATTCTTCTGGGTAGCAATGGCCCTTAATCATAGAGATGTACAGCACGGAAACAGACCCTTTGGTCCAACTCATCCATGCTAACCAGATAACCTAAATAAATCTAGTCCCATTTGCCAGCATTTGGCCCATATTCCTCTAAATCTTTTCTATTCACATACCCTTCCAGATGCCTTTTAAATATTGTAATTATATCAGCCTCCACCATTTCCTCTGGCAGCTCATTCCATATCTGCACCACCCTTTACTTGTAAAATTAGCCCCTTAGGTCCCTTTTAAGTCTTGCTCCTCCCACCTTAAACCTAAACCCTCTCGTCTAAGACTGCTCCACCCCAGGGAAAATCCTTGTCTATTTACCCTATCCATGCACCTCATGATTTTATAAACTTCTATAAGGCAACCTCTCAGCCTCTGATGCTCTAGGGAAAATAGTCCCACAGCCTATTCAGCTTCTCCCTCCAGTTCAAATTCTCCAACCCTCGCAACATCTTTTCTGTATACTTTCAAGTTTCATAACATCCTTCCTGTAGCAGGGAGACCAGAATTGCAGTCATCATTCCAAAAGCGCCTAATCAATGTCCTGTATACCCATAACATGACCTCCCAACTCCAACAGGCGAAAGTGGGCACTGCAGATGCTGGAGATTAGAAACAAGATTCGAGGAGTGCTAGAAAAGCACAGCAGATCAGGCAGCATCCGAGGAGCAGCAAAATCGACTTTTCAGGCAAATGCCCTTCATCAGGAATGGGCCTGATGAAGGGCTTTTGCCCGAAACATTGATCTTCCTGCTCCTCGAATGCTGCTTGACCTGCTGCACTTTTCCAGCACTATTGTAATCTCCCATCTCCTATACTCAGTGCACTGATCAATAAAGAAAGCATATCAAACGCCTTCTTCACTATCCTACCTACCTGCAATTCTACTTTCAAGGAGCTATAAATCTGGACTCTAAGGTTTCTTTGTTCAGCAACACTCCCAGACCTTACCATTAAGTGTATAGGTCCTGCTCTGATTTGCCTTTCCAAAATGCAGCACCTCACATTTATCTAAATTAAACTCCATTGGCCACTCTTCGGCCCTTTGACCCATCTGACCAAGATCCCCTTACACTCTGAGGTAACCTGCTTCACTGTCCACTACACCTCCAATTTTGGTATCATCTGCAAACTTACTAACCATATCTCCTATGTTCACATTCAAATCATTTATATAAGTGACAAAAAGCAGTGCACCTAGCACTGATCCTTGTGGCACTCCGCTAGTCACAGGCCTCCAGTCTGAAAAGCAACCCTCCACCACCACCCTCTGTTTTCCACCTTTGAATAAATTCTGTTTCAAAATGGCTATTTCTCCCTGTAGTCCATGTGATCTGACCTTGCTAACCAGTCTATCATGAGGAACCTTGTTGATCACCTTATTGAAGTCCATGTAGATCATGTCCACCTATTTTCCCTCATCAATCCTCTTTGTTACTTCTTCAAAAAACTCAAGTTTGTGAAACAATATTTCATATGCACAAAGCCATGTTGACTATCCCTAATCAGCCCTTGCTTTTCCAAATACATGTAAATCCTGTCCCTCAGTATTCCCTCCAACAACTTGCCCACCACCGATGTCAGGCTCACTGGTCGATAGTTCTCTGGCTTTTTCTTACTACCTTTCTTATATAGTGGCACCACATTAGCCAACCTCCAGCCTTCCGGCACCTCACCTGTGGCTACCGATGATACAAATATCTCAGCATGGGTCTCAGCAATCACTTCCCAAGCTTCACAAAGAGTTCTAGGGTACACCTGATCAAGTACTGGGATTTATCATCCTTTATGCATTTTAAGATGTCCAGCATTACCTCCTCTGTAATATGGACATTTTCCACGGCAAACATTACAGATAAATTTGACACTGTCTGACACAGTACGATCAGAATTTTTTAAAATCCTGGTTTAATTTTAGTAGGGTCAAAACTAATAGCAGTGATCCAAATGCTGCTTAGCTGGAATCACTCACTCAGCCAGTTTGGATCTTCCTTATCTGTACGGATATCATGCAGAACCATACTGTTATTTACTCAGTCAGAAGAGGACTCTCAGAGTTTTACTAATGCCTTATGCATGGAATTTTGAGAAGCAATGGTTTAAATTGGAATTATGGGCCAGTAACTAAGCACAAACACTAGTTTGAAAATATCAGAAGCTCAAACCATTTACAATTAACCAATTTCAAAAACATAAAAATTAAGTTAACATGTTTCAGAATAGTGGGCTTGCAATATTAGCCAGAACATGCTCAATGTTGCACTGCTGCAAATTTCACTTGTGTCATAATCTTACGGGCTACTAACATTTGAAAAGTGTAACAGATTGGATTACTTTGAGACAACAGGATGTCTGAGAATATAACACACATTGCTCTCATGGTGGTCCCTTCCATCTGGCTTCTCTCTCAAGATTATTGCTTTCCACATACCTTGTTCTTTCTACTACCCCTTTCCATCTGGTTCTCTATCCTGCACACCAAGTAACCCCTCACTTTCAGCTACAGGCTGTTTCCTCAATGTCATCCTGTTTCCCAATCAATCAAACGGCTGAAAGATCTACTTTATTTTCCCATCAGTAAAAAGAACGAAAGCATTTTTGTTACCATCAAAATCTTCATATATTTTGAACAGGAATAAACGTATTATCTAGGATAGCAATACATTTTTAATATCAAAATAGTCCCTTCAGTTTTCCCTTAAACACAACATATTTATTTAAAATTATGAACATATGCCATGTAATATGTTTTAGGTGGTGATAAAACTCTCCACTTTAAGTGTTCAAATGCATCAATTTTGATTTCATTACAGACTTTCTCCAGCATTAAGTGGCACTTGAACAATCACAAGAAAGGTTAAATTTGAGGAGCTAACAGGTTTGTGCTGTGAACAATGGATATATAAAAATATTTGCCTAAATTATTTGCATAGGTAGGTGTTAAAAATGCTTTCAAAAGTGGCAGATCGTTTTTCCATTCCTCATAGTACTTCACACAGTAAGCAAGAAAATACTTTGTCTGTAATCTGGTCCATCCAGAGTCAATACTATTTCTAGTGTACTTTTCAAAACAAACCAAATATAATTCTTATCTCTCCCAAGGCTCAGCAATGAACAAATATCCACAAGCTTCAGTGCACTCTCCTGTTTTCCTTTTTAGGCCCAGCCTTTCCAATTGCCCATAACACTCTAAAAATGTGTGATCACTTAATGTGACATATTCTCAATGACCTTAAAATTAGAACAGAAGAAAGTGAGGGTCACTATCTTCTGTCACTTCATTCCAAAAGAGGCATCAGCAATCTCTTAATTTCTAAATTAAAAATTATTGTACTTTAATAAGACGTACAATAATCGTATTATCACAAGACTATTAATCCAGAGACCCAGGCAGTGTTCTGGGGACGCAGGTTCAAATCCCACCATGGCAGATGGTAGAATTTAAATTCAATTAAAAAAAAGTTTGGGATTAAGAATTTAATGATGACCATGAAACTGCTGCCAATTGTTGGAAAAACCCATGTGGTTTATTAATGCCTTTTAGGAAAGGAAATCTGTTACTGCAGACCCACAGCAATGTGGTAAGATTTCAACCGGCAATTAGGGATGAGCAATAAATACCGGCCTGGCCAACAACATCCACATCCCGTGAATGAATACATTTCTTTAAAAATTCTTCAGTGGCTCTCACTTGCCAAATTTGTTTCTTTATTTATGCGAGAGAAGCAAAACCTGCTCTTTGGAAGGAAGCGTCTTTATAATATCATTCACTGGGCTCTTGTGACAAAGTGATAGCGCCCCTATCGCTGAGCCAGGAAGCCTGGATTCTAGTCCCACTGCTTCCAGAGGTGTGCAATAACATCTTTCAACAGATTGGAAAAAATCCATAGGCTTGATCATCTTCAGTTCCAAAGAAAATCAGCAGTCACACAATTACAAAGCTGTGTTGTAATAAATCAAGCTAAGATTACAGTGACATTGATCAATTGGGTCAATTGGTTGAAGAGTGGCAGGTGGAATTTAAACTGGATAAGTGCAGGGGGTTATATTTTGGTAAAACAAACAAAGATAAGGCTTATACAATTAAAAGTAAGGGCAAGAAGACCAGAGAGACCCAGGGGTTTAGGTACATAATTCGTTGAAGTTTGCATCACATATAGATAGGGTGGTTAAGAAGTCATTTTGCAGGTTTGTCTTTATCGTTCAGACCTTTGAGTCGAGTTGGGACATTATGTTGAGGCCTCTTCTGAAGTACTGTGTCCAATTCTGGTCGCCCCAATTTACCAAGATGTTGCCTGGAATTGAAGGTTTGAGTTATAAGGACAGGTTGGATAGACTGGGGCGTTTCTCACTGGAGCTTAGGAGGTTTAGAGGTGACCTTATACAGATTTATAAAATATTGACAGGTAGACATAAACAAAATGGCAGGCAGCTTTTCCCCAGGGTGGGGGATTTCAAGACTAGGGGGCATATTCTTAAGGTGAGAGGAGGAAGTTTTAAGACAGACATGAGGGGCAACATTTTTTTTAAACACAAAGATTGGCTCGTGTGTGGAATGAACTTCCAGAGCAAGTGGTGGATGCAGGTATGGTTACAAAGTTTAAAAGACATCTAGATAAGTGCATGAATATGAAATATTGGGAGGGATATGGGCCAAGTGCAGGGAGGTGGGACTATTTAGTTTGGGATTGTGGTTGGCATGGCCCGGTTGAATCAAAGGGTCTGCTTCCGTGCTATCTGCAAAGTAGTAGTAATAAATACTGTCACTACGTACAGGTATGTAAAATTTTCTTCAACTTTTTCTATCTGTGCACTAAATTCTCAGGATCATTCAGCCCCTCAAGCCTGCTTCACCATTCATTAGATCTGTATCCAAACTCTATCCCCTCCAGATGAGATCAATTTCCCGCAATAGCCTTGGATAGCATAAATCTACTGACCACAGGTTTTTATTTCTATTGAGCTAGCACTGATTGCTTTTCCTATGGTAGATTTCTACACTTCTAGTAGACAATGCACAAAAATGCTTTGCCTAACTTCTCTCCGGAACCTACTGGGTTTAATAAACATGACCTATCATTGACAAATCCATGCTGGCTCTCATAAATCTGTTCAAATTTCTTAAAGTACTCAGTCACTCAGCCATCAAATATAGATTCCAATAGCTACTTATTAGGAGGTTATAAACATCTTTTTAATACTGTATATTGACAATAATCTAAAAAAAAAAAAAAAAAAAAAAAAAAATATATCAGAACTGTCAGTACAGAAGTGTTAGGAGTGATAGTTATGTCAGAGTGTGTGACATTGCAAACCCATTTAAACACTGGGTAACTTCTATAGTCACTGCATTATACAGAGATGCTTTCATAGCATCATTATGGAATAGGAGAAAGCCGTTCAGAATATCGTGGCTACGCGAGCTATGGACATTTGGTCAGTCCCACTCTCCAGCTCTGCCTTCAAAACCCTACAAGTTTACTTCTTTCAAGTGTCCATCTAATTTTATTTTGAAATTATTTGTAATCTCGGTTTCCACGATCCTCATAAGCAGCATGTTCCATGTCATGATCACTCACTGTGTAACTCATCCTCCACTGAAATCTTATCTGAAAATTTACATGTCCTCGAGTCCTCATATAATCAAAGAAGAAGAACAGCTTTTCTCTGTTCACCTTGTCTAAAAATACTATCTTGTCTGACTCAATTGCCTTTGCTCCATCCCAACTCTGTAGCCAAGATCTCTCATCAATACCAACCATACCAGCAAATCTCTTTTGCACTCTCTCAAGCACTCCGTATCCTTCTTAAAATGTGGTGACCAGAACAGGATAAAGCTGAAGCCTAGTCAGAGGTTTATAAAGGTTCAGGATAATCTCCCTGCTTTCATACTCAGTACCTCTTATGAAGCCCAGATGCCATAATTATTCTCAGTACGTACAGCCTCTTTCAAATGGTTTGTGTACTTTAGTACTTTCTACTTTCACATCAAGCATGATGAAAGAGGAGGAGGATGAAGAATAATCAGAAGGCTAAACTGAACTATTGTACAAATTATCTTCAATGAAGTTGACAAAAAGAAAAAAAAAGAAGTCGGTAGGTTGCTCCAAACAACTGACCCACTGGTTTCAAAATAGGCAGAATACTGACTGTACTTAATCAGCCTGTGTTTGCAAAGCTCAGAGCATAACATGTAATATCAGATGTAATTCTGCAAATGAGCAACACATGCTGAGCAATCCCAAGTATGCTAAGAACTACACTATAATAAAGTTACAATTATAGTTTGTACTAGCAAGGTGACACACTTACGCTTGTGAGAAGCTACATATTCATCCGCAAGGACCTGTCCTCTGTAGGACAAATGGAACATGTCCATGCATTACATGCCTTTTTTAAATTAAATCCTCAGTAATTCTTTGTGCATTCTACATGCTCATCCAGAGTCGATTTGCTGAGGCCATCAGCAATTTTGTTTTGTGCAACATAAATTGTTATTCCCTTTCAAAATCTTGTGTCTTCAGACAAGCCCAACATAAAAAGTTTTAACAGCATTTCCCTTTAGACAACATTATTTTATAGTTCTTACACATCATTATCATTCCTCCACAGCTTTGTTCATCACTCTGTCTTGCACTACCCAGAAGCCTACAGAATTCATCCCCAGTAATGAGACTAAATCTTTGTTGCTTCTCAACTCTAACCAAATGGATTCCGACCAACCAAGGTCATCCTCTGTTTCTAGCACTACAGTCTCTAATCAGTAATGCTATCCCACCTCCATTTTCCCTTCCCTATCTTTTCTGAACACTGTAGCCCCATTTGTTAAGCTACTCGACCTCACCATTTCTAAGCCCCATTTCCATGAATGCCACATTACCATATTTCCACAAGGTAATTGCAATTATAGCTGACCAACCTTCACCACCCGTATCCCAGGGGAAATCACCATTAAACTTTACAAACTTTCTACAGATACAACAGCAATGTCATCTACTACTACCTTCGGAATAGGAAAAAATAATTCCTGAGACCCCGAGACGAAGCACAATAGAAAAATTAACACCAAGTGTTACGATTGACAGTGGAGGAATGCACGTCTCTCTCCCACGCTCCAGTTCCACTGTTCAACTAATGCTTGCACTTTTGATATTTTATAGCAGCACTTGTCGTTGCCTTACTATGTGCTGCAGGCAGACTACACCCATTATTGCAAAATCACCTTTGGCAAGGTTTATCAGCAAAACAGCCAGCTTTCTTACGATTTTCTAATAAGGAGCTTGGGTAAGTTGGGTTTTGACTCATTGCAGTTAAGAAGAATGAGAGGTGGTCTTATTGAAAAATATAAGGTTCTTAGAAGGATTTGAAAGGATTGAAGCAGAGTGGTTCTTTCCACTTGTCAGAGAGTCCAAGACCAAAGGGGATATTGAAGTAAGGGGTCAGATATTTAAGACAAAGATGATGAAATAATTTTTTTCACATTGTGGAATTCTTTGCCACGGAATGCTGTAGAGGCGATGTTGTAAGTACACTCAAGGCTGAGATAGACAGATTTGTAATCAATAAGGGATTCAAAGATTATGGGAATAAGACAGGAAAGTGATGTTGAGGATTACCAAATTAGCCATAATCTCATTGATTGGCAGAGCAGACTCATGGGCTGAATGGCCTACTTCTGCTCTAATCTCTTCTGATCTAACAGCAATTGTGTAAACAGAGCCTCTAGTTATTCTAAGTGGTCCTTCCAAGTTTCACTGTCAGACAGCACATCGCAGTATATCACACAGTTAGGTATACAGGCTACTACTTTTACGGATCAGACCAAAGTCCCTCAAAATATATTAAGAAGGTAATCTAGACCTAACCTTTTTTTACAAGCAAGTGTAAGGCGTTGTGTTCCAGATGCAATTTCATTGATCAAACTACGTGAAGTCAGGCAGAACAGTTTTTACACTACAGTTAAAATACAGACAAAAATAGAAGTCAAAGAATTGGTTTAACTGTAATCCTACCGAAATACTTAAAATAATAAATATATTAACTATTAATTAACTGTTCCAAGATAGTAACATCTCATAAACACATACTTGACAAAGGCAAATTCAGTAAAGCATAGTGTCTCACCTGCAATTCCAGCAGGAAGAGAATAGCTTTTAGCTGTAATGGAGAGAGCAATACAAACTTCCACAGCCAGCTTCAACACCTTAGTAACTGCACAAAGCTAAAACTAAAAATCCTGGTGCTTTAGGAGCTTGACCCCACCCATCCAGGCTGCTTCTATTGTTCCAACTTTTAAGAAAGGCCCCAAGGCCTCACAAGCTTTATTGGCCTTGAGCAGACTGCTCAGACCCTTTATCTCAACCTTTCTTCATAAGAACAAAAACAAGGACAAAGTACACCTCTTAAAGCCATAGTATCCTCATAGTTACAGGTCTCTGGATAATTGTAGCCCAAATGGAATCACTCAGCACTAAAAAATACTGTCTGGTGTGACAACAGCCTACATATCTTTTGCTTTGGGTATTAAAGGAACCTGCCAATGTCTCTTTTAAAATTGTATTTTGGCAAAACATTTGGCACTGACAATAATAGTCTTCCAAATGAGCATTTGGATTGGAGCCTGCCTTTATTACTGTGTTGTCCTTTCCATATCTTACACAGAATCCAACTGAACCTTCACGTTTCAGCATGAATACACTGGAGACCTCCAGCAATTTTGACTGAATTTGATTAGGTGATTTTCCAACATGCATTGGATTTCTGCTTTCCCTGAACCTGTTTTCTGGACTTGAGGGTTAAGGATGCTATTTTGCAGGAGAATATTCTTCCACATCTGCATCATGCTTGGCTATGGTTAAACATCCTGATTTGTCCCTACAGACTCACTTAAATTCTTAGTGAAGCCTGGTTATGGCTTCTCATTGTTCTTCATTCAAGTATGATGTGTAACATCTCGAACAGTTCAGTGTTAGCTAACTGAATAGTAGGAAGTTCCAATCTGGGAAATGTCCAGGCCTCCCTCTCCTTATCACCCTATACCTTTCATCCTCCATTGTCCTTACTATCTGAGTTTCCTACACGTGTTTATCCTCTTCCCAGCATGAATATTATTCAACATATTGATGAGACAGACAATTGTTTTTCTAGCAATCTGAGGTATCAGTCCAATAATTCACTTTCTGAATCCTTTTGACTACCTTAATTCGACTATTCATCAATGGTTTCAGCCGTTCGATCTGTAAAGGCTGTAGTACAAACGCATCATCCCTGGTTGAAATGTTCAGGTCTTGGCATGCTTGACGGCCTAATTGTTCATGATTCTTTGTGAATCTTTACAATTTTACTGAGCCCCTTTGCATGCTCTTGTGAGCCGCATGCAAAATATACTTACATAATTTAACATGGAAGATTCAGCCTTCTGTTTTGAAGACTTCATTTTAATTAGTTTTGGAGATCCTCTTATCTCATATTCATGAACTAACCCAAAAGATCAGAAACCGGTGGATTAATTCAGTGAATCCAGGGTGACAAACAAAACAAAACAAAATGCAATAAAAATGGATTGCACGGTGGCTCAGTGGTTAGCTCTGCTGCCTCACAGTGCCAGAGACCTGGGTTCAATTCCCACCTCGGGCAACTGTCTGTGTGGAGTTTGCACATTCTCCCAGTGTCTGTGTGGGTTTCCTCCGGGTGCTCCGGTTTCCCCCACAGTCCAATGATGTGCAGGTTAGGTGAATTGGCCATGTTAAATTGTCCCTAGTGTTAGGGGGAATGGGTCCGGGTGGGTTACTCTTTGGAGGGTCAGGTTGGGCTGAAGGGCCTATTTCCACACTGTAGAGAATCTAATCTAAAAAAAAAAGTCAACTTATGCATGCTTGGGTCTTTCATATCCCTATGTGTTCCACCTCTGCAATTTCATGTTCTGTCCTTAATATTTTCTAACAATATTTGGGTGGAATCACAATCTGATGAACTACATTCCAATCTTCATCTTCAGGTTTGTGACAGCTCTCCACTTCTTCATCAGAATCATAATTTTAATATAGTAGCATATTGGAATTCCCACAGCTTGAGTTTTAGTTTGAGCCATTGTGCTACTTTACCTAACTTTGGATCTGCTTGCTGAATCTCAATCAGAGAATACTTAATGCATATTTCTTTCAGATTATCCAAATTCCAATGAACACTTCATAATGCCAAAATTTGTCTGCAGTGCAAATAGTCACTTCCTAGAATAGAATTTATTTAATCATTGTTTGAGTCCCTACACAGGAAGGAATTATTTCTGGAATCTTTTTCACTACTGCTATCTCAATTCCATTTGGCCTTTCCATACTTATTGGAAAAGCTAACACTTCCATTCCAGACAAAGTATTCCTGAGGAATAGGTTAACTATATCTACAGGCAAATTGTAGACAATCCATATAATTACTGTTCCAGACATTAGGTCACACTTCAGCTGCTCTCAATACAAAGGTAAGTACTCCCCACCAATGTTGTTCACTAAAATCCTGGCATTCAATGACCTCATTCGTGGAAGAGCTACACCTATCCTCAAGAAGAGAGTACAGGCAACTCCTGTATCCCTAAGTACAACTTGCTTTATTTGAGAGAAAAGGACTTACTGTTGCATTTCACAAGAATTCTATGTAGCTCTCAGCTACCTTGCTTATCTTCCTCACACTCAGTGTATTTGTACTTGGTCTCACAATCACAGACAGTCTGTTGTACTCTTGGTCAGAATCATTTTCCTTGCATTATAGAGTCATAGAGATATATAGCATGGAAACAGACCCTTCGGTCCAACCCATCCATGCCGACCAGATATCCCAACCCAGTCTAGTCCCACCTGCCAGCACCCGCCCATATTCCTCCAAACACTTCTTATTCTTATACCCATCCAAATGCCTAAATGTTGCAATTGTACCAGCCTCCACCACTTCCTCTGGCAGCTCATTCCATACACGTACCATCCTCTGCATGAAAAATTTGCCCCTTAGGTCTCTTTTATATCTTTCCCCTCTCACCCTAAACCTATGCCCTCTAGTTCTGGACGCCCCAACCCCAGGGAAAAGACTTTGCCTATTTACCCTATCCATGCCCCTCATAATTTTGTAAACCTCTATAAGTTCACCCCTCAGCCTCCGACACTCCAGGGAAAACAGCCCAAGCCTGTTCAGCCTCTCCCTATAGCTCAAATCCTCCAACACTGGCAACACCCTTTTCTGAACCCTTTCAAGTTTCACAACATCTTTCCGATAGGAAGGAGACCAGAATTGCACGCAATACTCCAACAGTGGCCTAACCAATGTCTGTACAGCCGCAACATGACCTCCCAACTCCTGTACTCAATACTCTGACCAATAAAGGAAAGCATACCAAACGCCTTCTTTCACTATCCTATCTACCTGCGATTCCACTTTCAACGAGCTATGAACCTGCACTCCAAGGTCTCTTTGTTCAGCAACACTCCCTAGGACCTTACCACTCAGTGTATAAGTCCTGCTAAGATTTGCTTTCCCAAAATGCAGCACCTCGCATTTATCGGAATTAAACTCCATTTGCCACTTCGCAGCCCATTGGCCCATCTGGTCAAGATCCTGTTGTAATCTGAGGTAACCCTCTTTGCTGTCCACTACACCTCCAATTTTAGTGTCATCTGCAAACTTACTAACTGTACCTCTTATACTCGCATCCAAATCATTTATGTAAATGACAAAAAGTAGAGGACCCAGCACAGATCCTTGTGGCACTCCACTGGTCACAGGCCTCCAGTCTGAAAAACAACCCTCCACCACCACCCTCTGTCTTCTACCTTTGAGCCAGTTCTGTATCCAAATGGCTAGTTCTCCCTGTATTCCATTAATTATACGTAACCTGATGGATCCCATTGGTTTACTCTGGAATTTCCAGCAATTTGCTCAAAGGTATCCCACATCATGGCAATAGAAACCCGTAGGCTTTCAAACATCACTTCCTCCCTCAGCATCCACCTTTATGGCCTGAGATCCAAAGTGCTTCAAATTGTCCTTTGTCTCCGGCCACTTGCCTTCCTTTCACCTTCCAACTGTTATTCTTACTGGATTTGTGGGGGCAATGGAAAAAGGCTTTGGATTTGAGGACAAGCTTGTAATCATCAGCCATCACTTTCTGGTATTATCCTGGACCAGTAAGTAATTTTGAGGTCTGTCTGCACTTGATTTGGTACATTGATGGACAGCTGAACCAAATATACATCAAATATGTACAAGTCTGCACTCTTTAACTTGAGGAAGTGACAATGCAATGCATATTCGAGGCAGTGATCATTTGCCTAATGAAGTTGCTTCTGACATATGAAGAGAAATGTTTTATGTCAAGGCCCTGGGATGGAGGAATCCAGAACCAGAGGGCATAGGTTTAGGGTTAGAGGGAAAAAATTTAAAAGGGTCCTAAGGAGCAACGTTTTCATGCAGAGGGTGGTGCATGTATGGAAATGAGTTGCCACAGGAAGTGGTGGAGGCTGTTACAATTGCAACATTTAAAAGGCTTCTGGATGGGTATGTGAATAGGAAGGGTTTAGAAGGATATGGGCGACGTGCTGTCAAATGGAGCAAGATGAGGTTAGGCTATCTGGTCAGTGTGGACGAGTTGGACCGAAGGGTCTGTTTCCATGCTGTACATCTCTATAACTCTATGTAAATATCATTCACAGCAAGTGAGAATTAATTGATTTAAACAGCCTTGCACTTTGATAACTTATTCAAACAGATGGAGCTGCATTTCTTCAATCATATTGACATATACGAAGCAGATTACATTTTTAAACTGCAAGAGGTTAGATTGACACTCCTAATCAGTGTCTCTCTGAATCGAAAATAATAATTTTTCAATAGCCACTTATCCCAGAGGCTCTGTAGCTTCCAATGCAGCTTCTAACCCTCGCTGAATGTTTACGAATACAAATCCAGGAAACTTCCTTTCTCTCTAGCATAGTTCTCAGTGAACAGATTATGAAGCTGACTATTGAGTGAAGTGAACGAGTCAGTGCATTGACAGCAGGCTGACTGACAGCCCCCACCTTGTCACTGTCCAGCCGAGTCTCCAATATTTTATTCAGTTTCCTGGCCAGCGGGTTATTGTTGGTGGCCTCCCTGCCGCCGCTGCTGCTGCTGCTACCGCCGACCCCCATCTCCGGGGTGGGGACCAGGGTAGGACCCGGTGCCTCCACTCTGCACTCAGCCATCTCCCAGGAAACCGGCCTCTCAAGCCAGCCGGGGGTCCAACTCACCGGAAACCACACAGAAAATACACCCCCCCGAGGCAACCTGATACTGCACAATGGTTCCGGGGCCGGTGCAGGGGAACGCATTGAGTAGGACACACACATATTACAGAGACAGAGAGAGAGAGATGGGTGAGCCACATGTGGCTAATGGTCCACCCCTGAGTCTGGACAAGAGGATCAGCTGTTATTATGGTGGTTTAATGGTGGGTGATAGACACAGTCATTGTCAGGTGACACTGTCCTGCCTCTGGGGAGTTGGTTAGCCCAGTTAGTTGGTTTGTGATGCCAACATTGTGCTTTCAATTTCCATGCCAACTGAGGTCACCATGAAGATCTCACCGCTAACCTCAGGCATAGTGACCCTCAGGTTAAACTCACTGCCAATCGTCTCTCTCTCTCTCTCTCTCTCTAATAATCCTGTGGTATGATCGCGACGTTCCCTTCGCTGTTCTCATTGGTTATGTATCCAATTTGTACACCAAATATCATGGTTCCAGAGTCAGCTGTCAGGAACAAAGCTAAAAAAAAAAGCTACTTTGGCTATATCCTTGAAATGAGTGGCGTTGAAATTATTTAGGCTGAATCAAGACCACGTTTACCGAAGCAGCCTCTCTGTTTTATTTTCAATGCTCAGTCTGAATAGCTGCATCTACACATACACTGTTGATGTTTCTGCATTCTGTACAGAGACAGCAGCTCCAGCAGACTGCCCCACCTTCATTTAACATTAATTAACTTTTTAAAAGATTCACCCATGCCACCTTAACCACTACCAGCATGTGAGTACTGCCTGAAAAATAGCTCTCTTAAAGGTACCTTTATCAATCAGAAACCTGTGAAGCAGAATCTCGAAGAAGAACAAAAGAAGAGACGAATTCAGAGAAAATTGAAAGCTACCTGGTTTTGAGATAAGAAGTTTTGTTTTGTAAGTCTTATTTGGGAATTTTATCAGACTAGTATTGTAGAAGGGGAAGGTAAAAGTTAGGTTAGAGGAAGGAGTTATACGTAGTTGTTATTTAGTTATTCTCTGTTATACTTTAGGAAATCAAGTTGTTCATTTTTACTTTAAATAGTTCTTGGCTGATCAAAGTTTCACAGATTGCTGCATGGGATAAATCTTTGCTGTGTTGCTGGTTTTAAATTAGCCGAGGGTTTACCCTATAACAACAGTTTGGATAGTCATCAGGATTTGAACTGGTTTAGACAGATTTGAATAGACTTGGGAGTATGAAAAATCCCAACAGATTTAAACACTTGCAGGTTAGTGTCCTAGATCTTTAAGCAAAACATAGTTGAGACAATTTGTTTAATTTCAGTGACTAGTGGTTAATTAAAATAAAGGGAGAGAAATGGCTCTTAACATTGCTAAAGAGATTCTGGGATTTGAAGATGATTTTCAAATTTGCCAAGAAAGTTTAGAAGTAAAGAAAAAGGCCATAGTTTTAGAATTAGCAAATAAGTTAGATTTGGGTTTAACCAAGGACAAAGGTAAAGCTGAAATTGTAAGGAAGTTACTTAAACATTTAGGTGTGTCAGAGAAACACACAATGCCATAGAGGTAGACAAACTTAAATTACAATTGAGGAAAATGGATTTAGAAGATAAACAAAGAGAGAGAGGAAAGAGAGAGAGGGGGAGAGGAAAAAGAGAGAGACAGAAGGTTCTTGGCTGAGCAAAGAGAGAGGAGAGAGAGGGAGAAAGGAAAAAAGAAAGAGAAAGTTCTTTGCTGAGCAAAATGAAAGAGAATTTGAACTTGAGAAACTGCAACTTAGTCACGAAAGTCAAGTAAACAGGATGGAGATTGGAAAAAGAAGGTAGTGATATATATATATATATGTCAAAACTGTGCCACATTTTGATGAGAAAAATGTTGAAGCCTTCTTTATTTCATCTGAGAAATTGGCTAGGTAGATGAAGTGGTCCCATGATTTATGGGTAATGTGAGTTCAGACTAAACTGATAGGCAGAGCTAATGAGGTGTTTGCCGCACTGTCAGATGAGATGTGAAGAGGTTAAATAGACTATTTTAAGTGATTATGAATTGGTACCAGAAGCATATAGACAGCGGTTCAGAAACACAAAGAAGGAACCAGGTCAGACGTATGTTGAGTTCAAAAGAATTAAATATAGTTATTTTGATCGTTGGTGCAAGCTTTGAAAATAAAGACCTTTGAGGCTCTAAGAGATATTATTCTGCTGACTTCCAGAGATGGTAAGAATTCTTGTGGAGGAACAGAAAGTCCAGGAAGTGAGAAGGGCAGCAGAATTAGCAGATGAGTATGTGTTGGTGCATAAGACAAGCTTCCAGCCAAAATTTCATCCTGTGAGGGATGGAAATTGGGAGAAGGGGAGATTCTACACTACTAAACCAAGAGTTGAGCATACTCATAAGATTTTACCACAGGTTAAAGAACCAAAGAGGGTGGACAAGAGGTGAAAGGCTTCAGGTGTTTTTACTGTAATGGCATGGGACACAAAAGTTTACAGTGCTGGTGGTTTCAGAAGGGCACTGGGAAAAGGTGTTTTCATTGCCAGAAGGTGGAACACATAAAGTCACAATGCTGGTCATTAAAGAAAGGCGTTGTTGGAAAAGATGTGGTAAAAGAAGCGAAGCCAGTGGCATTAGTGAGGGAAGTAAAGGAGACCCAACAAAGAGCTGAGGAGCTGCAGGAGAGTGCACAGCATAGGCAGGAGCTAGGTATGGAGTTAGTACCTAATCTCTACAAAGAATTTGCCTCTGTGGGTAAAGTTTACTCAGAAAGAACAGAGGGAGATGGACAAGAAATTATAATTTTGAGAGATACAGGATCTAACCAGTCGCTGATAGTAAGAGATGAGCGAGTATGCACTCTTTCTGATCTATTACCCGAGAGTGTGGTAATTTGTGGATAGATCGACAGAAATTTAGCATTTCCCTATGTAAGATCAGGTTGGAGTGCCAACTCAAGACTGGGGAACTTACAGTGGGAGTGATTGACAGAGTGTCAGTTCCAGGAATACAGTTTGTTCTTGGCAATGATTTGGCAGGATCCAAGGTGAGAGTGACACCTCTTGTTGTGGAGAAGCCCAAGAAAGACCAAGAAACTGAGGAGTTAAAACAGAAATATCCTGATATTTTCCCACTCTGTGTGGTAATCAGATCCCACTGTCATAAGTCACAGCACGAAGTGAAAAGTAAAGAGAAAGAAGAAGGAGTTGAGGTTCAGTTAGTGGAGACCCTGTTTGACATAATAGTGCAGGAAAAGCCTGAACAGGCAGAAGGTCAGACAGAAGTGTTTACTCCTGAAAGAATAAGAGACTTGCAACAGCAAGACAAGACAATTAAAGATATATATGTGGATGCATATTCCGAAAATGAGGCAGAGAATATTCTGGAGGGTTATTATCTGAAAGGTAGAATCCTCAGGCAGAAATGGAAACCAAGGCACGTTAGTGCAGAGGAGAAATGGGCCGAAGTGCACCAGATTGTGTTGCCGGTAGCATACAGTCAGGAGGTGTTACGGGTACCACATGAACTACCTGTAGGAGGTGACCTAGGGATATGAAAGACTCAGGCTAAGGTACAAAAACATTTTTATTGGTCTGGAATGCACAAGGATGTGGTTAACTTTTCCTGAACGTGTCATATATACCAAATGGTAGGTAAGCCACAGGCGGTAATAAAGCCAGCACCTTTGTTGCCAGTTCCTGCATTTGAAGAAACTTTCATGCGGGTTATAATTAATTGTGTAGGTCCACTCCTGAGAATTAAAAGTGGGAACCAGTATTTGTTAACCATAATGGGTGTCTGGACTAGTGGTGCTGGATGAGCACAGCAGTCCTGGCAGCATCCAAGGAGCTTCGAAATCGACGTTTCGGGCAAAAGCCCTTCATCAGGAATAAAGGCAGTGAGCCTGAAGCGTGGAGAGATAAGCTAGAGGAGGGTGGGGGTGGGGAGAAAGTAGCATAGAGTACAATGGGTGAGTGGGGGAGGGGATGAAGGTGATAGGTCAGGGAGGAGAGGGTGGAGTGGATAGGTGGAAAAGGAGGTAGGCAGTTAGGACAAGTCCGGACAAGTCATGGGGACAGTGCTGAGCTGGAAGTTTGGAACTAGGGTGAGGTAGGGGAAGGGGAGATGAGGAAACTGTTGAAGTTCACATTGATGCCCTGGGGTTGAAGTGTTCCGAGGCGGAAGATGAGGCGTTCTTCCTCCAGGCATCTGGTGGTGAGGGAGCGGCGGTGAAGGAGGCCCAGGACCTCGGCAGAGTGGAGGGGGAGTTGAAATGTTAGGCCACGGGGCGGTGTGGTTGATTGGTGCATGTGTCCCAGAGATGTTCCCTAAAGCGCTCTGCTAGGAGGCGCGCAGTCTCCCCAATGTAGAGGAGACCGCATCGGGAGCAATGGATACAATAAATGATATTAGTGGATGTGCAAGTAAAACTTTGATGGATGTGGAAGGCTCCTTTAGGGCCTTGGATAGAGGTGAGGGAGGAGGTGTGGGCGCAGGTTTTACAGTTCCTGCGGTGGCAGGGGAAGGTGCCAAGATGGGAGGGTGGGTTGTAGGGGGGCGTGGACCTGACCAGGTAGTCACGGAGGGAACAGTCTTTGCGGAAGGCGGAAAGGGGTGGGGAGGGAAATATATCCCTGGTGGTGGGGTCTGTTTGGAGGTGGCAGAAATGTCGGCGGATTTGGTTTATGCGAAGGTTGGTAGGATGGAAGGTGAGCACTGGGGCGTTCTGTCCTTGTTACGGTTGGAGGGGTGGGGTCTGAGGGCGGAGGTGCGGGATGTGGACGAGATGCGTTGGAGGGCATCTTCAACCACGTGAGAAGGGAAATTGCGGTCTCTAAAGAAGGAGGCCATCTGGTGTGTTCTGTGGTGGAACCGCTCCTCCTGGGAGCAGATACGGCGGAGGCGGAGGAATTGGGAATACGGGATGGCATTTTTGCAGGAGGTAGGGTGGGAAGAGGTGTAATCCAGGTAGCTGTGGGAGTCGGTGGGTTTGTAAAAAATGTCACTGTCAAGTCAGTCGTCATTAATGGAGATGGAGAGGTCCAGGAAGGGGAGGGAGGTGTCAGAGATGGTCCAGGTAAATTTAAGGTCAGGGTGGAATGTGTTGGTGAAGTTGATGAATTGCTCAACCTCCTCGCGGGAGCACGAGGTGGCGCCAATGCAGTCATCAATGTAGCGGAGGAAGAGGTGGGGAGTGGTGCCAGTGTAGTTATGGAAGATCAACTGCTCTACGTAGCCAACAAAGAGACAGGCATAGCTGGAGCCCATACGTGTGCCCATGGCTACCCCTTTGGTCTGGAGGAAGTGGGAGGATTCAAAGGAGAAATTGTTAAGGGTGAGGACCAGTTCGGCCAAACGAATGAGAGTGTCGGTGGAAGGGTACTGTTGGGGATGTCTGGAGAGGAAAAAACGGAGGGCTTGGAGGCCCTGATCATGGCAGATGGAGGTGTAGAAGGATTGGATATCCATGGTGAAGATGAGGCGTTGGGGGCCGGGGAAACGGAAGTCTTGGAGGAGGTGGAGGGCGTGGGTGGTGTCTCGAACGTATGTGGGGAGTTCCTGGACTAGGGGGGATAGGACAGTGTTGAGGAAGGTAGAGATGAGTTCAGTGGGGTAGGAGCATGCTGAGACAATGGGTCGGCTAGGGTGGTCAGGCTTGTGGATCTTGGGAAGGAGGTAGAACCAGACAGTGCGGGGTTCCCGGACTCTGAGGTTGGAAGCTGTGGGTGGGAGATGTCCTGAGGTGATGAGGTTCTGTATGGTCTGGGAGATGATAGTTTGGTGATGGGGGGTGGGGTCATGGTCGAGGGGGCAGTAGGAAGAGGTGTCCTCGAGTTGGCGTTTGGCTTCAGCGGTGTAGAGGTCAGTGCGCCAGACTACCACTGCGCCCCCTTTATCCGCTGGCTTGATGGTGAGGTTGGGATTGGAGCAGAGGGATTGGAGGGCTGCGCGTTGTGAGGGTGAGAGGTTGGAGTGGGCGAGGGGGGTAGATAGTTTGAGGCAGTTAATGTCCCGGCATCAGTTGGAAATGAAGAGGTCGAGGGCAGGTAATAGGCCAGCGCAGGGTGTCCAGGTGGATGCAGTGTGTTGGAGGTGGGTGAAGGGGTCCTCGGAAAGTGGGCGGGGGTCCTGATTGTGAAAGTAAGCTCGGAGGCGGAGGCGGCGGAAGAATTGTTCGACGTCACAGCGTGTATTAAATTCATTGATGCGTGGACGGAGGGGGATGAAGGTGAGTCCTTTGCTGAGGACTGATCGTTCGTCCTCAGTGAGGGGGAGGTCTGGAGGGATGGTGAAAACTCGGCAGGGCTGGGAGCTGGGATCTGGTATGGGTGTAGAGCTGGGAGTGGGGGCGGAACCTGTAACTGGAGTGGGTGTGATGGTGGGGGGAATGGGGGTGGAGTCATGAGCATGGATAGTGTTCCCCTCGGGGTTCTGTGGGATGGGGATAGTGACAGAGGGGTCTGTGGGGGGCATGTCAGCAGAATGCAGGTGAGTGGTGCTGGTGAGGACGGAGGTGGTGGTGACCACAGCAGTAGGGGTGGCTGAAGTCACTGAGCATGTGGCATCAGCGATGATGTGAGGGGCGGACGTGATGTCACGTGTGATGCATTAGGAATTGTGAGGGTTGGAAGTGGTTGTGGGAGTGGCCATGATGGGGGCGGAAGTGACATCATCAATCAGCGTGGGGGTAGCAGCTGCATTAGCCGCATGGCTAATGACGTTTGAGTAGATTCCGAGGCCAGGGGAATCTTCTGGAATGTTTGAGGAGCGCTGGTTATGGAGGTGGGTAGATAAAAGTTTGTTGTACTTACAGTTTTTGATGTTTGAGATGGAATTGAAATACTGTTTGTTGAGAGTATGAATTCTCCTGAGGATGTAGTACAGAGTGGGTCCTTTGCAATTCTGAGAGAGTGTGGCCCTCAGCTGAGGCAGGGCTGACTGTAGAGACGTTAGGTGCCGGCGCATTGCTGCAAGCGTGGAGCGAAGGATCTTGAAGGAGAACTGTTGCTGGTGTTTTTGAATCTGTAGTCTGTACTGTTTGTCCTGTTCGGGTCCGAACTCTGCTGGTTTAAAGGTGGTCCGGGGTCCGTGTGGGATGAATGGATGTGTCTACCAGATTGTCAGAAGCAATTCCAATACAGAGTATCAAGGCAAAAAGTGTGGTAGAGGGGTTAGTAGCTTTCTTCACACGGTATGGGCTACCCAGAGAGATTCAGTCAGACCAAGGGTCAGATTTTACTGCTAGGCTGTTTAAGGAGGTTATGGATAGCTTGGGTATACAGCACTTTAAATCCAGTGCGTATCATCCTGACTCCCAGGGAGCTTTAGAAAGGTGGCATCAGATTTTGAAAACCATTTTGAGAGCGTACTGTCAGGATTACCCGAATGACTGGGATAATGGTATCCCATTCGTATTGTTTGACATTAGAGATGCCCCAAACAAATCTACTCAGTTCACTCTCTTTCAGTTAATATTCATTCATGAAGTGAGAGGCCCTTTGAAATTTATTAAAGAAAAATTGACAGGACCAAAGTCAGAGATCTCACACTTAGATTATGCATCAGAGGTGAGGAAGAGATTAAATAGAGTAGGTGAGTTAGCTAAGCAGCACCTAAAGAGGGCACAGTATAGAATGAAGCAGGTGACAGATAAAAGCTCTGAGACTTGGACGTTTTCCCAAGGGGATGACATGTTAATACTATTACCAGTGATAGGAGAACCTTAGATTACTTACAGTGTGGAAACAGGCCCTTCGGCCCAACAAGTCCACACTGACCCGCCGAAGCGCAACCCACCCAGACCCATTCCCCTACATTTACCTCTTCACCTAACACTACGGGCAATTTAGCATGGCCAATTCACCTAACCTGCACATTTTTGGATTGTGGGAGGAAACCGGAGCACCCGGAGGAAACCCACGCAGACACGGGGAGAATGTGCAAACTCCACACAGAGAGTCGCCAGAGGCGGGAATTGAACCCGGGTCTCTGGCGCTGTGAGGCAGCAGTGTTAACCACTGTGCCACCGTGCCGCCCATAAGATTAGATTACATTACAGTGTGGAAACAGGCCCTTCGGCCCAACAAGTCCACACCCACCCGCAACCCACCCATACCCCTACCTTTACTCCTTACCTAACACTACGGGCAATTTAGCATGACCTGCACATCTTTGGACTGTGGGAGGAAACCGGAGCACCCGGAGGAAACCCACGCAGACACAGGGAGAACGTGCAAACTCCACACAGTCAGTCGCCTTCAAAGCCAGGTTTAGTGGTCCTATCAAATTGCGAAAAAGTTGAGTGATGTAAACTATCTAGTAAAGATGGAAAAAAAAAGTATCGAGTATGTCATTTGATCATGTTGAAACCGTATTATACAAGAGAGAAAGAATTGGAGAAACAGGTGTTAGTTACTGCCCCACAGAATGAGGAATCAAATCCAGATGATGTGGATTTTGATGTGCCTCAAAACAGATTTAATAATGAAGAAGTCCTTGAAGAGTGCTATAGGTTAGAAAGCTATCTGTCTCAGGAGCCTAGAACAAAGTTGAAAGATTTGTTACTGCAGTATAAGGACAAATGTAAGACTCAGATGGCGAGGACCAATGCTATTGTACATGAAGTAGACATTGGGACTGCTGCTCTAATAAAACAACACCCGTATCGGCCTAATCCTTTCAAAGTCAGACAGGTCCAGATGGAGGTGGAGGCCATGCTCGACAAGGACATCATCGAACCAAGCCAGAGCGAGTGGAGTTTGTCAATCATCTTAGTTCCCAAACCAGACAGAACTCAGAGATTCTGTGTGGATTAGTGGAAGATCAATGCCTTTACAAAATTGGACTCATATCCAATTTCGAGATTTGGGGACTGCACCGAGAAAGTCGGACAACCCAGTTACATCACCAAGTTGGACTTAATACGTGGTTACTGGCGGATACCTTTATCAGAGTCAGAGAAAGAAATTTCTGCATTTGTAACCCCAAAACGGGCTATATCAGTTTAAAGTGATGCCCTTTGGAATGAAGAATGCATCTGCCAAATTCCAAAAACTCATTAACATTGTTGTGGCTGGGTTAACAACTTGTGCAGTGTATTTGGACGATGTAGTAAATCCTGGAAAGATCACATGGTACAGTTGGCAGAGTTCTTTGAATGACTACGAGAAGCAAAACTGGTGATTAAGTTAAATAAAATTGAATTCGCGAAAGCAGAGGTGACGTTCTTGGGACATAACATTAGCCATGAAAGGTTGACCCCACAGAAAGCAAAGATGAAGGCCATCGAGGAATTTCCACAACCAACCTCGAGGAAAGAGGTGCTTCAAATCTTAGGACTCAGTGGATTCTATTGAAAGTTTGTTTAAACTTCAGCAGTGTAGTGGCACCGTTAACCAATTCGCTGAAGAAGAACACAAAGTTTCAGTGGACAGAACAATGCCAGGAGAAAGTGAGGACTGCAGATGCTGGAGATCAGAGCTGAAAAATGTGTTGCTGGAAAAGCGCAGCAGGTCAGGCAGCATCCAAGGAGCAGGAGAATCGAAGTTTCGGGCATAAGCCCTTCTTCAGGAACAATGCCAGAAGGCATTTGACCATTTGAAAGCCATATTAACCACCAAAACATTTTTACCTACACTTTTCAAAACCTTTTTAAAGTCACCATCAATCCTAGTGACATTGGAGTTGGAGCTGTACTCCAACAGGAAGATGAGGATGGGATTGGACTGCCAGTTGGTTACTTTTCAAAGAAGATCAAATTCCACCAGATGACATACTCCACAATCAAAAAGGAACTATTGAGTTTGGTACTGGCCTTACAACCTTTTAATGTGTATGTCATGAACAATGAGTCATAATCCGCTTACATTCTTAGAACGCTTTACAGACAAAAATATGAGACTATTTCTATGGAGTCTTATGTTATAGACTTTTAATTTAAAAGTCATACCTGTTGAGGGTAATTGCAGATGTATTATCACAGATTTAACTGATAATTTGTATTATTTCATGTTTTATATATATAGATATATGGGAAGAAGTTAAAGTGAACTTATATTAACGTTATCTGTATCTTAGGGTAATGTATTTCAAGAATAGAGGTAAAAATGAAGCCATCTTTTCATTATGATGGTTTATTTTTTCTTAAGGGAGTGATGTAATGAAGATGTGGGTTTACTGTACCTTTAAGAGAGTTAGAAGCTTGAAGAAATATGTGACAGCACCAAGTGTTCTCAATAAGGTAACAATGTAAGACTGGGTCGAAAGCTAGATGAGCTAGGTTGCCAGGAAATGACAAAACAGACTCGAATTAGGCCAACAGTTTAAATTTTACCCCCAAAAATATACCAAACTCTAATCCAGTTTGAATTTAGTATATTGACAATTTTAAAAGCCAATGACACAATCTGATGCTTTGGGGTATAAGACTGGGGAGGGTGTAAGACCGGGAAAATTTGAACAGTTGAGAGGAGAACTGCCAAGCCACCAGCCTGTAAAGACTGCCTGAAAAATAGCTCTCTTAAAGGTACGTTTATCGATCAGTAATCTGTGAAGCAGAATCCCCAAGAAGATCAAAAGAAGATACAAATTCAGAGAAAACTGAAACCTGCCTGGTTTTGAGATAAGAAGTTTTTGTTTTGTAAATCTTAATTGTGAGTTTTATCGGGTTAGTATTGTGGAAGGGGAAGGTAGAACATTGATTAGAGGAAGGAGTTGTGAGTAGTTGTTATTTAATTATTCTCTGTTATACTTTAGGAAATAAAGTTAATTTTTCCTTTAAATACTTCTTGGTCTATCAAATTTTCACAGATTGCTGCACGGGATAAATCTTTTCTGTGTTGCTGGTTTTAAATAAGCAGGAGGGTTTACCCCGTGTCATAACATTGTCACATTCTATGAATGAATAAACAAATGTATTCAGTGGGGAACTTTTAGGATTTTGGACTGTCACAGATATATTGACTGAAGGATTCTAAACAATTCCCATGGCACTTGATTTACAAGGTCACAAGTGGATTAAAAAGTAGAAGTCATTTGATCCATCCTAATTCATCAGTCCAGAAAAACCATAAAGTTCTCTCATTGCAGCATTCAATTCATTTTTAAAATTTCTTTTTTGTTTAATTACACTTTTCATACTAAATACAACACTTTTTATTAAATGTAGGACTGATTTTTTCCATTCTTTGACAAAGTGGTTGATGGAGTGAGATTCATGGCAGCCATGGTCTTCTCTCACAATCTTCTGCTCCTTGTCTCATTAATGATGCAGCTGGCCCCTTTGGTGCCCATCCTGTGGAATCATGGAACTGCTCACCACTACCAAAACCATTGTGCTGTTTATGCTGCTACATTAAATTCCAGTTGCACACCATTTCAGACACTGCAAGCCAGAACTGTTGTCCACACTGTGCTCGTGTTCTATTATCCCCAAGGAAATGGCTGAGAAAGGCCAAATTGTCTCTTGGTTCATGCACAAGAACCTAGAGGTGCTTAGGGATGGGTATGGTGGAAAAGAGAGCAATAGACCCTCCTGTGGATTGGCAAAGTATGTCATGCCACCAGTTTCAATCAGCCTGGACCAAGATAATGACCCAGATAAAGACCTATGGGGAGTAGGTAGGAAAGTGGACTTGAGACCAGGATAAGTTCAGCCACATTCATGTCAAATGTTGGACTGTGCTCGAAGGCTGAATTGTTTACTTCTGCTCTTAATTCCTATGTTCCAATGTTCTGGGTCAATGCAGTGTCTCTCATGAAACTTCACAACCCTGCAATGCAATGAGAGGGTTATTGACAATCCATGTTCTGCAAGAATAAGTGTCAGCAATTTCTCTCTGCTACCTCACATTCAGAGGACTTCCACTCACTTCAACTTTGTCGCTGCACATTCATCTTCCAAGGCACATGTCTTACAACTCTTTTTATTGCATGGCTTTCAACCACCTCTTGCTCCCAACCAAATCTTCTTTCCCTCTACACTACTTACCCACTCATTGGAGCCCTTTCACCATCTCTCTTACTCCTGCCTCATTATTACCTACTCTCCTATTCATTTCTATCATAATTAATCTCTCCCTTTGTCTGTTTGCTGGAAAAAATGCCAACTGTGGACCAATATTTTCACAGCACCCAAATTGCTATACCTGTAATCCTTGGATTGGTTGCACCTGACCTGCAGGACTAATCATATCCAACTCATTACACTGGTACCAGATGGGTACCTTGACAGACTGTGGTGCTACCCCTAAATGACTGTAAAATCCCTTGTCTCCACTAAGGACTGGTACCCTTTGGTTTTCACACAGGCCTTTAGCTTAATGCACTTGCAGTGTGTTTGAAGGGTAACTTGTTGGCACATGCTATAGATGTGACATTAAAGCATCAAGGTACCATACAGCATCATGTACACTCCTTTGACTGTTCAGTGCTGTGAACTATGATAAACTGCCACCTCTTTCTACAGACTAACAAGCAATGCAAGCCACAGAGGCTGGCAACCTCCAGGTATGCACAATTTGTGGCAGTGCTATTGAAAGTAAATTATAAGCCACAAAGTGCAACCTGTGTAGATGCATGGGATGTTTTGTACGTTCCTGCATGTATTATGAGCTGGTAGAAGCATACAAGTCATAAATGTTCCTGAGCTCCAAAGTGAAGCCGTGAAGGGCAGAACTGGATTTGAGCTAGTCTGAGAGCAGGCATGATGTAAGGCTAGTGGTTTGGCAATGTCCACTTCAGAGGATGAAGCATGGAAGAAGAACATGCCATTGAGCAGGGACTCTATGGTGAAGTCCAGGAGAAGCAAGCAATAAGCAGAACCCAGCATGCAACTGCTTTGACTTTCATATTGGGAATTTGTACTATCTAGTTTCTCCGAAAGTCAGTGGAGAACTGGGAGCCACAGAGAAATAAAGCAGGTTTAGCTAACAAGGGATGCAAATGCATGGAAATAAGTTAGTCTCTGCTCACTAGTAAAATTCTAAAATCACTATTTAAACCTTAAGTGGAAAATTGGATTTTTTTCCTTGACGTTGAGAATCTGATTTTTCCATTTTTGCCCTATTTTCCCAACTTTTTTGCCATTGCCTATTCCACTAAGTAGAGTGGATGATTTTGCCCATAATATTATATCAATATCTGTCTACAAATGCAATTAAAATCTCTCTGCATTCACTTATTGACAACTTTTGCATTATAAATTCAAATCTAGGAAGTTTACATCAGATTGGAAAACAGCAAATCTGACTCCTCTATTCAAGAAAGGAAGTAGATAGGAAGCAGGAAATTAAAGGAAGCTTAACATTTAACAGAGGGAAATGCGAGAATCCATTATTAAGGAGGTTACAGTGGGGCACTTTAGAAAATCTCAACATAATCAAATAAACATGGTTTGACAAATGGAAATCATGCTTGATTAACTAAACGAAGTTCTTTGATGAATTTGAAAACTGAGTGGACAAAGGGAAACCTGAGGATGTACTATACTTAGATTTCTAGAAGGCACTTGACAAGGTGCTGCATCAAAGGATAGTATGTAAAACAAGTGTTCATGGTGTCGGGATAACATGTTAGCATTGACAGATAATTTGGTAAACCTATGGAAACAGGGAATGGACACAAATGGGTCATTTTCAGCTTGGCAAGATGTGATGAATGGAATGCTATAGGAATCAATACTAAAACTTTAATATTTACAATTTATGGTGGTTAAAATTTCTTATGATAGATAGGGAATAAAGATATTACAAAGATAGATAGGGAACTACGTTGGGGAGAGGACTTCCAACGCCACCATGGCCGGTGCATGGCAGTGACTTCTGGAACCAGAAATCAATGCTGTGATTGGCATGCTGATGCTGATCATGTACATAGGGCATCAGAATGACTGCACAAACACACAACTTATGAGGAACTTCAGACATAAGGAGTCTGCAAAGGAATTTAGATAGGTTAAGTGAAAATTTGCCAAATGTAGTTAAATATGGGAACTTTGGCAGGAAGAATAGAAAAACTGCATATTATTTAAAAGGAGAGAAATTGCAAAGCTCTGAGGCACAGAGGGACCTGGTACTGCATCACAAAACATTGGTATGCATGTAGAGCAAGTGATTAGGAAGTCAAATAAATTTTATTGCAAGAAAATTTGAAAATAATTTTAGAGATGTTTTCATACAATTGTATGGAGAGTTTTAGGGTCCCTTCTGGAGTATTCTGTATAGTTTGATCTCTTTAATAAAGGATGTGCCTGCATTATAATATGTGGATTGGAGGTGTGCCATTTTATGAGGAAAGGTTTTACAGGCTGGGCCTGCATCCATTGGAGTTTAGAAGAGTAGGAATGTTGAAACATATGAGATCTTGAGGTGCCTTGACACAATGGATGTTTAAAGAATGTTTTTCCTTGAGGAAGAGACTCTCAGGATCTAAGATTAAAGAGTTGTACATTTAAGGCAGAGATGAAGTTTTTTTTTCTCTCACAGAACCACGGGTCGTTGGGACTCTCTGCCTCAGAGAATAGTGGAGGCTGAGTCATTGAATATATTTTTAAGGGAGGTAGATGAATTCTTAGAGTAGAAAGTGAGGTCTGCAGATGCTGGAGATCAGAGCTGAAAATGTGTTGCTGGAGAAGCGCAGCAGGTCAGGCAGCATCCAGGGAACAGGAGAATCCGCCTCCAACCTTATAGTCCCACAACCCGCACCACCCGCTTCTACCTCCTGCCCAAAATCCACAAACCTGACTGCCCCGGCCGACCCATTGTCTCCGCCTGCTCCTGCCCCACCGAACTCATCTCCGCATACCTTGACACCGTCCTGTCCCCCTTTGTCCAAGAACTCCCCACCTACGTTCGGGACACCACCCATGCCCTCCACCTGCTCCATGATTTTCGCTTCCCCGGTCCCCAACGCCTTATTTTCACCATGGACATCCAGTCCCTGTACACCTCCGTCCCCCATCACGAAGGACTCAAAGCCCTCCGCTTCTTCCTTTCCCGCCGTACCGATCAGTACCCTTCCACTGACCCTCTCCTTCGACTGACTGAACTGGTCCTCACCCTGAACAACTTCTCTTTCCAATCCTCCCACTTCCTCCAAACGAAAGGAGTAGCCATGGGCACCCGCATGGGCCCCAGCTATGCCTGCCTCTTCGTAGGATATGTGGAACAATCCATCTTCCGCAACTACATTGGCCCCACCCCCCACCTTTTCCTCCGCTACATCGATGACTGTATCGGCGCCGCCTCGTGCTCCCACGAGGAGGTTGAACAGTTCATCCACTTCACCAACACCTTCCACCCTGACCTCAAATTCACCTGGACAGTCTCAGATTCCTCCCTCCCTTTCCTCGACCTTTCTATTTCTATCTCAGGCAACCGAATCAACACGGACATCTACTACAAACCGACCGACTCCCACAGCTACCTGGACTTCACCTCCTCCTACCCTGCCCCCTGTAAAAATGCCATCCCATTCTCCCAATTCCTTCGACTCCGCTGCATCTGCTCCCAGGAGGACCAGTTCCAAAAACGTACAACCCAGATAGCCTCCTTCTTCAAGGACCGCAATTTCCCCCCCGACGTGGTCAACGATGCCCTCCACCGCATCTCTTCCACTTCCCGCTCCTCCGCCCTTGAGCCCCGCCCCTCCAACCGCCACCAGGACAGAACCCCACTGGTCCTCACCTACCACCCCACCAATCTCCATGTACAGGGCATCATCCGCCGTCATTTCCGCCACCTCCAAACGGACCCCACCACCGAGGATATATTTCCCTCCCCTCCCCTATCAGCATTCCGTAAAGACCACTCCCTCCGTGACTCCCTCGTCAGATCCACACACCCCCCACCAACCCAACCTCCACTCCCGGCACCTTCCCCTGCAACCGCAGGAGGTGCAAGACTTGCGCCCACACCTCCCCCCTCACCTCCCTCCAAGGCCCCAAAGGAAACTTCCATATCCGCCACAGATTCACCTGCACCTCCACACACATCATCTATTGCATCCTCTGCACCCGATGTGGCCTCCTCTATATTGGGGAGACAGGCCGCCTACTTGCGGAGCATTTCAGAGAACACCTCTGGGACACCCGGACCAACCAACCCAACCACCCTGTGGCTCAACACTTCAACTCCCTCTCCCACTCCGCCAAGGATATGCAGGTCTTTGGACTCCTCCATCGCCAGACCACAACAACACGACGGTTGGAGGAAGAGCGCCTCATCTTCCGCCTAGGAACCCTCCAACCACAAGGGATGAACTCGGATTTCACCAGTTTCCTCATTTCCCCTCCCCCCACCTTGTCTCAGTCAAATCCATCGAATTCAGCACCGCCTTCCTAACCTGCAATCTTCTTCCTGACCTCTCCGCCCCCACCCCAGTCTGACCTATCACCCTCACCTTGACCTCTTTCCACCTATCACATTTCCGACGCTCCTCCCCTAAGTCCCTCCTCCCTACCTTTTATCTTAGCCTGCTGGACAAACTTTCCTCATTCCTGAAGAAGGGCTTATGCCCGAAACGTCGATTCTCCTGTTCCCTGGATGCTGCCTGACCTGCTGCGCTTCTCCAGCAACACATTTTCAGCAGTAGATGAATCCTTAACCAACAAGAGAACTAAAGCATTTTATGGGTAGGTTAAAAAATGGATGAGACCACATTGAGATCAGCCAAGATCTTATTAAATAGTAGAACTGACTCAAAATGTCTTATTGACCTTGTCCTAATCTTAATTCTTATGTTTGTATATTTATTCTAACCATATCTTGTAAACCTTTACAGAGTTTGTCTTCTTCTTCCTCTGATCTACTACTGTGAATATTCCATTAATCTTTCATGCACATAAAAGAAATATGAATTAAGAAGGAAACTGGGAGAAAGATATGTCTGTGAGCATTTGCATCCAAATGTAAACTTACAGTTGTTTACCTGAAATTTCCACAGATCCCTGGAAGGAAATTGGGGAAACAATCTCTTCACATATTCCACATTTCCAGGAGAGCCAGAGAGTGCGAGACATTGCTGCCCATGGTCGACATCAACTTGTCCATGGAGGCAGCCAGACACTCAAGTACCATGGAAACATGATACAAATTGAATTGCTACAAATAGAATTATACTCCAAAATGGAACATTTTGCTTTCTTTCCAAGGGAAAGGATTAAAGAGTTAAAAAGCTTTTAATAAAACTATACTAGGCTGCAGCTGGAATACTGTGAACAGTTGGGCCCCTTATCTTAGGAAAGATATACTTGCATTGGAGGCAGTCCAGAGAAAGTTCATGACGCTAATACCAGGTATGGAGGTATTACCTTATGAAGAAAGGTTGAGTGGATTGGGCCTGTACTCATTGGAATTGAGAAGATTGAGAGGTGAACGTTTTGAAGCAAACAACATTCTTAGGGACTTGTCAGGGTAAACACAGAGAGGTTGTTTCACTTCGTGGGAAAATTCAAGACCAGAGGGCATAATCTCACAATGAAGTGTCACACATTTAAAATAGAAATAAAGAGGAGAGTAGTGAATCGTGGAATTATGTACTGAGGACATTGAGGCTCGTTTGATAAGTATATTCAAGACTAAAATAGACAGATTTTTAATCAATAAGGGAAACAAGGGTTATGGGAAAAAAGGCAGGAAAGTGGATTCGATGACTATCAGATCAGCCATAATCTGAATAGCAGGGCAGACTCAGATTCTTCTTTTCTTTGGGGAACTTTTGGTCCAGAGCTTCCTGTTTCCAGTGTCAACCTTTTAGCATTCTGACCATGTTTGAGTTGAACAACCTACCCTTCAGCACCAGCCAGAAATGGCACTTTTAGCATCTTTTAACGACCTACTTTTTGTATATTGAAAATACGTATGTTAATAATATGTTTCTGTAACTCTTATATCCAAGAATATAGCGGACAACCAAGACGAGTCTACCATCACTGTTATGGACTTCATTAGCAAGTGCATTGAGAACTGTGTGTTAAAGAAGTCAATCCATGTGTTCTCCAGCTGGAAACCTTGGATGAACTGGAAATTCACTGCCTACTGAAGACCAACCATGCAGCATTCAAGTTGGATGAGCCAGTCCTATACAGAAAATCCAGATATAACCTCCACAAAGCCATCAGAGATGCTAAGAGACAGTACCGGACCAAGATAAATGGCCCAAAGCTATCATATGGACACCCACCTGTGGCAAGGCCTATACAACATAACAGGATACAGAATGAAGCAGAGCAACATAGTGGACAAAAACAGATCTCTCCCTTACGTGCTCAATGCTTTCTATGCTCGGTTCGAGCAGAATGCCAGTGGCATGGTGTCACCTGCCCCGACAGTGTCGGACACACCTGTTCCCTCCATCACTTCTGCAGATGCCAGATCATTTTTCCTGAGAGTCAACCCAAGGAAACCGATGGGCTTAGACGGAGATCCCAGTCGTGCACTTAGATCCTGTTCGGACCAGCTGCCAAAGGTTTTCCCTGACATTTTCAACCTCTCCTTGCTACAATCTGAAGTGCCCACTTGCTTTAAGAAGACACCCATCATTCCAGTATCAAAGAAAACACATACTATGTGCCTTATTGACTACTATTCAGTGGCTCTGACCTCCATAATCATGAAGTGCTTTGAGAGACTGGTCATGGCCCACATCAACTTTAGGCTCCCAGCCTACCTTGCTCTCCTACAATTTGCCTACCGGCAAAACAGTTCCACAGCAGACACCATTTCCCTAGCCCTACACTCATCTCTGGAACATCTAGAAATAAGAACATCTACATCAGACTCCTACTCATTGACTACTGCTCCACCTTCAACACCATTATCCCCTACAGATTGATCTCAAAAATCTGAAAAACGAGGTCTCGGCTCCACCCTTTGCAACTGGATCCTCGGCTTCCTGACCCACAGACCATAATCAGTGAAGATAGACAACTGCACCTCCTCCATGATAACCCTCAACACTGGCACACTCCAAGGATGCCTTCTCAGCTCCATACTGTACTCCCTGTACACTCACCACTGTGTAGCCAAATTCCGTACAAATGCCATATACAAGTTTGTCCTGGACCTCCCAAATGCAATGGTCAATAAGGCACAACAACATCTCTTCTTCCTCAAGTGGCTTAGGAAATTCAGCATATCCAGAAGGACCTTCACTAACATCTGCCGATAGAGTCATAGAGATGTACAGATGGAAATAGTTCCCCGGTCGAACTCGTCCATGCCAGCTGGACATCCCACCTGTAAGCACCCGGCCCATATCCCTCTAAATTCTTCTTATTCATATAACCATCCAGATGCCTTTTAAATGTTGTAATTATACTAGCCTCCACCACTTCCTCTGGCAGTTCATTCCATACACGTTCCACCCTCTGAGTGAAAAGGTTGCCTCTTAAGTCTCTTTTATATCTTTCCCCTCTCACCCTAAACCTATGCCCTCTAGCTCTGGATTCCCCCACTCCAGGGAAAAGACTTTGTCTATTTATCCTATCGGTGTCCCTCATGATTTTATAAACCTCTATAAGGTCACCCCTCAGCCTCCGATGATCCGGGGAAAATAGCCCTAGCCTATTCAATCTCTCCCTATAGCTCAAATCCTCTAACCCTGGCAACATCATTGTAAATCTTTTCAGAACCCTTTCAACTTTCGCAGCATCTTTCCGTTAGGAAGGAGACCAGAATTGCACGCAATATTCCAACAGTGGCCGAACCAATGTCCTGTACAGCTGCAACATGACTTCCCAACTCCTTTACTCAATACTCTGACCAATAAAGGAAAGCATACCAAATGCCTTCTTCACTATCCTATCTAACTCTGACTCCACTTTCAAGGAGCTATGAACTTGCACTCCAAAGTCTTTTTGTTCAGCAACACTCCCTAGGACCTTACCATTAAGTGTATAAGTCCTGCTAAGATTTGCTTTCCCAAAATGCAGCACCTCGCATTTATCTGAATTAAACTCCATCTGCCACTCTTCAGCCCATTGGCCCATCTGATCAAGATCCTGTTGCAATCTGAGGTAACCCTCTTCGCTGTCCACTACACCTCCAATTTTGGTGTCATCCGTAAACTTACTAACTATACCTCATAAGCTCACATCCAAATCATTTATGAAAAATAGTGTACTCAGCACTGATCCTTGTGGCACTCCACTGGTCACAGGCCTCCAGTCTGAGAAACAACCCTCCACCACCACCCTCTGTCTTCTACCTTTAAGCCAGTTCTGTATCCAAATGGCGAGTTCTCTATGTATTCCATGAGATCTAACCTTGCTCACCAGTCTCCCATGGGGAACCTTGTCAAACTCCTTACTGAAGTCCATATAGATCACATCTACCACTCTGCCCTCATCAATCCTCTTTGTTACTTCTTCAAAAAACTCAATCAAGTTTGTGAGACATGATTTCCCACGCATAAAGCCATATCGACTCTCCCTAATCAGTCCTTGCCTTTCCAAATACATGCATATCCTGTCCCTCAGGATTCCCTCCAACAACTTGCCCACCAACGACGTCAGGCTCACTGGTCTATAGTTCCCTGGCTTGTCTTTACCACCTTTCTTAAACAGCGGCACCACATTAGCCAACCTCCAATCTTCCGGCACCTCACCTGTGACTATCGATGACACAAATCTCAGTAAGAGGCCCAGCAATCACTTCTCTAGCTTCCTACAGAGGTCTAGGGTACACCTGATCAGGTCCTGGGGTTTTATCCACTTTTATGCATGTCAAGACATCCAGCACTTCCTCCTCTGTAATCTGGACATTTTTCAAGATGTCACCAACTTTTTCCCTGCATTCTATATCTTCCACGTCCTTTTCCACAGTAAGTACTGATGCAAAGTACACATTTACTATCTGCCCTATCTCCTGTGGCACAACACAAAGGCCACCTTGCTGATCTTTGAGGAGCCCTATTCTCACCCTAGTTACCCTTTTGTCCTTAATGCATTTGTAAAAACTCTTTGGATTCTTCTTATTTCTATTTGCCAATGCTATCTCATGTCCCCTTTTTGCCCTTCTGATTTCTCTCTTAAGTATACTCCTACTACCTTTATACTCTTCTAAGGATTCACACGATCTATCCTGTCTATATTTGACATATGCTTCCTTCCTTTTCTTAACCAAACCCTCAATTTCTTTAGTCATCCAGCATTCCCTATACCTACCAGTCTTTCCTTTCACCCTAACAGGAATATACTTTCTCTGGATTCTCATTGTCTCATTTCTGAAATCTTCCCATTTTCCAGCCATCCTTACCAACCTTCTTAAACAGTGGCACCACGTTAGCCAACCTCCAGTCTTCCGGCACCTCACCTGTGGCTATCGATGATACAAATATCTCAGCAAGAGGCCCAGCAATCACTTTTCTAGCTTCCCACAGAGTTCTAGGGTACACCTAATACCATCAAATTTGGCCCTCCTCCAATTTAGAACTTCACCAGAAGGCGTTGACCTTTCCTGGTAGATGGATTCTATACATCTATACAGCATCTTCACTTTAGATGCACCATAGAAAGCATTCTATCTGGATACACTTAGTCGAATCTCAGATAGTGATGAAACAAACTGCATATGGAAGGTGGAATACCTGGAAAAATGGTGCACTGAGAACAACCTAGCGCTCAATGCCTGTAAAACCAGGGAACTCATTATTGACGTTCGGTGGGATATTACTCATGCCCCTACACATTAACAGCACAGAGGTGGAACGAATGGAGGATGTCAAGCTCCTGGGAGTTCTGATCCACAACAAGCTTTCTTGGACTCTTCATGTGGACACACTGGTGACAAAGGAAATTTGGTACGTTGGCGAATACCCTTGCCAACGTTTATAGGTGCACCATCTAGAGCATTCTGTCTGGATGTATCACTACCTGGTATGGAACTGTACCATTCAAGATCAGAGACGTTTACAGAGAGTGGTGAACTCGGCTCAGACAATCACAAAGGCCAACCTCCCATCTACAGAATTCATCTACCAGGTCCACTGTCAAGGAAAGGGTACCAGCATTCTCAAAGATCCATCTCACCCTGACAGTGTTTTTCTACAACCTCTACCAATGGGGATAAGGTACAGAAGCCTGAACACATGCACCAGCTCATTTCGAAACAGTTCTACCCTACTGTTGTTAGAATACTGAATGGACTCACAAACTCTTAACATTTGCCTGTACCTGTAGTTTTGTTTACCTATTACTTACTTATCTATGCTACTTAACTATGTGATCTGCCTGTATTGCTCACAAGACAAAGCTTTTCACAGTGCTTCGGTACATGTGACAATAAATTCAATTCAAATTCAAATTCAACGTAATGAACCGATACAACAACTGCTCTTCCCAGGACCATAAGAAACTGCAGAAAGTTGTGTGCACAGTCCAGATCATTACAGAAGCCAAAACCTCCCATCTATGGACTCCGCTTACACTTCTTTTTGCCTTGGAAAGGCTGCCAACATCATCAAAGACCTCTCCCACCCCAGTAATTCTCTCTTCCAACCTCTTCCATCAGGCAGAAGATACAGAAGCTTGAACATATGCACTAACAGGTTCAAGAACAGCCTTCTGTTATTAGACTGCTGAATGGGCCTAACTTCAAATAATGTTGATGTTGCTAACGCTGAGCTTGCTTTGCTCACCTCCTGTGAAGCCATAACCTTGTATGCCTTACTCTGTCTAAGCACCCAATGATCTGCCTACTCGCAAATCAAAGCTTTTCACTCTACTTAGGTACAGTGAAATAAACCAATACTACAGTAAATCAGATCAAAACAAATATTAGCAGTCCTATATTGACACTCAGAAGATAGGATGGAATAACTGCACTGGCATGAGTTTTAAATCTCCTAACTCATATTTACAGGGAGAAGGCGGGAAAGTGGAGTTGAGGATTATCAGATCAGCCATAATCTCATTGAATGGCAGAGCAGAGTTGAATGCCCTCTTTCAGCTCCTATCTTATGTTACTGGAGAACTGTAATGCAAAGATCAGGATAATATATTGTATAATAGTGTGCAACTAGAAAAGTTTATTAGAATTGCAGACAATAGTCATTATTAGATGAGGTAGAACCAGAGAGAGTTGCAGCAGACTCAAAGTTAATAGCCTCTTCAGTATACGGCTGATCCTTGATACCCAGACCTCATAGTGGGCAACATTATGAGGACAGAGCAACTACCTACGGAGGTCGATGGTGTCAGCTCTGACCAGAACTCGTCGGCTAAATTGACGAGGGTCTATGGTCAAACTACATCGGAATGCAGGATCTGTGACCGCATATGTCTTGCAGAATAAGCAATGAGACAGTCAGGTTTTGCTATCAGTGCATCACAGAGTTTGTTCGGCAATAAATATACGGTCAAGCATTCCTTCAATACACAAGCAGTAAAACAAAACAGATTCAGTCTTTCATTGGCTGCACATCCTGCACTGGCAATAAGCCATTTCCCAGTATAACCACTCCGGACTGAATGGCCTCCTTTGCTTTGTCAGCTGCGTTGAGACTGTGGGGACGGAAAGCTGACTAGTTTGGCCTCGCTGACCTGACCCCTCTTGCTCCGGTGGGTGCGTGCCTGTGACTTGCCAGACACATGAAAAATGTGAAGGGAATTTCGATACAAATTCGCAGATTGCCTCCGTTTTCCAGAGGACTGGGGGTGGGCGGGGTTGGGGGCGTGTTTTTTTTTGTTTGTTTTCTGGGAGTTTAGGTCTGATTGACGGCTTCGGGGCTGAGCTGTCCGGAATATTCATTCCCCCGCCTCGCAGACTCGCTCTGCTCCTCGGAATGTGTGCTGAATATTTCCTGTCAGGCAGAGCGGTACAGTGAGACACTCGGGGATTGACTGTGTTGTGTGTGCGTGCGGGAGAAAGACTCAAAATCCAGTCTCTGTTGGAGGGAAGTTCTTTTCTAAGATTGAACCTTTTCGGACTTCAGGGAGGATCCGCGCGGAAGATGTAAGTACTGGCTGAAATAGAATGGCACTTTAGGAGTTTCACAAATTAAGTCCTTATTTTTTAAAACATATAATTATTAGGGCAAACAATTATGGATACATAGCTTTTAAATTTATTTTTCCCAGTTAGTTTATAAAAGAGTTCCACGGGATTATGGTTTTCCAAAACAATCGTGAAGACCAGTTTTGATTGTTTAGTGGCGTTTCACGTCCTCTTATTGATTAAAAAGTTGTTTAAGGATCTAGTTCATTAAACAATTCCCCGCTGTTTAAGGTGGTTGCCAAGCTCAGATTCCAGACACATTTGACGCCGACAACGCTTTCTTCAGAGCAGGCTTCCTCCAACTGGACTATCCCGACAGACGTTCAAATGGCAACTTTTGTTAAAAAAAAATCCGATTTAATAAACAGTTCTTTTTTAAACCTCTTGTTTCAATCAGGGTTTCCCAGAAGGGAGGAAGGCAGCATGAATAAGACGGCTTCAGAAGAGCTCAGCTGAAGTTCAATGGAATAATTATTACCGAGGAAAAAGAGTCTGCAGAGGGATCTGTGGCATTGCTAGGGGAGATGTCTTCAAGTCTAACTTGTGTCGGGATGCTGTGGGCTACGCTGTCCCTGCTGTGTGCTGCAGCCTCCTGCACCGGCTTCTTTATGCCCTACTGGCTGCTGGGCTCCCAACTCGACAAGCCGGTCAGTTTCGGCGTGTTCCGCCGCTGCACCTACCCGGTGCGCCAGGAGGGTCAGCTGCAGTCGGTGGTCATGGTGGAGCAGTGCGGCAGATACGCCTCTTTCCTGGGCATCCCCAGCCTGGCCTGGAAGATCTGTTCGGTGGTGACCGGGGTGGGATGCGGTCTCCTCCTGCTGGTGGCGCTCACCGCGCTCATGGGCTGCTGTGTTTCCGAGCTCATCTCCAGGACAGTGGGCAGGGTGGCTGGAGGCATTCAGTTCGTGGGAGGTAAGTGCCTTCAAGTGACACAGAGGACTGACTCTGCGTGTGTGTGTGTGTGTGTGTATGTGCGCAAAATGGGTCTCAGCAGGGGACCACCACTCATTTTCATCTACTGCTCCTTGAAAATAGCATCTACAGTTTAGTTAACTGTAGACTGTCACGCCGTACGTTTGTTGTGAGAGACATTAATCCTTACTATGAACATGCCCTCAGACATCAGATTGGAGTCAGAATAGTAGTTTCGTGAAATCCCATCTCCTATTTCCATATGCTTCAATATGACACATTATTGTTCATTTGCAATGACCATAATCATAAGCCTTGAAGAAAATGCAGGGCAGGTTAGACAGCATTCAGATGTAGAGATAGCTTTTGTTATTTACAGTTATCCTTGCTTTTATTGATGTACTTGATTCATTTATGTATGCTCTCCCTGCCTCAATGGACTAGTGGTGTGCTGTGTTTTGCTTCACAGAAAAGTGTTTTGCACCAGGAGGATTTGAGCAGCTAATCTGTGCTGATATTTCGGTGCAGTGCTGAGGGGCTGTTTACACTGTTAGAGGTGTTTTATTTTTGATGAGCCTCCAGGTATCCGATGAGGTCTGTGCAAAAGATCCTGTGTTACTATTCCAATAATAAGCAGCAGAGCTTTTGGGTCCTTTGTCAACAAATACCACTTAAGGGGGTTATCATCATAGAATCACAATGTTTACAGCAGAGAAGGAGCCTTTCAGTCAATCATGTCTGTTCCTGAGGGAACAATTCACCTAGTGCTCCTCCCCTGCCTTCTTTCCATAACTCTGTACATTCCTCCATTAAGGTTAATCAATTCCTTCTTGAATTCTGTGGTGGAACCTACCTCCAGCTTACTCCCAGGCAGTCCATTCTAGATCCTAACCACTGATGTGTTAAAAAGCTTCTCCACATATCATTATTACTTTTGCCAGTTACCTTAAATCTGTGCCATCTTGTTCACCAATTGGAATAGTTTATTTACCCTATCTATGCTGCCCATACCCATGTGACTTTGAAGACCTTTATAAATATGAGGAGAAAGTGAGGTCTGCAGATGCTGGAGATCAAAGTTGAAACTTTATTGCTGGAACAGCACAGCAGGTCAGGCAGCATCCAGGGAACAGGAGATTCGACGTTTCG
This sequence comes from Chiloscyllium plagiosum, assembly GCF_037043375.1. NCBI lineage: Eukaryota > Metazoa > Chordata > Chondrichthyes > Orectolobiformes > Hemiscylliidae > Chiloscyllium > Chiloscyllium plagiosum. The sequence continues at coordinate 102,571,294 of NW_028270144.1, read as the reverse complement.
GGCACAGGTCATTCCTGAAGAAGGGCCTGTGCCCGAAACGTCGAATCTCCTGTTCCCTGGATGCTGCCTGACCTGCTGTGCTGTTCCAGCAATAAAGTTTCAACCTTTATAAATATCCTCTCCATCTTCACTGCTCTGATGAAAATAATCCAAACTTCTCCAATCTAAGTACTGGAGGTTCCTCATTCCTGGAACCATTCCTGTGAATCGTTTTTACATCCTTTTTTGTGTCAGCTTATTGGTATTTGACTATCTTGAGGAAATTGGAAATGACAAAGTAATTCATTGGTTTTGAAGCACTTTGGGATGTCCTAAAGACATGTAAGCTATTTTATAAATGCAATATCAATTTTTCTCTGAATACATTGGGACTAACTTTACTGAAGAAAAAAATCTTAAAATCTAATCATTTCAGTCACATTTATGAAGACAGATGGTAAGCCTGCCAAAAAGTATTATAGGATATGAAACAGTATGGTAAACTGAATAATGGTTTTACTGAAATTGGTTTAATGAGATTCGGAATAATGAACCACAGAAGAACAGCGATTGACTGGGTTGGGAAGAAGCCAAACTGCTTATGTTGTACTCTCGAAACTTGATGATGCCAGATACAGGAAGCACTCTGATTCCTAAAGGATGGTAAAGCAATCACCTTGTATCTTCATTGCGTTTGAAAGCAATTGCTGTAAAAATCTGACTTGCATGAAAGCATAAATAAACATAATTGTAAAAGCAATAATGAAATAAGAAGAGTTATGCAAAACTGAAAACTCCTTTGTCGACATAAAAGCAGCTCATTCTGGATGCACCGTTATGTATAGTTGTGGACAGAATTACATGTGTATGTTCAGCTTGAATTCAGTTTAAATCTCACTATGGTTATGTGTAGTAGCTTAGAACCTGCATGAACATATGTAAGGTCATCGTGTGGAAGTCTGATGTAGCATTGCCAGTTACTCTTCTGATTTATATGTTTTCTTCCAAGTTTTTGCATTGGTGATTATGTCAAAGATTTTGGAAAAAGTCAGATGTACATTGTCATTGCTATTGATTCTCATTCCAAAATGCTAAGGAAGTGTTATCCTTGAGAGTTAAATGAAGGATTTAGTAAGCATGGTTACATAGCAGGTTCCCAGATAAAAATACAAGTGACAAATCTCCAAATAATCAGCTTCATGACAGAACCAGAAAGTGCTGAATAAACTCGGCAGATCTGGCAGCCTCTGTGCAGAGAGAAACAGAATTAACATTTTCATCTCTGAAACCAAAGGGGGCCGGAAAATGAAGGTTTTTATGCTGTTGGCAAAGTGAGATGAGGAGTGAGTGGACCAGCTGGTGAGGGTGCCCAGAGCAAAAACCAAAAGGAAAGAAATAGATAAGAATAGGTTCTACCTGTGAGTGTTAAAAATAGTAAATAGGTCAGCTCTGCAGAGGGGAATTCCATGCAAATGTGATATTGAGTGAAAGAGAATTGTGTAATTAAAGTGGAGGGTAGTATTCTTACTCTGAACTTGTTGAAGTTAATGTTGAATCTGGAACACTAAAGTGCGTGAGCATAAAATGAAGTGCTGATCCTCCAATTTGCATTGGGCTTTCATAGAATTCTGCTGCAATTGATTGATTTATTGTCACATGTATAGTGAAAGGCTTTGTTTGCAAGCAGTACAGACAGATCATAGTAAGCAAGGATGTACAGATTAAAGAAACTTAGACAGAGGCATACAGGTTACATGCACAAGGTATGCAAGATCAACATTAGCAAGATCAGCATTGTTGGAGGCCAGAGAGTCCATTCATCAGTCTAATAACAATTGGGAAGAAGCTATTCTTGAACCTACTGGTCTGCGTGTTCAGGGTTCATGTATCTTTTACCTGCCAGAAGAGGTTGTAGGAGATCATTACTGGGTGTGATGGGTCTTTGATGATGTTGGAAGTCTTTCTGCAGCAGCGAGAAATGTAAATGGAGTCCATGGATGGAAGGTTGGCTTCCATAATGATCTGCCAGCAGTTCAGTAGTTTCTTACAGTCCTGGGCAGAGCAGTTGCCATTCTAGACTGTTATGCACCCGGACAGTATGCTTTCCATTGTGCATCTGTAGAAGTAGCCTTCTTCTCCAGCACTTTATACTTTTTTCAGATCACCAGCCATCTGCAGTATTTTGCTTCTATTGATAAGATCTCTTTTGTTGTCCCAGATGTCCATACTCTTCAAAACATACAGCCCTCCTAGATTTCTCAAGTCTTCTTCCAAAGATTCTGTTGTGCAATAGTTTATAATTGCACAGGTGCAGCCTGCCATGCAGCTTAGTTGGTATGGCTTAGACCAAATGGAACGAGGCTAATTATACTTTAATTAAGGGATAATTGAGTGAGATCTGGATATGAATACATGTGGAACAAGTAGTCCGTATGTTGAGTTTTGTATTGTATAAGCTGAAATAAAACTGATTAGAAAAGCATATACCTGGACTTTGACTAATCTTTAATCTTTGGCATTTAATCTGGCACTTTAGCAAATTGGATTCTTTTCACATGTGAACTAGACAATACGTTGTGTCAAAACATTAGGAACAAGAACCCATGTTAATTTTTCATACAACTTGTCCAGAGATGCTGAGCTAAATCTGTGGTTCAGCTGCACATTAAGTGACCTATTTACCTGCCAACATTTCAGGGAATTGTGCATGGTATGATTTTAATAAAGCAATGTATTTTTGTAACTCTTAACGTTCAACAACATCAGTTTCAGCTGTGCTGCAGTGTCAGCTAGCCAGTGGTAAATTTAATAAAATAATATCCCTGCTGTTACGACATTGCATTGACAGAGTGATACCACAGTACTGCTTAAACCAACCATGAACTTATAAAAACTACAAAAGACTATGGAAATACAATGCTGTTCTCTATTGAAAAAATCAAAATGCCACTCACTGCAACTTTGGAAAGTATTTCAGGTCTGTAACATTATAAATGTTAAGCTAAGTGATGAATATCAATTATATTCCTGTATGAGAATAAGCTGATTGCACCCCCTTTCTGAATAAAATGAATGAAGGTATGCTTTTCATTGTGAACTGTTGTAACTATTAGATTGTGGTTGATTTGTAAGCATTTGTGGTTCATTCATACCCATTCTCAACATTTGTACTGAAGAATTAATAACAACCGTTCAGAACTCTGATGCTTATTGTTTATGTTGCCAGTTCTGCTCTGGATGCTATCGCTGCAATCAGCCAGGCCAGCATTTGACCTTTTATGCTTAGTTTTGAATTGGGTTACAAAAGCAGCAGAACTTTGATGTGCTCTTTTGAAGAGGCTGGTTTGTAACACCACCCTCTCATTACCCTTTTCTTTCTTTATCCATTGACTACACCTGTGAGATTTGACTATTTCAGTATTGGCATCATGTGGTCAAAATGAGGAAAAAAATGGCTACATATGTAGATCACAAAATAAGAAAGAGAAGTGTTGCACAAATGTAATTACAGGTATACTACTAACACAAAAAGAAGGATTAATTTGGACATATTGCAGAGCATATACACTTACATTCAGACATAAGGATGGTTTTTGAAATTGAGTCTGCATGGGATTGCCTCAAAATGTATGAGAATTCTTCCTTGATACACAGAATTTAAGCGCAAAGAAGAGGTTGCAATTTAAACTCATATGAGAGAAAGGAAATGGGATGAGGAGTGGTGGTCCTGGCAGTCAGTTAATAAAATAAAAACATTGTTAATTTTAAAACTGGACAGTTACGAAACAAGTGTTAGATAAATTAAATCATGCGTTCACAAGCCCTCCTCTGGACTTATCCAGGCACTTACAAATTAGAAATTTAATTGTCAATAAATGTGCAAGTGGGTTAATGAGTACCTAGGTATTAATCGGAGGACATGGTTGTATTTTGTCATAGCTCAGCAAAATGTAATCATTTCACAGGTTTACTTTTGTTTCATTTTCACTCGTGAGCACATAGAAAATGCGAAGACTCAAAAATACGCAGAAAAGTAAGCATAGTTCACAAGAAAAAATATAATAATTTGGTAACATTGTGTGAAATTGGAAGAAGATGCAAGTTAAAATGGACTGCGTTGACCTTTTTATAATTCTAAAATGTTGGTGTTTATGCTGTAGCTGCATACAATATCTTTTCTACATATTGTTGGGTATGAAATCACGAGTTATTGCTAAACTCTACACTAATTTGATTTGTAATGACTGTTGCTAGGCATCAGTGTACATTGTGTTAATTGACCACACATCTCATTTGTATTGAATGAGAATTTCTTTGGATTCATTTAAGCAGGCCCCGCTTATACAAATATCTAATTACAAAATGTAGTGTGCATACAGTATGAAATATTTGTTTGTGTAACATTTTTGAAACTCTTGCTAATTTGCAGCAGGAAGTTTGCAACTTAGCCAATAGAAATGGATGACAGAGAGTAAAAATGCCCACTGCGCCTTCTCAATGTTATCTGGAACTATAACATAAGCGATTCACGCCAGGTCAGTCTAAGTGCCTGATCTGAATTTCCTGCTGACTTTAGCTGCAAATCAAAAGTCTCGAATGCATTGCGTAGGGAATTTAATACCTTGCAACCCAAGAATTGAGTCTGGCGATCTTCTGTATAAGGCCTGTGGGGAATATCATGTTCAGATTGTGCCATGCTGCAGGGCTAAAGTATAAATTGAATTTGAGTCTAGCAGACAGTGCAATGGGATGATACAGCAGTCTGAGTTTCTCATGTTTATAACCAGTGTTTGAAACCGGTCAATACTTGAGACATTCAGCCCAATACAAGGGAGTTTAGAGACTACTCGATAACATATGTTAATAATTCATAAATTACTGCTCTATGTTCAGTTCCTCTGTGTTGATTTTATATTCTGCAATTAATAGAAAAGAAATTCACTTCATCTGCAGGTTGTTGTAGAGCAGAGATGCAGCAGGGATGGTGTTATAACAACTTAACAGGGATGTATTGATTTGAGACCTGAAATTTGCACCAACAGATGTGTTTTTCCATTGATCTGGATTGAGCTTAAAATGTCTATTTACACAACTGTTTTTACATCACAATATCAAATGCAGTTTTGAACAAAATTATTTTTGACACCGTTTTCTTCATACCCTCTAGTCCACTTCTCACGCCAAGTTAAACGTACCTAGTTATGATTTGTGGCACAGAGTGACAGGAGATTTTCATGAGACAGTTGACATCAATACAGTATGGAAATCTGAAATCAGTAATGGAGGATTTTACGCTACTTAAATTAGCAATTGTGAATTAATGCCCGCAGAGCAAACTCTTAGATTTGCTTCATGTGTATCTTGTCATTACATGCTTCTGCTTCATTGCTTGGTTACCTCAAATACCAATTTACCTTTCTGTTAATTTCCTCTGTGTATGTCTATATGCATTAAACAATTATTGGTATCATAAGCACTGCCCATTTGCTGCTGCTTACATTACAGCCTTCTTTCTTGTTCAAACCAGGGCGGCACGGTGGCACAGTGGTTAGCACTGCTGCCTCAGAGCACCAGAGACCTGGGTTCAATTCCTGCCTCAGACTGTGTGCATGTTCTCCCTGCGTCTGCGTGGGTTTCCTCCGGGTGCTCCGGTTTCCTCCCACAGTCCAAAGATGACAGGTTAGGTGAATTGGCCATGCTAAATTGCCCCTAGTGTTAGGTAAGGGGTAAATGTAGGGGTATGGGTGGGTTGCGCTTCGACGGGGCGGTGTGGACTTGTTGGGCCGAAGGGCCTGTTTCCACACTGTAAGTAATCTAATCTAATCTAATTAAAGCTAACAGCATCAGAACACACCACCCCATGAAATGAAAGCTTAGAAAAAGTTCACAGTCATCAAGAATCTTTGCTATCTTATTGCTTCATCCTATTACCTGCATTTCATCAAAACAGTTGAAAAATATGAATATAAATACCTAATAAGTTACAAGAGAGACAAGAATGGAATTGGACCACTGGAAAATGAGGCTGGAGAAGTAGTAATAAGGAGCAAAGAAATGCCGACGGAACTGAATAGGTACTTTACATCAGTCTTCACGTTGGAAGATATCAGTAGCAAACCAGAACTTCAAGTGTCAGGGGACATAGGTGAGTGGAGTGGCCATGCCTAAGATGCTGGGAAAGCTGAAAGATCTGAAGGTGGATAAATCACCCTGACCAGATGGATAACATCCTGGGATTCTGCAGGAGATAGCTGAAGGGATGGTGGAGCCATTTTTCAGAAATAACTGGAGTCAGGGGGGTCACAGAAGACTGGAAAATGTTTTAATTTAACACTCCTGTTTAAGAAGGGAGGGAGACAGAAGACAGAATACTATAGGCTGGTTAGCCTGACCTTGGTCATTGGTAACATATAAAGAATCTATTATTGAGGAGATTCTGGAGTAATTGGTAAAATAGGGCTGAATCAGCCTGTCTTTATCATGCATGACAGATCTCTTAGAATTCTTTGAGGATGTAATGAGCAAGTTAGGTGAAAGAAAGCCAGTGGATTTGATCGGTTTGATCAAATGACAAGATGCCACACAGGACGCTTTAAGATAGGACCCATCGTGTTAGGAGCCTGATATTGGCATGGATATAGGATTGGCTGACTGGCAGAAGGCAGAATATGGATAAACGGGTCTTTGTCAGAATGGCAGTCAGTGATTAACAGGGGTTGTATTGGGACCATAACTGTTTATGTTGTAGATTAACATTCGGAACAAAAAAAACTGAGGGCATTGTTGCTGAGTTTGCAGATGATACAAAAATAGATGGAGGGACAAGAAATGTTGAGAAAGCAGAGAGGCTGCAAAAGAACCTGGACAGGTGAGAAGAGTGAGCAAAGAAATGGCAGATGGAATACAATGTGAGAAAGTGTAAGGTAATGCACTTTGGTAGGAAGAATTGAGACATAAGCTATTTTCAACATGGGCAAAGGCTTTGAAAATCTGAGGATTCTCTTAAGATTAACGTGGGTTCATTTGGCAGATAGAAATGCAAATGTAACGTTAGCATTCATTTCAAGAGGACTAGAACACAAGAACAGAGGTGTACTGTTGAGACTGTATAAGGCTCCGTTCAGATCGCATTGGGAAAAGTAAGCAGTTTTGGGCCCCATATCTAAGGGAAAGATGTGCTCACGTTAAAAGGGGTCCAAAGGAGGTTTACAAAAATGATCCAGTTGTTGAAGGGCGGTTGAGAATTTTGAATCTGTATTTGATGGGGTTTTTAAAGATGATGGGGTGACTCAATGAAACTGATAAAATACTGAGACGCTAGAGTAGACCTGGAGAAGATGTTTCTGCTCATCAGAGAGATTAGGACCTGAGAGCATAGCTTCAGAATGAAGGAACAACCCTTTAGAACTGAGTGAGGAGGAATTTCTCCAGTCAGAGGGTGGTTAATCTGCAGAATTCATTACCATAGAAGGCTGTGGAGGCCAAGTCATTGAGTATCTTTATGACAGTGATAGATAAATTCTTGATTGGTAGGGGGATCAAAGGTTATGGAGAGAAGACAGAATGGGGTAGAGAAATATATCAGCCATGATCGAATGACAGAGCAGACTTGATGGGCCAAATGGCCTAATTATGCTCCCTATTTCTTATGTCTTTAAGGGATTTCTACATGGTGCTGATTGTGCAATTGCTGTTTCAGTGGAGATAATTTACTTTTCAAGTTATGTCAACCCATCTCCATTCTAAATATTGTGTTATCTTCAGAAACCTGTGAATGCATACTTTCCCACTTGGTTTTTATGCAAAACATGAATGTCCATCCATATGTATGTCATGATTATTTCCTCGCTGAATCATTAACAAAATTCTGTGATGTCACAACCCTGTCCCCTTGCTTCTGATGAAACTGGTGGCAAATACACTTTAAAAACAGGTTACTGAAGCGTATCCTACTTATGTTAGCAATTATCTGCATTTAAATGTTTGAAAGCATTCATACAGAGGGAATGGGACGGTATGTACGGAGGAAGGAGCTACTTGCCAGAACTAGGTCACGAAGTTCAAAATTCAGCAGAAACTTCACTGCAGAAAGAGGATGCTGGGCATTGGATTGTGCATATCTCAGTTCTGATTTGTTGTATATAATTTTGAGTTGTGTTGGCAGTCAAAGTATATGTCCTTGACTTCATTTTGAGGGTTTTCCATAAAATGTGTCCAGTCAACTAATGTTTCCCTCCATGACATCTCTTTATCTTTAATGCAAGGTGGCATGCCACGATTTATGCACTTGACAGGGGTCATTAGTTTTGTTTAGAGTTAACTTCTGACTCTTTATGGTTTCATGGTTTTCAGTCTTTGCGACTTGAGTATTTTGTATTCCTTTAGGCAAACTAATTTTGTGAACCAGCGAAGTGGAAATGAAAGTATATGTTATATATTCAGGAGGAAGTGAATAAAATCTCATCTTCATCCATATAGATATAGTTTTGCTCTTATAACAGGTGTTTTTAGAAAAAAGCAAAACACACTGGATTCTGGATATTTGAAATCAAAAGCAAAAAATGTTCCAATGGCCCTGTAGAAGAGTCATATTCTCAAATGTTAACTGTTTCTCTCTCCACAGATGCTGCCAGACCTGCTGAATTTTTCCAGCACATTCTCTTTGTATTCTTTTTAGACATTTGAGCATGCATTCCAAGAAAAAATGTTTGCTTCATTTTCTTTAAATCCAAGCAACTTTTTCTGAGAGGAATCAGTTTTCCACTTTTTAGTAATTCCGTGTGCTAAGAGGACATGAGGTTCAAACCATACTGTGAAGACTGCAATGCAGCACTAAGGGAATACTGCATTGTTAGAAAGGATGCGTGTCACTTATTGCAAACTGAAAGCCCTGTTTCTCTTATTGTGTTAATGTAAAAGATTCCATTGTGTAGCTGAGAAGCAACAAAGCTCTGCTGGTATTCTGGTCAATCACCGATGCTACACCACCAAAAAACATTATTGCCATTTCTTCCTAATATTTATGGAACCATGTTACTTGCAGATTGGCTGACTTAATTCCCTAAATTACTATAAGTGTTTTGTTGTCCTTTATTCTTTGATAGGGTGTGGATGTCAATGTGTTGCCCTTCCCTAATTGCCTTTGAACTGAGTGGCTTGCTAGCCATTTCAGAGGGCAGTGCAGAGTCAACCACATTGCTTTGGGTGTGAGGTTACATGTAGACCAGACGAGGAAAAATTGGCAGATTTCCTTCCTTTAAGGAGAATTGTAAATTTCACTAGTGACCAGTCCAGTGATAATACCACTATGCCATCATACCTCCACTTCTCATAGACTGCGTAGCAGTTTGGGGAATCCTGAGGATGTGAAAGGTGTTTAGTGAATCCATCCTTTTTATGGTTGCTAGGCACTGTCTAATATATTGACCAAAGGGGTGCTATCTATACCTAAATATCAACAAGCTTGTCACCAAAGGCACGGCACTGCCAATGTTAATCCTGCTCCACCTGTCTTCCATCACATGTATGTACTTACCGTAAGAAATGTTGCAAATTGATCAGATATAGCAGTATGGTTTTCTCTTTCCTACATCAGTAATTCCCATGCTAGTTGTCATGTTCTGTTAATACTGCCTTAACAGAAATTAGCTATCTTAGGACAGATTGAACTGGGGACTTAATGGACTCTGCTATTTACTACAGAAACCTGTCTAATTAATTGGAGAGAGATAAATTTCAATTAATTTTTTTGTCCAATATTTTATGCAAGGGGTCTCCTCAGAGCAAGGGAGAAAAACCAAAGGGAGAACAAAATAACATTGTTAACATAAACCTTCTAGCATTGACAAGCACAATTTACTTGTAATTTAATGCTTCTGACCTTAAATTAGCTGATAAATCTTGTTAAAGTACAAAATTCCAACGTGTTATTTATATTGTTTCATTCAAATTACGACACCAACTGACGGACATATGAATTAGGAGCGTGAATAAAGCACTCAACTCTTCGAATCTGCTGTGCCATTCAATATGATCATGGCTGATTTTAACCTCAACTTCATCTTCCTGCCTACACCAATAACCTTTCACCCCATGCTTACCTACCACTGTCAAAAGTTTTAAAATTCAATTATTCTGTCTTCACTGCTTTTTGAGGAAGAAACTGTGAAATTGTCCAAATGTGTTAATTGCAAAAGCGTAGCACGCAAGTTTCCGAAGATTTGGTGCCCTCTGTGAGAAAAAGAAACTTCTTATTCCTGCCTGAAAGAGGCAATCTTTACTTTTTAAATAGTGACTTCCAGTTCTAGATTCTCTCACCAGAGGAAACATCTTTTTCTACATCTACTCGGTGAAGTCTGGTCAGGTTCTTATATGTTTCAGTGAAGTCGCCTCTTACTTTTCTAAATTTGGACAAATAAAGGTCTGGCTTGTTCAGCTTTCCTTTGTCAGACAATTCACCTATTCCAGGTTTTGGTCGGGTAAACCTTTCTCCCAACAGCATCCGCTGTGCTAACGTCATCCTTAATCAAAAGAACCACCTCTCAACCTTTTTCTAGATTCCTGTTCTTAAATGTCACGTGCACTTCAATATTCCTGTCCAATCAATGTCATTCTTCAACCATGTCTCTATAAAGGCTATTTGATCTTACTTGCTTGTCTCAAATTGTATTGTCAGTTCATCTGTTTGTTTTGAACGTTACATGCATTCAGATAAAGAGTCTTAATTTTTAAAAAAATATTTTTGAAACTTCTAGTTTTATCAGCTGATTTACTCTTACATCTGTAATTTCATTTTTATATAGCAACTTTACTATCTGAAGGATCCTCAGATGCTTTGTTGGAATATTATCAAACAGTTTGACACCAAGCTATGTTAGGGGCTACTAGGACAGGATTGGTACATTGTTCAAAACTGCTCGTGAAAATAAATGGCTGAATTATCAGCAGTAGATTGTACTTGAATAAGGCGACCTTATTTAACAAAAATGGAAATTGCTGCAGAAACTAAGCAGATCTGGCAGCATCTGTGAAGATAGAACAGAGTTACACTTCACATTGTTGGTTGCGGGAACGAGAAGTTGGAAGGAATGGAGAAAGTAAATTTTAGGTTTGGGTGCGACAAGGGAGCATAGAGGGAAGATCAATAAAAATGTGACAATTTAAAGCCCACAAATCTCTGACCATGTGCACTGAGGGATCTTGGGAACAAGCTTCAGGCTGTGTTCAGGGAAAACTTGGATTTGAGTGGGCTCCATGGCAGTCTTTGTGTTCTCACCAATTTACTTGGATCACTTTTGTTAAATTATTGGCTTGTCACAAAGTACTTTGTAAGCAAAGCATTGCAAATGGAGCAGAATTGAACAATTAATAGAAAGGTAAATATCATAAACAGGTAACATGCACTAACTCATAACAGACGAAAACACCTCGGAGCTTCGAACCCTAGAAGTTTATTTAAAAGTATCAGAAGTAATAAAAAGAACTTCACCAACAAGAAGTTTTTAATCACGAGATTTAATTTCACAATTTTTGGTGATATTAAAATTTTTGGTTCATGACATGGACAAACCACTATACATAATTGGTAATAATTATGCAGTTTAATTTGTCAAGTTGGTTTCTGTTATCTTCTTCTGGGACTTTATTATCTTCTTCTGGACTTTAAAATATCTTTCTTCTTATTTAGCCTTTGTTTCAGAATGATTCAAAGGATATTGTGTTGCTGTTGCTTGATGTGATCATACTGTCAGCTTTGACTCCATCTCATTGTGAACCCATCTCCTTTCATCATGCTTCAAAGGATTTTCAGATTGCAATATGTCTGTTTACTTATAATCTTCTGGATATGTAAAGGAGGTTTTAAAAACCAAATCCAATTTGTAACAAGTCTGAACACTGTAGAAAACTGATTTTAAAAATAGCGGATGATTCTGTGTTTTACGTATTCCAGTTTCTGGTTTAAAGAGATAATTTTATCTAATTGTTTTGGTTGTAATAGAATTGGCTTTACTACTAAACCTACATTCTAATTTAAAGTGCCAGCCTAGAAATTATAACCTGCTATATTGGTGCATGACGCACAACAATGTTTGGATAACATTCCTTTGGGCACTGTTTTTAATGGAAGGCAGTAGCCTATTTAAAATAAATGGACCAACATTTTATTTAAACAGTGGACAAAGGATTGTCATATAAATATTCAATGATTTCAATGCTAATACCAGAAAAAACTATTATTCCAGTCCTTATAGTTGCTAAAAATTAAATTACAGTATTATTTGCTGGGGACAACTATTTTGAATGTAGAGAGAGAGACAGCATTCAGACTGCAGCTGTGCTTTCTAATACAATCTCTCACCTACTCATGGCACAGTGACAGTTGCGATACTCACGTTATCGAGTCTGGCACCACAGCTGACTTAGAGGGAGTTGGGACTCAGCAATGAGTAAACTATTTAAAGTAGCATCTGAATGAATAAGAATGAAACATAAAATCAGTTTACAAAAATGTAGAAAAAATGAATAGCACTTCCTTGAGGTATTTAGAATAGTTCAAAGTCAATTATGCTTGTAGTTAGTGTGACTTAAAATATTTACCTTGTTCTGGTCCTATCCAGGAGTATCTGACCTTTTGCAGCAGCGAGTTGTATTACTGTACCTTTGCTTGTGATTGAACCTTGTCTGTTTAAATAACTTATGACTCAGGCAGCATCATAGAAAAATTCCTCAAACATCAGTCTCTCTTGGGACCCCTGGTCTAAAGTATTGAAATCTCTGTCACAATTTATGGATGGCACTGTGGTTAACACTGCTACCTCATAGTGCCAGGTACCCAGGTTTGATTCTAGCCTTGGGTGACTCTATGGAGTTTGCACGTTCTACTTGTGTCTGTGTGGGTTTCTTCAGATGCTCTGGTTTCCTCCCACAGGCTAAAAGTGTGTGGGCTAGGTAGATTAGCTGTGGGAAATGCAGGGTTACAGGGATAGGGTTGGGGAATGGGTCTGGGTGGGATGTCATTACATACTATGGGAACTCTTGTGGCACAGTGATAGTGTTCCTATCTCTAGTCCAGAAGGTATTCCGGAACCTTTCTGAAAAGGTTGATTAAAATAACATATTCAAGTGGTATTTAAGGCAAGGTGTCAGAGAATTGCTGGCACCCTTGAAACTGTTTTAATGGAAAGCTTTAGTCCATTTAAAATAAATTGGCCAACGTTTCATTTAAACTGTGGACAGATTAAAGTCAGCAGCTACAAGAGAGAAAGCAAGCTTAAAAAAACTCATTTGAGAGTAGTTAATGACACTCAACATTCAGAGATTGGTAACATTTATAAGAGCCTACATCGTTTCCCATTATGCTGACAGTTTAATACATCTTATGTAATTGGTTTGTATTGCCCTCCAGTGTTTAGAGGGTTAACTAATGTTTATTAAAGGACTACATTGTTTTCAAAGGGGCACTCAGGATTGATTGGATTTTTCAAAGGCTGAAGCAGCTGTTTAAGCCTTTTCCTGTATGATCTGTATTGTCACACAGTTAATATATATTATCGCGTATTAATCCATTTAGTAACAGGATTTTAGATGACTTTAATGAAACTTGATGGGAAATTTTTAACTAAATGAAGGATAAATCTAAGAATAGCAATGCTATCAGTTGCTTAAATGTGCAGTACTTACCAATCTATAATTGTTTAATGAATGCAGGTTACAGCTGGTAATAAGGAGGGCAAATGAAATTTTAACAGTTGTTGCTCAGAAACAGAGTATAAAAGTAGGGAAGCATTGCTGCAACTGTAGAAGAGATTGCATCTGGAGGACAGCATGCAGTTTTGATCCCTTTCCTTGAGGAAGTATGTAATGGCATTGGTGGTTGTTCAGAGAAGATTTACTAGATTAAGCTCAGAGATTAAAGGCTTGTTTTATGACGAGAGATTAAACAGTTTAAGCCTGTACTTGCTAAAGTTTGAAGAATGAGAGAAGATCTAATTAAGGTATGTAAGATACGAAAGGGGATTGATAAAGAAAACATGAAGATGCTTCCTGTTGTGAGGTAGTCTAGAAGAACATGTCATAGGGGTTCTCTTGTGGCACACCTACCCCTAGACTGGGAGCACCAGGTTCAAGTCTGATCTGCTCCAGTGGTGTGTAATGACATTGCTGGACAGGTTGATCAGAAAAATAGTTACATTTTTTTTAAAAAGTTAGGTGAGCTCCTAGTCTAAGGTTTGGCAGATTTAAAGTAAAAATGAGTTACTTCTCTCAAAGGGTTGTGAATTTATGGCATTGAACTGCAGAGAGTGGTGAATATCAGGATACTGAATAAATTTAAAGAAGGAGATAAGACAGATTTCTAATTAATGATGAGTTAAAGGGGAGTGGGCAGGAAAGTGGAGTTGAGGCTGAGATGAGATCAGCCATGATTGTATCAAATATTGGAGCAGGTTTGAGGAGCTGAATTGCCTTTTCCTGATTCTTATATTAAATATTACTGTTGATTGTCACAGATTTCAGTTGGGTAATTTATTGCAGGTGATGGCTGGAGAGCTGACAAGAAAAGTTTATTCCCTACTTTCAGGCACTTAATTAGACTTCTCTTGTATCAAAGACTTGGGAGTTTGGGTGGGGATGGTGAACATCTCCCAGTGGCAAGAGCTGTTAGCCAATCAGGCCATCAGCTGTCTGTTGCTTGGCATTGCCACAAAAGAGGGTGTGGCTACTGTGAATATGCTCCACCCTAATGCCCAAGATCACCAAAAGATTCAGTTCATTGGTGAGTGATGGTGGGGAGGAGTGTTGGAAAGAAGGGTAAATATTGTTAGCGATCAGCAGACTTCCACAACCTGGTAAAAACAAGGGCTGCAGATGCTGGAAACCAGATTCTAGACCTCCACAACCTCCCACTTCTGATGCTTGGCCCCTTCACCTAACAATGAGTACCTTTTGAATGAAGAACCATCCTTGGAAGCCCACTGTTGGGCATACCTTTTTCGGTTTCTCACATTGTGAGCCACTGCCCCTTGCCAACTCACTATCCATCCACAACAGTATTAATTACCTGTATTGAGATGGGAAGGTGTTTCACAAACCTTCCCACCCAGACATAATTATTGGCAGTAGTAGATAGGCAGAAGTCTCCCTATCCACCACCTTCCCACATGATTAAATGCAATTCCCACTACCAAACACACTTTAGGAAGAGAGATTAAACAGTTTAAGCCTGTATTTGCTACAGTTTGAAGAATGAGAGAAGGTCTAATTAAGGTATGTAAGATACGAAAGGGGATTGATAAAGAAAACATGAAGATGCTTCCTATTGTGAGGTAGTCTAGAAGAACATGTCATAGGGGTTCTCTTGTGGCACACCTACCCCTAGACTGGGAGCACCAGGTTCAAGTCTGACCTGCTCCAGTGGTGTGTAATGATATTGCTGGACAGGTTGATCAGAAAAATTATTTCTAGCCAAAAGACTAGAATGTCAAAATGTTGTATGTTGGATTCTTTGAAGTATCTGAAAGATGATACAGCTTCCATGTTAAGTGTGCACAAAGATTATGACACTAGATGAAAGAGCTGATAAACTGGATTACTGTGATTGTGTCATATCTGTTGAACAGAAGTTCCTACTGATTTAGGAAATCATTTTCGATGCCTTACAAGCTGTATATGAATAGAATTGTGCAGCTATACCAGTTCTGGTTTCCTGAATAACAAGACAGACATAAACAAGAAGAATATCTAAATGAGAATTCATGGAGTATTTTAAATATCTAAATGGCAATTTGAAGAGTCTGATGTCAGTATGTGATCTCACCAATTAACCAAAGTCAGAAGTCACATGACACCAGGTTATAGTCCAACAGGTTTATGAAATCACAAGCTTTCGAAGCACAGCCCCTTCATCAGGTGAGGACTATAACCTGGTGTTGTGTAACTTCTGACTTTGTCCACCCCGCCAGCCTAATACCTCCATATCAATTAACCATTTATTGTACAATTTGCAGTACTTTTTTTTAGCATACTGATATGAACCTTGACACTTTAAGCTCACTTGATTAATGCAAAGTTATTGCTGTATCATCCAAATTGATTTTAGGATATTAGTGTTTTATTGGAATTTAAATCTATAAGCAATCCAAATGACCAGACTGACCATGATGGTGTTTGTGTGCCAAACGAGCCTCCTCCTTTCAACATAATATAACCATATTAAGCATATCCTTCTATCCTTTCTAGCTCGTGTACTGAGAACTTTCTTAAATATTTTTGGAATACTGTGTGTAATTCTGATCTCCCTGCTATTGAAAGGATGTTGTTAAACTTTAAACTTGAAAGGGTTCAGAAAAGATTTACATGGATGTTGCCAGGGTTGGAGGGAATGAGCTTTCGGGAGAGGCTGAATAAGCTGGAGCTATTTTAATTGGAGCATCGGAGGCAGTGGGGTAACCTCAAAGAGGTTTATAAAATCATGAGGGGCATGATAAATAGACAAGGTCTTTTCTCCTGAGTTGGGGGAGCCCCAAACTAGAGGGCATAGATTTAGGGCGAGAGGGGAAAGATTTGAAAGGGACCTAAGGGGCAACTTTTTCATGCAAAGGGTGGTGCGTGTATGGAACAAACTGCCAGAGGAAGTGATGGAGGCTGGTAGAATCACAACATTTAAAAGGCATCTGGATGGCTATATGAGTAGGAAGGATTGAAAGGGATACGGGCCAAATGTCCGTGGGAGTGGATTACTTTAGGATATCTGGTCAGCATGAACGAGTTGGACTGAAGGGTCTATTTCTGGGCTGTACATCTTTGACTCTATAAATGTATCCTATTCACCTCAAGTACTCCATAGAGTAACAAGATCCAACATTCCAAGCACACTCGTGTGTAAAACATTTTTTTTTAATTCTGTATTTACCATTAGCTGGAGTGGAACAAACAGTCAAGACTTCTGTATCTAACCAAACTTGCCATCTCCTCATTCACTCCCCACAATAGAGGCTGAGAGTAGTCAAGCTTTCCTTTGTGTTGAGAGTATTTTACTGAAAGATCAATTTTTTTGTTGAGGGTTACACATTTCTGGTTTTCGGGGCTCCTTTTCATTGTCCCAAACTCTCACTGGATTATGCAGTCACATACCATATAATCTCATGTCAATACAAATCCATAGGTATTTGGATTCATACATAAATAGAATTAGAAGAATTAAATTAATATCTTCAATAATCAACACCTCTGTATTAAATGTAATGCCACTACATACAAAGAAAACATTAATTTCCAAGACACCACAGCATCTAAATTGACATAGCAGTCTCAAGCTAACAAATTTGTTTTTCCCCAAAACAGCTGACTCATATTCCTACATACAAAAAGACATTGCCCTAAATATGCCTTCTAACGGGTCACAGCCAATCTTTTTCATTTCATATACATAAAGCTGGAAGGTTTCCACCCTATTAACTACCCTTTTTATTGCATTGCTGCTCTCAATCCCGGATTTAAATTTAACAATCGATCAAGCATTGACATTGTATTTCACTTTAATTGCTGCTTGCAGAAAAGTAGTCCAAACTTCGGCCACACTTTATGTGTAAGACGTGTTTCTTAATTTCATTCCTGAAAGATCTGGTTCTCACTTTTCAATTACATTCCTTAGTCTTTGACTGCTCTAAATTAGTTGATCACTCATCTCAATACATTTCCTTCATTACTGCAGTAACCACCTTCCGAAGTATTTAATTGACAAAAGATCAATTTAGGATGTTCTAAGGTCCTAGAAAGCAAAGCAAGAATGGAAACTATTCATTACTAATTGGGATCTTCGTATAAGCAAAGTGGTTGTGGTTTACCTCTAACCCACTCACTGCACTTCAAGTAATTTATAGTATGTATTATGTTTTGAGATATAATAATGCAGAAATGGAAATCATTCTAATGAAGTAAAATTGTTAAGTACTAAATTATCCAATTAAACTACTATTAATTTTATAGCATCCACTACATTTTTCCATACAGAATTTTCTGAACTTTTAAAGCTTTAAGCTACAGATACCAAATTCATATGCAAGGAATTCGCTACCTCAATGACTTCAGGTTTCACTAGTTCCCACCAATAGTCAGAGGGAAATTGAGAAACAAACTTGTAAGGAGATCTCAGCTATCTGTAAGAATAATAGGGTAGTTATGGTAGGGGATTTTAACTTTCCAAACATCGACTGGGACTGCCATAGTGTTAAAGGTTTAGATGGAGAGGAATTTATTAAGTGCGTACAAGACAACTTTCTGATTCAGTATGTGGATGTACCTCCTAGAGAGAGTACAAAACTTGACCTACTCTTGGGAAATAAGGCAGGGCAGGTGACTGAGGTGTCAGTGGGGGAGCACTTTGGGGCAAGTGACCATAATTCTATTTGTTTTAAAATAGTGATGGAAAAGGATAGACCAGATCTAAAAGTTGAAGTTCTAAATTGGAGAAAGGCCAATTTTGACAGTATTAGGCAAGAACTTTCAAAAACTGATTGGACACAGATGTTCGCAGGTAAAGGGACGGCTGGAAAATGGGAAGCCTTCAGAAATGAGATAACAAGAATCCAGAGAAAGTATATTCCTGTCACGGTGAAAGGGAAGGCTGGTAGGTATAGGAAATGCTGGATGACTAAATAAATTGAGGGTTTGGTTAAGAAAAAGAAGGAAGCATATGTCAGGTACAGGCAGGATAGATCGAGTGAATCCTTAGGACAGTATAAAGGAAGTAGGAGTATACTTAAGAGGGAAATTAGGAGGCAAAACAGGGACATGAGATAGCTTTGGCAAATAGAATTAAGGAGAATCCAAAGGGGTTTTACAAATACATTAAGGACAAAAGGGTAACTAGGGAGAGAATAGGGCCCCTCAAAGATCAGCAAGTCGGCCTTTGTGTGGAGCCACAGAAAATGGGGGAGATACTAAATTAATATTTTGCATCAATATTTACTGTGGAAAAGGATATGGAAGATATAGACTGTAGGGAAATAGATGGTGACATCTTGCAAAATGTCCAGATTACAGAGGAGGAAGTGCTGGATTTCGTGAAACAGTTAAAGGTGGATAAATCCCCAAGACCTGATTAGGTGTACCCGAGAACTCTGTGGGAAGCTAGAGAAGTGATTGCTGGGCCTCTTGTTGAGATATTTGTATTATCGATAGTCACAGGTGAGGTGCCGGAAGACTGGAGGTTGGTAAATGTGGTGCCACTGTTTAAGAAGGGGGTAAAGACAAGCCAGGGAACTATAGACCGGTGAGCCTGACCCCGGTGGTGGGCAAGTTGTTGGGGGGAATCCTGAGGAACAGGATGTACATGTATTTGGAAAGGCAAGGACTGATTCGGGATAGTCAACATGGCTTTGTGCGTGGGAAAACATGTCTCTCAAACTTGATTGAGTTTTTTGAAGAAGTAACAAAGAAGATTGATGAGGGCAGAGTAGTAGATGTGATCTATATGGACTTCAAAGGCATTCGACAAGGTTCCCCATGGGAGACTGGTTTGCAAGGTTAGATCTCATGGAATACAGGGAGAACTCGCCATTTGTATACAGAACTGGCTCAAAGGTAGAAGACAGAGGGTGGTGGTGGAGGGTTGTTTTTCACACTGGAGGCCTGTGACCAATGGAGTGCCAAAAGGATCGGTGCTGGGAGCTCTACTTTGTCATTTCCATAAATGATTTGGATGTGAGCATAAGAGGTACAGTTAGTAAGTTTGCAGATGACACCAAAATTGGAGGTGTAGTAGACAGCGAAGAGGGTTACCTCCGATTACAACAGGATCTTGACCAGATGGACCAATGGGCTGCAAAGTGGCAGATGGAGTTTAATTCAGATAAATGCGAGGTGCTGCATTTTGGGAAAGCAAATCTTAGCAGGACTTATACACTTAATGGTAAGGTCCTAGGGAGTGTTGCTGAACCAAGTGACCTTGGAGTGCAGGTTCATAGCTGCTTGAAAGTGGAGTCGCAGGTAGATAGGATAGTGAAGAAGGCATTTGGTATGCTTTCCTTTATTGGCCAGAGTATTGAGTACAGGAGTTGGGAGGTCATGTTGCAGCTGTACAGGACATTGGTTAGGCCCCTGTTGGAATATTGCATGCAATTCTGGTCTCCTTCCTATCGGAAAGATGTTATGAAACTTGAAAGGATTCTGAAAAGATTTATAACAATGTTGCGAGGGTTTGAGCTATGGGGAGAGGTTGAATAGGCTAGGGCTGTTTTCCCTGGAGCATCGGAGGCTGTGGGGTGACCTTATAGAGGTTTATAAAATCATGAGGGGCATGGAAAGGGTAAATAGAAAAAGTCTTTTCCCTGTGGTGGGGGAGTCCAGAACTAGACAGCATAGGTTTAGGGTGAGGGGAAAGATATAAAAGAGACCAATTGGGCAACCATTTCATGCAGGGGGTGGCATGTGTATGGAATGAGCTGCCAGAGGATGTGGTGGAGGCTGGTACAATTGCAACATTTAAAAGGCATCTGGATGGGTATATGAATAGGAAGGATTTGGAGGGATATGGGCTGGGTGCTGGCAGGGGGGACTAATTACATTGGGATATCTGGTCGGCATTGATGAGTTGGACTGAAGGGTCTCTTTCCGTGCTGTATATCTCTATGACTCTGACTCTTTTCTGTATAGCCCCTGTAACCTTCATTGCTCCCGAACCTTACAGTTTTGATTACTACCCCACAGACTCTTTCCCCACTCTACAGTCTGTTTCCCCTTTGCAATTTATCTTTTCTCTCCCTCTCTTCTCCCCCACCCCCTTAGATTTATTGAAGCTGCTGTAGTTATATTATGTGTCCAGCAGTTGGATGGAATTGAACAATCACCATCGCTGTCATGCTATTGAAGGCTGATTGATAGATTAAACTTGTCTTGGTTATAGTTTGCACTGATAAAAGATAGTTGGGAGTGGAGTGGTCCTCAGCAAACTGCATGCTTTATTGATGGATGGAGTGGAAATATTCAGTGCAAACTCTTGGTAGATTGTGCAGAGGTGTTCTTTGCACACGGCCTAATCTCTTTACATGGATGGAGTAGATCTACTGTGGTTACACAGCGTTCTTCCACAGAGAAACCTATTTTTTACTTTTGTGCTGTCAGATTAATGGAGTACACCAGTGCTGGGTAGATAGTGGGTGAAAATGGTGGTGCTTATTTATAACATGTAATATTCTTAAGGAACTTGGATACATGATTGTTCAGGGATTCATTTGTCAAGAAATTAGTGCACCAGGGGCTGTTGTTTATCTTTTCGTCGTGCTTTGTGGCAGATTGTTTCCTGGTGTGTTCAACACAATCCTTGACATTCATCACTGCCCAGTGAACATCTCCTTCTTTGCTTCTACCTGCAATATTACAAACAAGAACTGTAACATTTCTCTCCATCTGCAGATTTGCTGTTTTCGCTTGCTTGATTTATCTGAGAGAAGATGTTGTTTTTGTTTTTTTCCAGTTTTCTCTCCATTACCATCTCTCCTTATGACACAAACGCAGTGTTGTTATGTCTAACAGTCAGAATATCAGTATACCTCAAAGAAAAATGGTTATGTTATCATCAGTTTATCATGTGTGACCTGAGGATGTAAATATCCCATACTTTATCTTACCCTGGATCTCAAGAAGGAAGACACACACTAGAAGCATGCTCTTCTGTTTAATCTTCTCGCTTAATGTTAGCCCAGATATTTATATTCCTGTGAATGCGAGAATTGTATGTAGAAGCTAATTATAACTCATAGCACTGCCAGTTAGATTCTTCAATATCACAATATGTAGAGTGTTATGTTACAAGAATTAGGAATTAAAAGATAACCAGAGAGCAAATAGGGCCAGCAAGGCAGCAGTTGTGTGGAGCTGCAGGAGAATAGTGGAGATACTAAACAAGTATTTTGCATCAGTGTTTACTGTGGAGAAGGATGTGGAAGATATAGAATGTGGAGAAATAGATGGTGACATCTTGAAAAATGTCCACATGATAGAGGAGGAAGTGCTGCATGTCTTGAAATGCACAAAGGTGGATAAATCTCCAGAACCTGATCAGGTGTACCCTAGAACTCTGTAGGAAGCTAGGGAAGTGATTGCTGGGCTCCTTACTGAGATATTCGTAACATCGATAGTCACAGGTGAGGTGCTGGGAGACTGGATGTTGGTTTACGTGGTATCATTATTTAAGAAAAGTGCTAAGGACAAGCCAGGGAAATATAGACTGGTGAGCCTGACATCAGTGGTGGGCAATTTGTAGGAGGGAGTCCTGAAGGACTTCAGTAAGGCGTTCGACAAGATTCCCCGTGGGATACCGGGTTATCAAGGTTAGATCTTATGGAATTCATGAAGAACTAGCCATTTGGATATAAAACTGGCTCAAAGGTAGAAGACAAAGGGTGATGGTGGAGGGTTGTTTTTCAGACTGGAGGCCTGTAACCACTGGAGTGCCTCAAGGATCGACGCTGGGTCCACTACTTTTTGTCATTTATATAAATTGTTTGGATGTGAACATAGGAGGTATAGTTAGTAAATTTGCAGATGGTACCAAAATTGGAGGTGTAGTGGACAGCGAAGAGGGTTACCTCAGATTACAATGGGATCTTGATCAGTTGCGCCAACGGGCTGAGAAGTGGCAGATGGAGTTTAATTTAGATAAATGCGAGGTGCTGCATTTTGGGAAAGCAAACCTTAGCAGGACTAATACATAATGGTAAGGTCCTAGGGAGTGTTGCTGAACAAAGAGACCTTGGAGTGCAGGTTTGTAGCTCCTTGAAAGTGGAGTTGCAGGTAGATAAGATAGTGAAGGTGTTTGGTATGCTTTCCTTTATTGGTCAGAGCAGTGATTATAGGAGTTGGGAGGTCATGTTGCAGCTGTACAGGATGTTGGTTAGGCCACTGTTGGAATATTGCCTGCAATTCTGGTCTCCTTCCTATTATAAATATGTTGTGAAACTTGAAAGGGTTCAGAAATGATTTACAAGGGTGTTGTCAGAGTTTGGAGGATTTAAGCTATAGGGAGAGGTTGAATAGGCTGGGGCTGTTTTCCCCGGAGCATCGAAGGCTGAGGGGTGACCTAATAGAGGTTTATAAAATCATGGGGGGCATGGATATGATAAATAGGCAAAGTCTTTTCCCTGAGGTGAGGCAGTGCAGAACTAGAGGGCGTAGGTTTAGGGTGAGAGGGGAAAGATATAAAAGGGACTGAAGGGGCAACTTTTTCACGCAGAAGGTAGTGCTTATATGAATGAGCTGCCAGAGGAAGTGGTAGAGGCTAGTACAATTACAATATTTAAAGGGCATCTGGATGGGTATATGAATAGGAAGGGTTTAGAGGAATATGAGCTAAGTGCTGGCAGATGAGACTGGATTAGGTTGGGATATCTGGTCGGCATGGACGAGTTGGACCAAAGGATCTGTTTTTGTGCTCTATGGCTCTAAATACCATAAGCACTGCTGCATCAGATTAAGTACTCTGAGGTGAAATTACATCTCTGGAGGATTTTGACTTCAAAATGTGCTTCTGGTCCCATATTTATCACTGAAGTGACTATTTCCACCTCTAACATGTGCTCTACCTCTGCTTATCTGCTGCTGACACCCTCATTCATGCCATTGCTACCTCAAGGCTTTACTATTCAAACAGGGTAATAACTAGCCTCCCACATTCTACTCTCCTTAAACTCAGAGGTCATTCAAACTCTTCTCATGTTTTTCTTCCATCAAGTCCTCTCTTTCCATTCACCCTCATCTCTAAGCTATTGATGCTGATCTATTTACTGATCAAACTGGCTCCTAATTAAACAACAGCTTGATGTTAACATTTCCATCCTTCTCAAATGCCATTTTGCTTTGCCCTTGCCTATCTCTGTAATGACCTGGAACCCTTAAACCTTATGATATTTCTATGCTTTTTGCAATGTTTTTTAACATTGGGATGTTTTATTAGATTATAGGTACAATATAAATGCACTTTTATATTTTTGTTATGATGGTGTAGACAGAGTAAAACAATGCCTTAGAAACAGGAGACCTCTTCCTGCCTTCAAGGTAACAAAGCGGGGTCAATAGTTGTGGTCTTGACCATGTTGTTCACATCTGAAGAGCAAATGAAAAACCGAATTTGCTGAGGTATGGTTCCATAACCTATTTCTGGCAGTTCATGAAAGTGACCATTGTTCATTTGTAAGCCTGAAGTTTCAGGCTCACTGTTCAGCAGAAGTTTGAGCATCCCATCATTGCCTCTTTTATCCTAATATGACATCCAGCTGTATACATATTGCAAACATAGCTTACATTCAGGAGTTGAAGCTTGGCCATTTTTCATTAACCTCCCCATCTTGAAGCTGATGTGGCCATATGTGAGATAAAGAACCACTGCTCTGTGCTCAAGGCAAAACAAAAAGATGCTTTCCTTAAACAGGCACGTGGACTCAACCCTGCAATCTTATTAATTGCATAATTTCTCCTAATTGTGGTGTTGGCCATTGCAAATTACGTGGTCTCCATGACTCCATATATAAAAAAAAATGGACAAGACCACATTATCATACTAAGGTGGACAGACTAAAATGATCAGATTTTTTTCAGACACAATAATAATTAACAGAAGGATTGAGATGCACCAAATTACCTGGAATGCAATGAAAACACATAGAAGAGAACAACAGTCGAAATTGGATTAAAATACTTTCTAAAAATGCATTATATACACAATTAATAATTGATGGGATGTTTAGATTAAATAGTTTTTCATACACTTCTATGAATTTGGGTGACATGACTCCAGTTGAATGAAAGTTTGAAAAATCTGAATAATGATTTATGTAATTGAGAATTGCTTCGCGTTATTCAGTCTTTTAAAGCTACTTCTCACAAGCTGTGATCTGCGATGTTAATATCTAGTTAGTGTTTCCTCAAGTTCAGCTAAAAATTTGCATTTCCCTGATCTGCGTAAGTTAACATTTCACCTAAGCTACTTCAGTGACTGAATTCAGTTTTGTAACTAATTAATTTCTGAACAAAGTTATAGCCACAAATAAAGAAAACCCACAGTATAAAGCATTGTAAAATGCAAGAAATATTCTATTTGTTAAAATATGGTTATGCAAAAAATTGTAATAAATTTCTTCAGAAAAGCTATCAGATAGATAAAAGGGAATACCATGTATGAGGTTTCAGAGAATAATCAGTATGGTGTTTCACAAAGAGTTTGTTAAACAATTTGGGGACACAGGATAGACAAATGTAGCCACATGGTTGAAAAATTGGTTGTAACATAGGAAATGCAGCAGCTGACATGCATACAGACAGCTTCCACTGAAACATGACTAGATTATGTGTCTCGAGTATTGGTTAGACATAAATGTAGACCAGGATACCAGGAGACCTCTTGTGCTGTTCCTCAGATGGTGATATGGGATCTTTTGTGCCCTCTTGGGAGAGCAGGTGGGGCACCAACTTAACATCTCAACTGAAAAGCAAGCCACCCAATCGTATAAATGAGACAATTCCACCCAAACAAAACTGACATCAGCATATTTGACTACGGGTCCAGATCTTGAGATCAGTCACTGTAATAATCTTTGAATAAATGATTAATTGTAGAATAAAATATCAAACATATGTTGTGCACTTTGTGCCACAAAGATCGGTGCTGTGTCCTTTACTTTTTGTCATTTCCATAAATGATTTGGATGTGAGCATAAGAGGTACAGTTAGTAAGTTTGCAGATGACACCACAATTGGAGGTGTAGTGGACAGCGAAGAGGGTTACCTCAGATTACAACAGGATCTTGACCAGATGGACCAATGGGCTGAGAAGTGGCAGATGGAATTTAATTCAGATAAATGCGAGGTGCTGCATTTTGGGAAAGCAAATCTTAGCAGAACTTATACATTTAATGCTAAGGTCCTAGGGAGTGTTGCTGAACAAAGAGACCTTGGAGTGCAGGTTCATAACTCCTTGAAAGTGGAGTTGCAGGTAGGTAGGATAGTGAACAAGGCCTTTGGTATGCTTTGGTATGTGTATGGAATGAGTTGCTGGAGGATGTGGTGGAGGCTGGTATAATTGCAACATTTAAGAGGCATTTGGATGGGTATATGAATAGGAAGGGTTTGGAGGGATATGGGCCGGGTGCTGGCAGGTGGGGTGAGATTGGGTTGGGATATCTGGTCGGCATGGACAGGTTGGACTGAAGGGTCTGTTTCCATGCTGTCCATCTCTATGACTCTACGTGCATAAATTAGTTTTACCTATATAATACACAGTGCTACTTTTGGTTTGTCAAAAAAGAAAATGAACAACTACGGCTCTTTATCTGTCATATCTGTTTTGAACATAATATATATTCCACATACAAGCGTCATTGAGTAAAACTCCTTTTTTCCATAAATGTGCCTTCGGTAAAGCCTTTATGTTAATGACAGAAGAATGCAGAGCTGCATAAGCTTTGATGTCTGACTGATCACAGAGCCCCAATTAACATTGAGTGCAAAGAATCATTGTTCAAAGGCACACCTTTATGTCAAAATTATTGATGTGGCTTGACATTTGCAAATTCATCTCCCTTTACCACCTGCTAATGCCTGAGTTGACCAAAATACTTGAGGGAGGTTGCTTGAGCAAAGTTTCAATCATGCAGTCAGTGTTATTGGTCTTGATAAACTTCAACTAGGTCCATACAAAAAGATGATGAGTCATGAAGTCTGGTTTACATCGCGCTATGCACTGGACAATCCCAGTGAGAGATTTTAAAAACAGTGCTAGATTTTAAATCTGCATCCTAGAAAATATTCCCATTCAAAAGGAATAAGATCAAGAAAGCATAGGTTTAAAGTGATCTACAGAAGAAACAAGGGTGAAATGAGGAAAAATATTTTCACGCAGCAAGCAGTTAAAGGTATGGAATGCACTGCCTGGAAGTGTGGTTAAGCCAGGTTCAATTGAGGCATTCAAGAGGGCATTGGATGATTACTTGTCAAATAATACTGTGTGGGGGAGAAGCAGGAGATTAGCAATAGGCAATGATACCCATTTAATGAGCTGGTGCAGGTACAATAGGCCAAATGACCTCATTTTGCAATGTAACACTTCTGTGATTCATTGAAAGTGAATTGTGTGGTTGGAGGTAAATAATTATCGGCTTTCTCTTATTTGCTTTACTGCTTCTGACTGTGTCTTGCAATAGAAGTATCAGAGATGGCAACATCCTTTTGGTACATTGTGAATCAAAACAGAGGGCATTGACAAGTGATTTGCCAACGCCTTTCATACATACATCGATACACCAGAAACTAATCATTGGAAAAACATGGGAAAATCACTTGACGCTACTTACAACACAGTGTTATGGAGTCAAGTTTAACTGTAGCTATAGATGGAGCACATCAGGCACTGATTCCTATTAATGTACAAATAAAAAGGTAACATGGAAAATGTTGGAAATACACATCTAGTTAGTGGGCACCACCAAAGAGAAAAGGTAGTTCAAGGTTTCACATGAGTACCATTAGTCAGAACTGAAAACTTTAGTGACTTAATAGGCTGTAAGGGAATAGAAAGAAGAGATGTCAAATACTGGATTATTGAAAATTTGGTAACAAATGACCTTTAAACATTTGAATACAGTAGCATCTTTTTAAATAACAACATAATCTGACAGTAAGAAGCGTTGAGAAGGTAAAAGAATATGCACCTTGCTCCAATGGTGTAGCTTGTGAGAAAGGTACAAAGAGGACAGTATTCAACTTGAAGGCTAAACACTGGCAATAATAAACTGATGCTGTTTTATCCATAAAAGTCATTTGCAGAAGAATATTACGAAGTGATATCGTGAGAAGCTGATTCACGAACAACTGAATTCCACTCCTCCAATGACTTAATTTTTATCTTCAAAATTGGCAGTGGAAACACAAAATGCTGGAAACACAATGCTGGGAACACCAGGGATGGTAATTTGGTTGGTTTTGGTCACTATCCTCAAAATAGTGCTCAATGCGTAGACACGATCATGTTAAGGAGCCCTGGCTATTGCTCATTGGAATTCATGCATGTATCAATGGAGGGAGCCATGTTGATATGTGATCAGTGGCAGAGTTTGGGGTAAAGTAGGTAAAATTACGAGGAAGTTGAGAGTTGATACTGGTATGGAGGATAGACTGTGAGGGTTATAATCAAACTAGAGACTATGGATTTCAGTGGGGTGAGGATGTTCAGTGGAGGGAGGCTGTCAATCTGAACCAGGCAGTTGGAAATAGGTGACTCGGAGAGGAAGGCAGGGGATGAGAATGGTTTGGGAACAGAAGCTGGGTGAAAAAGATTGTGAGCTCAATCTGGTGCAGAGGATGGTGGGACCAATTTGGATCATTATGTCAAGGCTATGAGATTGAGGATCTTTGAAATGGGACTCAGGAGGGTATATGCTTTACAGGGAGGTAATTTTACTACTTAATGCACACTGTATCAGGATTCAGTTCAAAACAATGTCATACCGGGGCCTGAAGAAAAGATCTGGTTATTCATTTCTGAAAAGAAACTGCCTTGTAAAGGAAAGCTTGTTTACAGGTTTTCCAATCTGAAGGATTTGCAGTAGAAATGCAAGTTACCCTTTTTTCATTTCCGCAAATTGATTGACTTGATGTCAGTTTACAGCATATCTGCCTTTATTTCAGATCTCTATCATTTCCAGAGTTAGCAGGAAGCAGCTAATTTTATCCAGTGTGAGTGTGACTCCTGTGTGCTGCAGCAGTTAAGGGAAAGCAAAACAGTCTCTGCATTAGAATCTGACAGCAGGAAGGTTCCCAACTCTTCCTGTTTGCTTTGTTTAGAAGATGGAACGCAGAAAGTTCACATCAGGTTCCTCGAAATAGCTGATGCAAACCATTAGTAGGTTTAAACCAGAAGAAATTGGTTGACAACTATATGCCTGTTTGTATTGGTGGTTCATTGTTTCAAAAATGGTCTAAAATCAATCTACTAGTGGCCAACCCTTAATGAGGGGAAGTGAATGGACAGAACTGCTCTTAGGATATCATGAATTTTGACAACACATGGGGGGAAGAAAGAGTTTGCTAATAGGAAGCAATGTCAAAAGACACCAGTGTGACAATCCTTTTTACAATAAAATTGTGTGCGCAACTTGACATTCTTACGTTGAGGAAGAATTTCCACAAACGTAGAAAACTTTTGGCTTCTTGAGCTTACTTCACCTTTCAGTAAGAGAATGGCTGATCCATGTGTATTCTGAACACCACATTCTCACTTACAGCTGATAGCCTTTGATTCCCTTTACAGAACTAAAAAACATTACTGACACCAAGAGAAGGGAGAGAGGGAAATGTTTACTCTTTGCCAGGTTTGGATATCTGTTGTCTTCTGAGGGAGACCGTATCAAATTTGTGCAACCCTCTAAGAGTAAAGTTTTCTCATCTTGTGAAGAGGGAGTGAATCCTAATTTTAGAACTCACACACTCTAGAGGAAACATCCTTTCCACATTGATCTTATCAAACCCATTCAGGAATTTAGACACTTCAATTAAGAGCCATTCCTGACTCTTCTGAACTCTAATATAAATGAGCCCAATGCAGATAGACACAGCCTAATGTTAGAACCTCAGCCAATCTTCCACCGAATCGGATAAACATGGATGTTCATGTTGTTTCTAGAAGAATGAATTCCTTAATTGAGCCATAATAGAACTGCTGGGCTTTTTCAGGGTAGGTCTGCTTTTTAAATAGGTCACCATGTTCTGTACTGGCCTTTGTATGGTAGCTACACTGAAATTTTCAAGTGGGAAATCCAGAAGTTTATGCGCTTTAAATACTTGAATGTTCTTGCAGCTAATTCTTTGTGTTACTCAGTTTGACAGCATATTTTACAGGCTTGTTTTCTGTGCCTCAGTGGGTAGTATTCATGTCTCTAAATTGGATGGTAATGGATTGAAATCCAACTGATAGAACCTTATTGTACAATGCACACTGCCACTTCAGTGCAGGACTGAAAAATATCTGCTCTCTCAGAAGAACAGGGATATTCTTACCTAATTCTCAAAGGGTCACGATCCCTGACAAAGGACTTAGAAACTGGAAATGGCCAAAGGCCAGCACACTTGTCAGGAATTTCCAATGATTTTTTGAATCATTTATTGAAACTTGCATGGGTTATCAGTAGAAACCCAAGGCAAAGATAAAAGGCTGTCAACAACATTTTATGGATGTTCCTGCCAACATCTTTTCTATCACGTAAAGATATTTTTAGCAGCAGAAAATATTGAGAGGAACCTTGACCCTTTGTGTATCAGCAGTCGTGTTTAAGCATGAAGTCCTTTTAAAGTGACAAATGTTTAAGTGCAATAAAATGAAAGACAATGAATAATAAAGTTTTACTGAAGGAATAGTATTATGGTTGCTGGAGATCTGAAATAAATAAGGGTAAGTGCTGCGGCGATTCAGCAGGTCTGGCAGATCTGTTGGGGAGAAACAGAGCTAACATTTAAAGGTGATTATGACTCTTCACTGTCCTCACTATCTTTGGGGTTCTGAGGGGAGTCATATTGGACTCGAAACATTAGCTCTGTTTCTTTGTTCACAGATGCTGCTAGAAAGTACACTGAGTGTTATTCATGGTAAGCACAGATAGTTAAAAGGGTTGTTGTTTAAACACATTTGTGAATTTACTTTTGTCATTTTGTTTCTTCATAACCGTGGCAAGGTTACTGATATCCTTTTAAGGACTCGGACAATTGAAGTCATTCCTGTGCTTTCTGTTTATAAGTAAATATTAGGATAGCAGCAGATATTATAATGAGCAAATGAATCACCAATTCATTTAAAATAACTGCATTACTTCATAAAACACCATAATCCAAACCATCTATTTAGCGATTTAACTGTCAATACCTCTTTTTAGTATAAATTAAGTTGCTTCATGTATTGTGGAGTGGTTTCTCTCCTGATGCCTGTGAGATTAGTAAATAGATTCAGTCAGAATATGGCCCAATTTTTCTTTTCATATACACGGCCCAGAGTTTGATGGTATGTCTAGTCAGGTGTATAAAGGAGTGACTAAGCCACTTAATTCAAATGTAAACATTTGTGTGATTTATTGTTGTTGGACACGGATGACCCTTTTAGGACTTTCTTTTTTTTAAGTTTGTTGACTTGTTGGTTAACTTGACTGGATGCTATTCTTATGTTGATATGGTTGAATTTGAGAATTACTGGATAGTAACACAGGTGAAGAAGGAATGTAAAGCACAGAGGCCATTTGGCCCATATGTCATCCTGTTTCCCCCCCCCTCAGTCGAAGCAAAACGCTCAGACACAGTATAATTTTACCTCCTTCACCTTTATTCCGGGCCCTGGAGGTAGAGAGAATAATTGCCCGTGTGCACAGAGACATGAGTTCATGGTCTTCTTTGGAATAGCAGTTTCTTAATGAATTATGTAGTAATTTTACAGGGAAGAGCTTCCAGATAAGGCAACATACATATTAATTGGGTGATCATTACAATCAACGAGAATCAACATTAAAGAAGATGATTGGGGGCAGAGCAGTAGATGTGATCTATATGGACTTCAGTAAGGCGTTCGACAAGGTTCCACATGGAAGAACAATTAGCAAGGTTAGACCTCATTGAATACAGGGAGAACTAGCCATTTGGATACAGAACTGGCTCAAAGGTAGAAGACAGAGGGTGGTGGTGGAGGGTTGTTTTTCAGACTGGAGGCTTGTGACCAGTGGAGTGCCACAAACATCGGTGCTGGGCCCCTTACGTTTTGTCGTTTGCATAAATGATTTGGATGCGAGCATAAGAGGTACAGTTAGTAAGTTTTGCGGATGACACCAAAATTGGAGGTGTAGTGGACAACGAAGAGGGTTACCTCAGATTACAACAGGATCTGGACCAGATGGGCCAAAGTGGCAGATGGAGTTTAATTCCGATGAATGCGAGGTGCTGCATTTTGGAAAGCAAATCTTAGCAGGACTTATACACTTAATGGTAAGGTTCTAGGGAGTGTTGCTGAACAAAGAGACCTTGGAGTGCAGGTTCATAGCTCCTTGAAAGTGGAGCCGCAGATAGATAGGATAGTGAAGAAGGCATTTGGTATGCTTTCCTTTATTGGCCAGAGTATTGAGTACAGGAGCTGGGAGGTCATGTTGCGGCTGTACAGGACATTGGTTAGGCCACTGTTGGAATATTGCGTGCAATTCTGGCCTCCTTCCTATTGTAAATATGTTGTGAAACTTGAAAGGGTTCAGAAAAGATTTATAAGGAGGTTGCCAGGGTTGGAGGATCTGAGCTATGGGGAGAGGCTGAGCAGGCTGGGGCTGTTTTCCCTGGAGCGTCGGAGGCTGAGGGGTGATCTTATAGAGATTTACAAAATTATGAGGGGCATGGATAGGATAAATAGACAAAATCTTTTCCCTGGTGTGGGGGAGTCCAGAACTAGACGGCATAGGTTTAGGTTGAGGGGAAAGATATAAAAGAGACCTATTGGCAACCATTTCACGCAGAGGGTGGCATGTGTATGGAATGAGCTGCCAGAGAATGTGGTGGAGGCTGGTACAATTGCAACATTTAAAAGACATCTGGATGGGTATATGAATAGGAAGGATTTGGAGGGATATGGGCCGGGTGCTGGCAGGGGGGACTAATTACATTGGGATATCTGGTCGGCATTGATGAGTTGGACTGAAGGGTCTCTTTCCGTGCTGTACATCTCTATGACTCTATGACCTGCTGAGTTGCCCTAACACTTTGTTTCTATTTTACTGTGGGAATGCTGGATTAAAAAAAAGGTGCTTGAAATTCTGACTCCTTTTGAGGTCACTTGCATTGCAAGAAACTATATATTTTTCCATTTTGGATTATAAACTGCTATATAGCTGAAATACCAGGAGAGTTGTGCAACTTGAAAAAGACAGTGTTGGTTGTTGAAGTAGTGAGGTAGATACAATGAGAGAGAGTGGCACCAAGAGTCTTTGAGTTAAGGAAAATCTGCTTGACGACAGCTCTCGGATTGGTCAAGCTGGAGTTTATTGTAGAGCAGACATTGTGACCCAGCAAACAGAAAACACTTCTCTTTCCTTCCTCTAATACAAGGAAATACCTAGGTCCACTGGATCAACTATCAAAATGGAGAAAGATCTTCTACAGGCAATGTGTCAGTATTGCCAAAATCTAAACAACTGTGAGAGACAATTTAACTCATTCTTGTGATCTGGACTTTCCTTCTTCATAACTTTGTTTTCTTGTCATTTTCCATTTATACTTTTTGTGCCAAACTGTCCTTTTTTG
Source organism: Chiloscyllium plagiosum (assembly GCF_037043375.1). Classification (NCBI taxonomy): domain Eukaryota; kingdom Metazoa; phylum Chordata; class Chondrichthyes; order Orectolobiformes; family Hemiscylliidae; genus Chiloscyllium; species Chiloscyllium plagiosum. Next base: position 102,538,012 of record NW_028270144.1, on the reverse strand, counting down.
TTGTCTTAGTCATAAATAAGTGTGCTTGTGTGTACTGGGATTTAAAAGCTATAGCTTAAGACACAATAATAAATTAGTAATCTATTATTTCACCTGCCACTTTTTTAAAGGTGTCTGTTTACAATAAATAGTTATTTTCAGTTAATGATGGAACCTGGTGTGAATTGCTTATTTTCCAGAACAGCAATTAAGTCAGGCAAATTGGACATCTTGCTGCTTTCATTGTGTATTTATACATTTGGAACTATAGAACAGAGAGGCTGAATTGCCAGCTTAGTATTCCCACTGAAGTCATTGTAAGTGATGAAACCTTAGAATGTCACAGCACCTTGTAGTCTGTTTGAGCCAATGTACCCATGCTGACTGTTTGAAAGACCATCCATATTAAAGGTATTTACCTGGCGTTTTTGCTACTACTATTTCCGGTAGGGTTCTCCATGTCTTAACAAGTTGCTTTATTTAAAAAAAAATCCTCATATGACTGTTTAAAGATCAATGCGAAATTTATTTGATCTAGTTAATGACTCTGTGCTCCAAAATATTTCTCCCCATTTGCCTCCTAATTCATAATTTCATGATTTTGAGCACTACTATCTTCCCCCTTCTCAGCTCTAATGAAAAGAGTTTACCTAATCTCTTCAAACAGGAAAACACAAGTGTTTGTGCCATTTGGATGCATTGGAGCAGCAATGTGACATATAACAGAGTATAGGAGGGGCACACTGATTCAATCACCTTTCCATATTCACTTTTATGTTTACTGCCTTCCTACATGTAAGTTGCTGAGGAAACTATATTAAAGAAAAAAAGTTTATTTTCAGTCAAGTGCAGAGCTAAATAGCAGGAGAAAAAGTTTATAAATGCACCAGTCACCAAAACAGCAAGTTCAGAATATTGATTCATGATCACTCATTGCTGCCTGACCACAGAATAAGTAAGCAGGAAGGCATTAGCAAGGGAGCACTGCACAATTTAACTTGATTGTAATCTCATTCTTTTTATGATTCTCTGCATTGTTTTAAAACGGTATTTGTGCTGTTTTCAATTTCTTTCACTCTTTCTATAGAAATCTTTAGGGAATGCACTAGGTAGAATTGCCAGGATTGACTGAGAGAATATAGGCTAAATGTTAACCTTATAGCTTGTAATTAAAAGTGGCATTGTGCTGTTAAATGTAGAGAAGGTAGTTCAAAAGTCATGTGTGTACTGTCTGAAATGAAATATTTAGTTTACTTCTCTGTTAGTTTTAATGGCTTGCTACTCTATGTTCTTTAATTTCTGCCCCTTCCCTCCTGCTGGGATTGGGCTTTCCCTAGTGGGTCAACAGGACCTTGCTCAAATGACCACTCTTCATGTGTGAGCTCAGTCGGCTGGTGCCAACAGACCATTTATTCAGTGAAGGAGTCATTGTAAAGGATGATGTCCCATATCACTCAGCCACTGAGAAGGGAGCGGGGTTTGAATAGAAATTTTGTCAGCGAAATTAAAACCCTGTTAGAATCTCTCCCAGCTAAGGCTCTGAGCTGGATGCATATGTGGATATCACCATCCTTGAAGCTCGTCATTTACTAACCTAGGCTGACTGCGTCAACACATCTCCATCAAGCTCTGGAAACTGGGCCATTCCGACTTCAGCTGTGCTAGTTCTGAGCCACCATGCAAGCTGCCATTCTGCTGATCAAGTAGCATTACCCTTTGTTTAACTTGCCCTTCTCTATTTAACTTTTGCCTGTTTGTGTAGCAAGTTGTGAAATGAAAACATTGCAGTGAGGGAAACAGGACATCTGGGAGTAGAATGAAGAGGTAAGCAAGTGTTTTATTTCCTTAAGCATTTGGATTGAAAGATTGTGAAATTAACCAAACAATTTTGAGAAAAATGCGTCACTGAGTGTGAGAGATTCAACGTTAGATCAGACAGAGAAAGAGAAAAGGATGTGCAAAAGTATTTAAAAGGCACCTTGCTGTTAATTTCAGCAGGAAGTTCCAGATAGCTTTACTTCACACTGGGAAAGCCGCCTCTGCTCCCTGCACAGTCCTGAGTAAATACAGTATCAAGTAGCATAGCATCAGGAGCAGATTATTTCAGTACAGAGGACATCAAGATAAATTGGATCAGTGGCACAGAAGAAAGCTGAAAACAGTGGAAAGGATCAAGTCTGTAATGTAATTGATATTGAATTATGGGCCCATTGGAGGGGAGCTGAACTGTTTCAGAATGAAGGGAACAATGTTAATCCAAAGATCAATGCAATCAAAAGCTCCCGCAAGCCAGTCAATCGGTGGTTGTAATAAAATTGTACATCCAAACTTCAGGCTTGTATCAGTATGACTGAAAGGCAATCAAAGATTTATGAGCCGTAATCCAATTCAATCTATTGGTTCCGTATGTAAATCATAAACATGGACTGAAAGAGATATAATTTCACCACATCCTTTTCTGTTCCCTTTATGACTTTTATTTGAGAGCTCATACGTTTGATGTGGTATGTTAGCTATCACGCAGTAGCACCTAAGCTTCTGCGTTGGAGAGTTGAGTGAGTTCAGTTCCCACTTGGGAACTTTGGTGTAGAAATCAAAGCTGACTCTGCAGTACTACTGAGATGGGAGTGGTGCTGTGCTGTCTTCGGAGGGTCCTCATGATTAAAGAGTGAGATCAGCACAACATCCTCAGATGTTTCACCTCCACAAGATGGAGTGAAGCAATTTAAGGCGGCAGCTCACTAGCACCTTCTTAAGGTCAATTACAGATTAGAGCACAATAAATCTCATTGGTCACACATCTTGCAAAACAAATGTTAATGTAAGATATATATTAGTACAATGATTGAGATTTTCACAGTTTTTTTGGAATTGCTTTGGCCTTTGTATTGCATGTTTTTGTTTTATTTCCTGCTCTTTGTCTCATTTTCATTTGCAAGTTTTTCTAGTTCGTGCTAAAATTTGCATATTTGATAAGGAATGGTCAAGGAAATTGCATTTATATAGCAGCTGTCATAATCTCAAATTAAATGCAGACATGATATCTAGAAAAACACAGCAGCCAAATTATGCACAGCCAAAAGTCACAAACAGCACTTGGGTTATAACCAGATCATCTCTCACTTCGTGATTTTGGTTAAGGGGGTAATCATTTCATGGGAAGCCATGAAGAATTCACCAGCCTTTCACATTGTGTCATGCAATCTTTCACATTCAGTTAGATTTCCATCTCTTCTAAAAGTTGGCACCTCCAACACTGTAGCTCTCGAAGTGTTAGACTAGACACAGACCCACAATTTTAACAGAGGTGAGTGTGCTACCATTGAACAATTGCAGTCATGATCACTATGTTTTAGCTGGATTGTACATTTTTCTCTGTCAGCTTGTTTAACTAGAGCTAGGAACAGCTCAATTCTCACGCTGTTAATTTTTTGATGTTTTACTGGCCATTCCAAGGAGGTGCAGATATTCATAAGTCTTGTTTAATTAAATATGTAATTAAGAACTCCAAGAGTGTCTACCCTTATCTAAGATTCTTGAGGACTGGAGAACATACAGGTTTGATATTAGCAAATGAATGAATTGATTGCTGTCTGCAGGGAGGCAGAGGTTGACCCTAGGGCCCCTGGCAAAGACGAGTGAAAAATGACAGTACTAATAATCATTGCTAACCCTAAACCAGTGAGTCATGATGGAAGTATGTGTGACTAGGACTCAGGAGAGCACAGAATTGGTTGTCTGTAATTTCTACTCCAACTGCACAAAGCTTGACAACACTTAACTGTTAAGGGTCACTGTGAACAATGGACACTTTGCAGGAAGCAGAGAAAAGTTAGTGTCAGAAAGAGAAACAAGGTAGGATCCGGGTTATTCAGCCAATGTTTGATATAGATGGATTTTAATGAAGAATATTTAATTTACACCCTTTTATAAAACCAACCAGGGCAGGACGTATACAGTTAATGGTAGGGCACTGGGAAATGTTGTTGAACAGAGACACCTTAGGGGATCAGGAACATAGGTGAAAGTGGGTACTACAGATGCTGGAGATTAGAGTCAAGATTAGAGTAGTGCTGGAAAAGCACAGCATGTCAGGCAGCATCCAAGGAGCAGGAAAATCGACGTTTCGGGCAAAAGCACTTTATCAAGATCAGGTATGTAGTTCTTTGAAAGTTGTGTCACAGGTAGACAGCATGGTTAAGGTGTTTAGTATGTTTGCCTTCATTGCTTAAACCATAGGAGTTAGAACATCATGTTATGGTTGTGCGGGATGTTAGTGAGACACTTTTGGAGTGCTGCTTACAGTTCTGGTGGCCCCGGTTTAGGAAGGATATCACTAAATTGGAGAAGGTTCAGAAAAGATTTACCAGAATGTTACCAGGACTGGAGAGTTTGAATTATAAGGAGAGGCTGGATGGACTGGGACTTTTTCACTGGAGTATAGGAGGTTGAGAGGTGACCTTAGAGATGTTCATAAAATCACGAGGGTCATAGGCAAGATGAATAGCAAAGGTCTTTTCCCTAGGGTGGGGGAATTCAAAACTAGGAGACATTAATTTTAAGGTGAGAGAAGAAAGATTTTAAAGGGACCTTGGGGGACAACTTTTTCACACAGAGGGTCGTTCATACGTGGAATGAACTGCCAGAGGAAGTGCTAGATGCAAGTACAGTTACAACATTTAAAAGATATTTGGATAGGTACATGAATAGGAAAGGTTTGGAGGGATATGGGCCAAACACACGTAAATGGGATTAGTTTAGTTTGGCAAACTTGATCAGCATGGAGTGAAGGGCCTCCCTACTTGCCTACTTATATCATGCCCAGCATCAACTGCATTGCTGTCATACTAGTGAGGTGAGCAGATTATTTCTGAAGACAACACAAATGACTTGGAAGTAGTTTCCCAAAACTTCTCAGCAGGCTGCAGTACTACGTCAAGCACAATTAAACACTGCTGGCTTTTAGTCTTTGAAATCATGGACAGGCCTGTCCATTCAGGTCAGCTTTAAAAGCTTGAAGAGTGTACAATTGTAATAAATCATCACTGGTGTTTCTTCATCTCTTGAACCTTGCTTGACTTGAGTCGAAACAGTTCAATCCCTGAGGTAATATTGGAGACAGAATGTGATGACTAACAGATTTCTTGGGCAGCTTGACAGGCTAATAGCCAGCTAATTGCTAGGGTCACAACTGCTTTTGCTTGGTTGAGGACCTATGTGATCACAGGTAATTTTTATCATCACAGGAAATGACCCAGTAGTATCTTTATGAAGGTTGTGGTCGATCACAGTTGTCATCTTGTCAGATACTTTGCTATGTTTAAAGTTGATGATGCTTCATCTGCGAGAGACTTCTGTTAGATTAGCCTTATGCTTAGCTGCAGTCTGCTGGAGCAGTCTACTTGGTGAAAGTTGTTATTTTTCTGTGCATTCTCTGTCATCTGAAGCTGCCTCACAGCGCCAGAGACCCGGGTTCAATTCCCGCCTCAGGCGACTGACTGTGTGGAGTTCGCATGTTCTCCCCGTGTCTGCGTGTGTTTCCTCCGGGTGCTCCGGTTTCCTCCCACAGTCCAAAGATGTGCAGGGTCAGGTGAATTGGTCATGCTAAATTGCCCGTAGTGTTAGGTAAGGGGTAAATGTAGGGGTATGGGTGGGTTGTGCTTTGGCGGGTCGGTGTGGACTTGTTGGGCCGAAGGGCCTGTTTCCACACTGTAATGTAATCTGTAAAATCTGTAAGTATGTGCTCAGAGATTGGTTGACTTTGCATGGATGTATCCATGCTCTTCCTTCTATTGTTGAATTCCTTGTCATTTGGTCTTGTTATGTCAGTGCAACAATGATCTTTCAAGAACAGCTTTTAGCTGTCTCTACACTATAGCCCCCGCTTTGCTCAATTTCATCTTTGTAGATTACACTGGCATGGAGAAATGGAAACAATGTCCTGTAAGTTCATATTGTCTTTTTCTCTTGAATGGGAACCTTGCACTTTTTAAAAAAAAAATCAGCAGATTTGATCTGTACATCAGGCCTCCTACCTCCTGAAAATTAGAAATCCACACTCCTCCACGTTTTCTGAATCTGAAGAATGGTTACTGGACTTGAAAGGTTAACTGATTTGCTTCTACAGATGCTGCCAGACCTGCTGAGTTTCTTCAATTTCTAATTTCACTTGTTTCAAATGTGATTAGCTTTTGTGTAAAGAAGAATTCACTGACACCCGTTATAAACTAGATTTTGGAGAATTTTTAATTTTTTAAACATTGTGTAGATTTGTAATAGCTTTTCTCAAGTTTATTTATTTCCCAATAAGTTTGCTGTAGCTCTATTATTGGTTGGGAATAATCTTTTCTTTGATTTCCACTATGTCATGTTCTGTACTCGCAAGATGACAGAAACAATATCTCTAAGATATCATGCAGTTACCAAACTGTCCACTTCTGCTCATGCTGGGTCTTCATACTTAACTGGTTGCTCTCTGCTGTAACACTACATTTTTCAAGCATTAGAAAACAAAGGCATTAATTGTCCAACTAATGTTAGCCAATTGTCCAAGAAAGAGAGAATGAGTTTGAACTTCAGTGAGGATGCGAAGCAGATGGTAATGAACTGCTCATGCTTTGTGAATCTGTCTGACTGATTTTTTTTTCCCTCTGAAGTGAACTCGATCCCAGAGACTCTTTAATATTTAAACAGGCTACTTCTCTACCAAACGATAAAACCACCTTTTCTTGTTTCAGCAAGTTCACATTTACTTAGCTGCCTTTAATTTCCCCCTCCTCTGCTCCCTTTATGTATAATTTTCTGACAAGTCGGTTTGTCATTGTATTGTTCTGAAAGCACGATGTGTACTGAAAGGCACATAAAGTGGAACATTTTGGTAGGTTTGCCCTTGTTCTGCCTCCTGCAGCATAATTCTCAATCCAGACAACGAACTTAATATAAGGAACAATATTCACATTCCGTTCTCCTAGTCTGTAGCTAAGCAGACAACTAAGTCAACAGACTGTATTGCTGTCCCTTTGTAGGGGAAATTGTGGTGACTCAGTACAATTTATTATCCATGTTATTGCTTGGAGAAATGCTTAAAATATTAGAAGAGTGTTCGTGGATGGTTTTGCAGATCTGAACTCAGGAATTTAGCCAAAGAAAATTTTTGAAAGCAAGAAATCTTGAAGAGCAAGCTTTTGAAAAGACCTTTTTGATGTGAAAAATGATTGTATCCCCAGAACAAAAGTATATGAGACTTAATAGGTAAGCATGTTTCAAATTTAGGAGATTTGTGCATTTCCATTACCATTCACAAAACACACAAAGATGTTAACAAACTGTTGGGGACGTAAATGCAAGGAACCAATAAGGACATTAGGTCAGAGTTAATGGCCCTGATTTAGATACTATGTTCCTGCGGTCAAAATCATAACAGTGATATTCATTTGAAAAAAGGATCACAGTGCTATGGAAAGGAATCAGGGGAGTGAAGCTAATTTGATAGTTCAAAGAGGAGAAGCAGGCATGATGAGCTGAAAGCTTCTTTTGTGCTGTAAGACTGTTATGAAAAATATTGTAAATCTGTGTGCAATGTTTCAGAACCTGTTGGAACCTTTTATTATACAGTTAAAACATGTACTAATTTCATTAATAAAATAGTGTTGCTGGGATCCAGATATTTCCATGTCTCTGATTGGTAATTGGTCATCCTGGCAGTAAACTGTACAGAGTATGTGAAAGTTATGATTAAACCGTTAAGCTGCTGCTCTGGGATTTGGTGCTGATAATCCACTCCAAGTATTATTAGGTATCGTTACATGAGCAAGTGAACTGAATACATTACAGCATGTTGACAATTACGCCATCACTAACACCATTGATTACTTGTCGGAAGCTTTTTTGTGTGTCACCTACATCTTATTTAGGGACAGAAATCAATTGCATTAATATGGGCCATTGGCCTGATTCATGGCTTGTAGCTACCTGAAGCATTTGTAAGGTTTCACTAATAGCCTGTTCTGACATTTTTTTCTTTCTTTTGTTATATATGAATGTAATGCCATAGGAAGGAGTGCATGTATCCAATCCATATACATTGATGGCATCAAACTCTGTGACATCCATGGCATGATAAAGATGATATATAGGCACGTTGGTTTATACCCTCCACCTTCCCCCACACCTGTTCTTAATATTTAGCCTTCTGCTCTTTTCACCTTATTTTGCTGTGTAATGTTACTTGATCATGGTGGTGTGATATGGAGTGAGTGCTATGTAGCTGTCTGCATGCATGGTCTCTGCAGACTGCCTGCTGTTCAACAAGCGGCCAATAATAGATTTGCTCATGTGGCAGGGTATCTTTTTCTGAAATACTTCTCTATTTTTAGCCTGTTTGGAGAAGCCTACCATTGCAATGTGCTGTTCTCCAAACATCTGCCGAAAGTCAGTTTGCTTCCTGTAACTTATTCTTTCAGACCTTTTGGTCCTTTGCTGAAGAATTGACTCCAGGCTGAGATTTGGACTTAGAGCCTCACCCCACCCAAGTAAACATGCACTATAAGTATTGGGCCAAGTGCAGAGAGCTGACGAACTGTTTAACGATGGAGATATTGCAAGCAGGCCATAGACTGAGCAGGGTTTTGTGTCCTTGTATGGAAGTGCTCGGAGCATTGCTGCCCCAGCTAAGATTGGGGTCTTTCTATTCAGCAAATTTCAATCTAATATCATAGGAAAGTTATTTTTTAATCACCATTTTGATCTACTTATCCTCTGCATTTTTAGCCAACCATGTCTTCTTATCTGCTTCTCATTTATCAGAAGCAGGCTGGTGGCCTTCATTCTCTATTCTGTTAGGCAGTGCTGGTAATCCACCTTTTTAGAATGCTGAAGAGTTCTCCAGGGGCATTGAGCTTTGCCCTTGCTGCACAGCAAAGGTCTCAGTTTGCAATGAGGGCCAGCGATAGTTATAATAAAATGGTTTACTTCAGTGAGGCAACCATGGAATTAGCCACATTCTTATTAGGATATGTAAGGCCAAGGACATGTAAGGTCCATATCTCAATCCCAGTCAAGCTGCAATGTTAATTAGGTAAGACTCCTCTCACTGAAAGATGGTCATATATAGTGTCTATTATTTCCAGATAAATTGCAGATATAAATGTAGTTTAGCCATATCATATCCATCAGGGTTAGAAAAAAAGAGAGAAAAATAACAGAAGAGATTTTCTGGAGATAGTTGTGTAGCTACTTCTTATAGCATTTTTAAAAATTAATTTATGGGTGTGAGTATTACTGTCTGGGTCAACGTTCATTGCCCATCCCTAATTACCCTTGAGAAGATGGTGGTGAGCTGCTTTCTTGAACTGCTGCTGTCCATGTGCTGTAGGTGAGCCCACATTGCCGTTAGGGTAGGGAATTCCAGGTTTTTGACCCAGAAAAGGAATAGTGATATATTTTCAAGTCAAGGTGGTGAATGGTTTGGAGGGGAACTTGCAGGTTGTGGTGTTTCCATATATCTGCTTCCCTTGTCTTTCTAGACAGAAATGTATGTGGATTTCTGCAATGCATCTTCCCTTCCCAAGCTGCTCACCATCGTGACTTGGCAATCTATCATCATCCCTTCAGTTGGGTCAGAATCCTGGTACTCCCTCCTAATGGCATTGTAGGACTGTCCACAGCACATGGAACAGCTGTGGTTCAGGAAGGCAGTTCACCACCCTGTTCTTAAGGGCAACCAGGGATGGGCACTAAATGCCAAACTAGCAACAAGCCCCAGGAACAAGTAGAAAAAAGATTGCCGCAAAAATTAGCAACACAACCAATGCTACGAACTGCAGAAAATCATGAGAATACATCCAAATTTTGCACTTGTAAAAGTAATTTTTCATATGTCTGAAGTTCATGGTCTTGCTGAAGCATAGAACGGTTTAAATGTTCAGTTTCTCGAGCTCTTCATAGGTGCCCCTTTTTAGTGTTGCTTTTGTTTCATTTTGACTGAGATCAGCTAATGTGGCTCTTTCATCCATCTTTTTAAAAATTAAAATGTGAGAAAATACCTGCACTACATTGTATCTTTAACCAACGAATTTAATCTTCAGTCTATCGTTTATTCTGTCATTGCTGTTGATGCTTTGACTGTTTGGCACTGATTGTAATCACACAGCTGTCTTGCACCATGAGTGGTGCCATATTCTGTTGACTTTGAGCAATGGGAGTCTTGAATGGTGCAACATTAGTCAGGGCAATCATGTGGCCTGATCATTGTTTTCTGTCTTAGACAGATGATCTTAATTCATTTGGGAAAGAACAATGACTGAACAAACTAGTGTCTGTGCATTCTCAGAGTACAAGAGGTGACAGCCACAATAATTAGAAATAATACCATGTTCACAGGCTTTTGCTCCTTTCCTCAGCTCGTTACAAAATTTCAGCCTTGATATATTTTTATTATTAGGATGGCATGGAGGTGCTTCACAGCAATTTTTTTAAGTAAATCTTGCCCAATAACTTTTTAAATATTAGAGAAAAAGCAGCGTTTTTTAAATATGATAAATGTTAGAGATACTGAGGATAACCTTATTAATTGTTTTGTGCTAATTTTTCAAAGCCTGTTTCAATATATTCATGATTTGGAAATGCCGGTGTTGGACTGGGGTGTACAAAGTTTAAGAATCACACAACACCAGGTTATAGTCCAACAGGTTTATTTGGAAGCACTAGTTTTCGGAACACTGTTCCTTCATCAGGTGGTTGTCCTGTTCTGAGGAAGGGTCACTGGACCTGAAATGTTAACTTTGATTTCTCTTCACAAATGTTGCCAGACATGCTGAGTTTTCCAAAAACCTATCGATTTCTGATTAAATACACATAATGACTTGGCCTCCACAGTCAGAGTCATAGAGATGTACAGCATGGAAACAGATCCTTTGGTCCAACCCATCCACGCCGACCAGATATCCCACCTGCCAGCACCCGGCCCATATCCCTCCAAACCCTTCCTATTCATATACCCATCCAAATGCCTCTTAAATGTTGCAATTGTACCAGCCTCCGCCACGTCCTCTAGCAGCTCATTCCATACAAGTACCACCCTCTGCGTGAAAAAGTTGCCCCTTAGGGTCTCTTTTATATCTTTCCCCTCTCACCCTAAATCTGTGATCTCTAGTTCTGGACTCCCCAACCCCAGGGAAAAGACTTTGTCTATTTATCCTATCCACCAGTCCTCAGTGGTAATGAGTTCTGGCTGAAGAAATTCATCCTCATCTTAGTTGTAAAGGGTCATCCCTTCAGGCTGAGATCATGCCCTCATGTCCTAGTCTCTCCTGCTCGTAAAAACATCTTCTCCATGTCCACTCTATCCAGGCCTTTCAGTATTCTGTAGGTTTCGATGAGATGCCCCTCATCCTTCTAAACTCCATTGAGTATAGATCCAGAGTCCTCAATTGCACTTTGTATGTTGAGCCCTTCATCCTAGGATCATTATTGTGAGCCAACACTGGACCCCCTCCAAGACCACTGCACCCTTTCCTGGAAATGAGGTCAAAACTGTTCTTAATATTCTAAATGCAGTCAGACCAAACGTATAGCCTCAGCAATACATCCCTGCTCTTGCATTCTAGGCCGCTTGAAATGAATGCTAGCATTGCAATTTGCCTTCCAAACTGTCAAAAGAGCTTCCATGTTAGCCTTAAGAGAATTCGGAAGTAGGATTCCAAAGTCCCTTTGTGTTTCAGATTTCTGAAGCCTTTCCCTATTTATAAAATAGACTACTCCTCTATTCTTCCTCCCAAAGGACATAACTTCACACTTTACCACATTGTATTCCATCTGCCACTTTTTTTGCCTATTCTCCTAGCCTGTCTAAGTCCCTCTGCAGCCTCCCTGCTACCTCAACACTACCTGCTCCTCCACCGATCTTTGTGTCATCTGCAAATTCAATAAAAATGCCCTCAGTTCCTTTTATAGATGGCTAATTTATAATGTGAATAGTTGTGGTACCAGCACTGACCACTGCAGAACTTCACTAGTCACCAGCTGCCATCCAGACCCCTTTATCCCTTCTCCTTGCCTTCTGCCATTCAGCCATTCTCTACCCATGCCAATACTATGCCCCTAATACCTGGACTCTTATTTAACAGCGTCCTGTATGGCACCTTGTCTGGAAATCCATATAGATCATGTCTGCTGGCTCTCTTTTGTCTAACTTGCTCGTTACCTCCTCAAAGAATTCCAACAGATTTGTCAGGCATGGAGTCCCTTACGAAGTGTTGACTCAGCCCTATTTTACCATGCACCTCCAAGCACTCCGCAATCCCATCCTTAGTAATGGACTCTAAAATTTTACTTACAGTCAAAGTCAGGCTAACTGGTCTATAATTTCATGTCTTCTACTTCCCTCCTATCTTATACAGCGATGTTACATTAGCCATTTTCCAGTTCTCTAGGGCCGTCTCAGACTCCATTGATTCTTGAAAGTTCACCACCAATATCTCAACATTCTCCTCTGCTATCTCCTTCCGAACTCTCAGGTGTAGTCCATTGGATCAGGGTGATATATTTGCCTTAGATAGTTTGCTTCCCCAACACCTTCTCCTTAGTGATGGCCACACCTCTGCCACCGACTCTCTTGAAGTTCTACTATCCTACTGGTGTCTCCCTTTGTGAAGGATAGTGTGAGAAATCGGAATAGCCAAGCCCATGCAGGCAGTGAATGTTTAAGTTGGTGGATGAGGTGCCAACCAAGCGGCAACTTTGTCATGGATGGAGCTTCCTTTTATCCTTGTACTGGATGCAAGTATTGCTGACAATGCCAAAATGTATGTCCATCCCTAATTGCCCCTGAACTGATTGGTTCTCCAGGTCATAGGGAAGTTGAGTCAGTCACATTGCTGTTGTCTAGAGTCACATGGAGACTTCATTAAGTAAGGACAGCAGCTTTCTTTACTGGACAGTGAGTCCCGGGTGGAAACTGGTGCAGGGGGATGCAGTCCTGGCACTTGGAGCAGTGAATGCTGGTATGGAGCGGACTGGAGACTTGCAGTGGAGCTGGACGGATGTTGGACTGGGGTCTGGCACATGTGGAGGCCCTGCGCTGAGTGCTGCAATGTAATGTTCATCTGAAATGTTTTATCTGATTGTAATGTCAATCCTTTAACAATGTCTTATTTCTAACTTACTTTTTAAACTCTCCAAAATAATGCAACTACTTTTTGTTCCTCTTTTTGTATCCAAGATTTGTGCCTAGGTACTTGTACCTAAGATGGTGCCATGAGAGGCAGATATTGTAAAAGCTTTTCACTGTACTCTTGTACTTCTACAAAGTAGTAAACATGACAATAAAGGATATTCTATTCTAGAAGGGCATTAGTGAATCAGATAGGTTTTTAAATGACAATTGACAATGATTCCATGTTCTCCATTAGGCTAACTTTTAGTTCCTGACTTCATGAAATTCAGATTTCACTGTGTGCCTTCGTGGAATTCAAAGCCATTTCCCAGAACGTGAGTTTGGGCCACTGGATGACTACTACCAATATACCATCAGTTGCCCAAAGTGCTGACTGTTGTTGGAGCCACATCATCCAGAGACATTGCGGTTATAGCTTGTTGATGGTGGACTAGCTTTGGGAAGTCTGTATGAGTTTCTTGAGTACTGCTCTATTTAATCCATTCTGTTCGTTGCACTTAAGAAACTAGAGAAAGCAATACAATCTATCCAGTACCCTCCTCAAGCCAAGTAAATTCTATTATGTCTGAGGTCTTAGGGCCACAATGCTCACATTTATCCTGGGACCATACAAACATGCTCTACCATTCACTGAGATTATGGCTGCTCTATTTGTGACCTCTACATTCTCCAAATTCCCATTTAGCCCAATAACCTTTGATAAAACGGAAGTGCCATCCAGGATGAATCCCACTGAAAAGGGCCGATAGATTGAAATCTATGAGAAATGGGTGCCAATTTCAAGGATTTGGAGAACAATGCTGCCAGAACACCCTCTTGCAGAGTCCATATTTGCCTTTCAGCAAATACAGACCCTTGTTCTCACTTATTGTTCTGGATGCATACCTTGTCTGTGAGAGGCTAGGGATTTAGCAGCCTCCAATATAGTATTTCCTGCCTTCTACTTCTTCCCCAAATGTGGTTGTAGGAAACATTTGGACATGTTTACAGCCCAATAATTCATGGCTGTAGCATAACAGAAATTGAGTTCTCCTGATACATCTTTGTAGGCCTTTGAAGAAGCTCGATTTAGAACTGAGTGTGTTGAGAATGTGGAAGTTTGCAACACCGAATGATTGAGATGACTCGATGCACTCAAAAGGATGCTGTTTGAGATTTTTGAGAGAAAGCTTTACTCTGCTATGTTGGTAGAATAGAAGAAAGTCAAATAGGAAGAAACTTAAGCAGTTTAGTTGATTTGAAGGACTAGTTTCTATGCTGTAAAATTGATGTCAATGTATATACATAAATTATATTGTGTTTTGATAGGGTCAGAACACTGAGTTCTTAATCATTGCCACACAAGGAAATTGGAAAAATGTTTGAAATACCCTGGATTCAGGGTATTATCCCCTGAACTAACTGGGAGAGAAGAGGCATAACCATGAAAATGAAGAAAATAATTCAAACCTGCACAAGAAATTCTCCCTGTCATATATAGTTGCTTTGCACATTATTTAGTGTCAAATCTTATGTTAAGCAGACCTTATTTTAAGGGCATTGCTAAAATACAGGGAAAAGTGCTGAAAAAAAAACAAGAGACAGTGTGAGAAATAAAGTACTCATTCATCAATTAATTTAAATATAGATAAATAGCCCTAATTTTCCCATTCAATGAGCACTTAATAAACAGTGATGAAGTCAGTATTAAGAAAATGTTAATTGAGTATGATTTCTAAACCCTACAATTTCATTGCATATTCCTTATAAAGGACCTTTTGAGACTTGCCATCTGCTTCAAATTATTGTTCCAAGTAGCTTTTCTGTGCTTTTAAATAAAGCTTTGTTTCATTCCAGCTGTTGGTACTGAAATTTATCATTCCCAGATATTTATCCAAATTTTAAAATATAATGGATTGACATCAAATAACATGTTTATTTGTAAAAAAAAATGATGCTGACAGATAACTAGTATTAAAACCACATCAGTTATTAAAGGCTTGTGGGTCTTGATTTACAATATTCAGACACCTGAAAGAACTACCAACTGTTTCATTTATCCTTGTAGTATTTACTTTGAACAATTTATTTCAAATATTCTTGGTTCTAGTAATCAAAATTTTATTTAGAATTTGGCTGCTGCTGGTGTTGATACCATCAGATAAATACCTAACATATTTTGGATGACAATTACTTTTTCTTAATAAAATATGTGTGTAAACAAAATGGGTCATGTCCAACAGCTCGTAAAATATGTAGCAAATTGAATTTTTGTCTGAGCTGAACAGAGACAGCTATTAGCAGGCTCGTCAGGCAGGTCTTTGTTTTTCTATTTCATTTTGGTTGAGATAAGCACCAGGAAAATGTTGGTTACAGACCAGCTACATTGACCAGTTCTCTTCAAATATGGATGCTTTATATTAAGTGAGATATGGGGAATAGCTTCCTTTTGTATGTAACAAGATATGGTGCAACACAATACGCTGGTTCCTGGCATTGGTCTGGAAATTTCCAATAGTTTTTGGTTTGGATTGAGTTGTCAAACAAATTATTTAATTTGGAGAGTGTTGAGACCTTGGAGTGAGAATTGTAGGTGAGCCTTTCAGTTCCCCAGTGTAGATTGCAGATTGGGACATTAGGTATGTCAGCCTGCTGAATGATGGATTTGGAATCCACTTTGGCGAAAGGTTTGGGTAATGGTTTGAATTTCCAAAGGAAGAGGTAAGATAGAAGGCTTAATTCGAATCTCTTCCCAAGGAAGTTGGAATAAAAAATCTTTTTAATCTATGTTGGTCTGACTTAGTTCAAAATTTGAATGGATATTTGTATTTTGAAATAATTTTCTTAATGTTCTTTCTTGTATTCCTGAAACTCATTAATATTTCTTTCACTTACACCATGCTCACAAGAGCATATTTTTAACATGTGACCCTTGATGGTGTTGGCAAACTGTTAAAGCATCACAACTGAATACGATACTGTCCTTCTGGATTAGTGGTGCTGGAAGAGCACAGCAGTTCAGGCAGCATCCGAGGAGCAGTAAAATCGACGTTTTGGGCAAAAGCCCTTCATCAGGAATAAAGGCAGAGAGTCTGAAGGGTCTCCTCTACATTGGGGAGACTGGATGCCTCCTAGCAGAGCGCTTTAGGGAACATCTCCAGGACACCCGCACCAATCAACCACACCGCCCTGTGACCCAACATTTCAACTCACCCATTCTGCCGAGGACATGGAGGTCCTGGGCCTCCTTCACCGCCGCTCCCTCACCACCAGATGCCTGGAGGAAGAACGCCTCATCTTCCGCCTCAGAACACTTCAACCCCAGGGCATCAATGTGGACTTCAACAGTTTCCTCATTTCCCCTTCCCCCACCTCACCCTAGTTCCAAACTTCCAGCTCAGCACTGTCCCCATGACTTGTCCTACCTGCCTATCTTCTTTTCCACCTATCCACTCCACCCTCCTCCTTGAACTATCACCTTCATCCCCTCCCCCACTCACCTATTGTACTCTATGCTACTTTCTCCCCACCCCCACCCTCCTCTAGCTTATCTCTGCACCCTTCAGGCTCTCTGCCTTTATTCCTGACGAAGGGCTTTTGCCCAAAACGTCAATTTTGCTGCTCCTCGGATGCTGCCTGAACTGCTGTGCTCTTCCAGCACCACTAATCCAGCGTCTGGTCTCCAGCATCTGCAGTCATTGTTTTTACCTACTATACTGTCCTTACCCAGCATTGATAAATGTCTCCAGGTTGGACCACACAATAATGATTGGCAGTAGTGACTCAAACTAAACCCTACCCTCAC
This sequence comes from Chiloscyllium plagiosum, assembly GCF_037043375.1. NCBI lineage: Eukaryota > Metazoa > Chordata > Chondrichthyes > Orectolobiformes > Hemiscylliidae > Chiloscyllium > Chiloscyllium plagiosum. The sequence goes on along the minus strand of NW_028270144.1, from coordinate 102,521,075 downwards.
CCCCACCCCCATTATCCTGAGGTGCTTCAAGCAATTACAGTGCATGTGTTAAGGACTAACTGAGACAAGCAAACTGAGCAATGATTGAGATCATCTTTATGTCCAAAATGATGCAGCTACTCAGTCTCTTGGCACATTTATAGAATCATAGAGATGTACAGCAATGAAACAGACCCTTCAATCCGACCCGTCCATGCCGACCCAGTGCAGTTTTTAAGTGGTATAATTTGAAGTAAAGCATCCACAAAAATATGGTGTGTCTTTATGTTGGAGAATATTGGATTTAAGTCAATATTAATCTATTTGGGGAGGTTATGGCCTAGTGGTATTATCACTGGACTGTTAACCCAGGGATCCAGAAAATGTTTGGGGACCTGAGTTCAAAGTCAGTCATGGCAATTGGTGAAATCTGAATTCAATAAAAATGTCTGAAATTAGGAGACTAATGATGACCATGAATCCGTTGTCAGAAGAATCCATCTGGTTCACTAATGTCCTTTAGGGAAGGAAACTGCTATCCTTACCTGGTCTGGTCTACATGTGACTATAGACCCACCCCTTGAGTGGATAAAGAAAAGAGATTTTCCCCACTGGTTTAATACTATCATTGATTAGAATTGAGACTTTATGAAAAGTTAAGGTGTTGGGGGGGATGAAATTGCTATAGTTTGATATGTCAACAAGTATGAAGAAGTAACAAAAGTAGAATTATTTGGAAAAAAAGAGAAGTGGTTTAAGGAGTCCAGCCTCACAGATGTCTGTCTTCAACCAATTAACTCCACAAAATATCAAGAAACAGCTGAAGTCATTGAATTCTGCAAAGGCTATAGACTCTGACAACATTTCAGCAATGCTACTGAAGACATGTATTGTAGGATGAACTCTTAGGAATAGAGCTGGTGGTTTTATCTCATGCAGAAAGTTTGCAAAATGTTCCTTCAGGAGAATGTCAGCTGGAACCGACAAAATTATGGAAAGAAGGAAAACAAAAGGAAGACCTGACTACGTGAGTGGTTTGTCTGAGTATTTCCCTACCTGCTTATTTTTAGAGATGTCAGTCACTGAGATTGTCCCAGTTAATGTGAGTGTGGATCTCCCTACCACATGGAATGATTAAGGCCAATCAGACAGATAAATTCAACAGGAACCTCAAAATACTCTGAGGGAGAAAGCAACTCTGCTGTGTCAATAGATGAGATAAAGAAATAGATCAGGAATAGGTTGTAAGCAAAAGGTTGGAGTGGAACCTAAACACCATCATTGACCAATTGGACTGAGTGGCTTGTTTCCATTCCACACACTTGTCATGAAAAGGTGATAATCTGGATACAATAATTACAGTGGGAGGAAAAGAAAATGATGACCGAAGTAAAAAGGAAATGTTGAAATAAACAGCTTCACAAGTCCTGGCTTGGCTTTCTTTGCTCTTACTGACTCACTTGGAGAGGAATGTTTGCATTTCTGTCACCACAAATGATGACAGGCTGTTTGGAATTCCTGC